>NW_004567118.1:43449440-43522456 GCF_000260355.1 Condylura cristata | reverse complement strand
GATAGATAGATAGATAGATAGCAGCTGGAGTTAATTCTCTCATCTTTCTACCATAGTTTAACATCTTTTTCCACATTAGCAATCTATGCACAAGCTTTGGTGCAGTTTAATGTCTGCATTGATATTGGAAGTCTGAAAACCTGGGTCTTTTCTTTCTCTTTGTCTGGACTGACTTTGACCAGCGTCTTCTTAGGTTGCAGTGTCTGCATCTGCTAAAAATGCCATGCAACAATTGACACCCACTTCACAAGTATATTATGAGGAATGAAGTGATAATGGTTATAAGATGCTTTGAACCTTTGCAAAGGAAAGTGATCTGAAAACACATGTTCTCTTCATTCCCGGGAGAGTGTCTTTTGCTCCTGAGTGCAGCTGAACAATGAACTCTCCTGCCCTCACACTTTTGCCCCTCCTAAGAGTCTCCCCATCTCTTCAGAACTGTAATTGGAGGGCAGACAAACAGGGCAACCACAGCAGGGGCCCCGGCTGCCTCCAGCAGAAGAGATGAGCAAGCAGAAGTCAGCCTTGTTTAGAGCCAATGCAGGCCTTCCCCTGCTGCAGAATTTTCTGTATCATAAATCATGTTCTGATGCATGGTGCAGACTAAGTTCAGAACAGAAAGTAAAGCAGGGTTTTGCCACCCAGTGATTTTGACTTGAATTCCAGCTCTTTAGGTTCCATCTTGTTGGCCTTGGATAAGTCCGTTAGTTTCTTAGAATATTTATTTGTTCATCTCTAAGGTTTTAATATTGGTCTTGTACAGACATTGAAAATTTAAGTGAGATTTTGTCTATAGTGTTTGGTATATAACAGGCACTCAATGGCATTAGCTACTACTACTTTTATGCTTTTAATTGGCAGTGCAGAGAAGTGTTTTTGTTTGTTTTCTTTGTGGTACTACTCTCTGACAGTATTTTTGTGTGTGTACAAATGCTAAATATGGTAAAGCAAAGTTTGCTTTAATACCTTTGCAGTGAAATACCCTCACAGTTAGCCTGGACAGCTGTCCAGCTTGTGGACTGGCACCGGTTGTACACAGATATGTGCATGCTGTGGAGAATCATCCTACAGAGAGTTGTGGTGTCTTTTGTCCTCACAACCTCTGTCCCTCCTCCAAAGTCATCCCTCTTGAATATCCCACATCCATGTAGGCCTCCTCTCATGGTAACTCATGGTAACTATTCACAGCCCACTTTGGTTCTCTGTCTCCAGCCTCTCCTTTGGTTACCTTTGCTCAATTCCATCTGGTTCATGTCATCCTGGCCCTGTTTCAGAGCCTCCTTGATGCATCCAAGGCTAAATGATGGGACTTCAGGATATTCAAGGACATCCTATTTCCTTTTCTTAATTATTCCCCGTGACTCTGTGCTTTCCTGCCTCTGCCCTCCATGTATTTTCCTCCCACTTTTTTTGTGCATAAAAGAATTGAGGTGTAGTCTAGAGATGCAGGAGGTGAAAGGATTCACCAGAGTTAGAGTAGGGAGCAGAACTGGCCAATTCACTGAAACACATGCTAAAGACAGGAGAGATTTACTGTAGCATATATGGGTCAACTTCCTGGCCTGGAATACAGCTCAGACCATGGTGGTGAGCGCACTGAGACTTAAACCCCTAGGGAGGCCCATTCTCATTCCATTTCTATTCATCTGCTCCATCCTTTAGGATGGTCTTCCTCCACACGCAGATCAAGACCCCCCTGATGCACTGCCACTGTCTTCCTTCCACTGTTGCATCTAAAGCCATCAGTAGGGACCACTTCACATCCACAGGGCCCCACATCTCTCTTCAAGCCCTGGCAACCCGAGGACTTGTGCCTGTCATATCACACAGTCACTCCCTAGACTTTCCCATCACAAACTCCCACAGAATCTGTGCCCAATTGACATCTACCAAATGCCTGCCATGCACAGAAAACTTGGTCTGTTCTTCATGCTTTGGTAATGAGTTGGACCTCACTCAGTAACATTCCAGGACTCAACTCCCCAGACCCTCCTCATGCCACTTAAAGAAGTGTCTTGAAGCTCAAATTCCCCAAAGAAAATTTATGTCCCCATCCTGTTATTCACCCTTCCTCCATGGGGATGCACAACAGCTGTGCACCATCTTTTTCTAAACTCAGTCAGAAATGACTATGAAGTCACTCCTCAGCCTTCTTTTCTACAGGATCTTTAATGTTATGGTTCCAACACACTTAACCCTTTAATCCTCAGCACTGCTGAGGATTTCTATGTCCTTTCTCAATTCTCCATCTCTCTCTGAAGTTGGAGAAGTTTTAAGGCTGTCCATGCTCCTATGTCACAACACAGATTCCATCCAGATTCAGTCTCTCCCTATAGTTTGAAGTTTCTGTAGGAACTTTTGACCCTGGGGTTCCAGACCCAGAGCCCCTCTGTCTGGAAAGGACACAAATAAATGGACCACTTAGAAAGAAGCACCAATGAAGGACAGGGAAGAAAATGGGTCCTTGCCAGCAGATCAAGGCAGACAACATTGAGGCCCAACAGAGCTCTCCAGGGCTACTTCACATTTCACCCCACCAAATGAACCACCCTCCCAGCAGTCAGAAAAGCTGGGTACAGTCTGCATGCATTCCAAACAAGATCAAGCCTTCCACTGAGCATCCTACAATCAATGGAAATTATGCAGTCTCCCTACTTTATAGCCTCACACATTGCACTACAACATAAGTCAACATCAAGTTTCCTCAGATACTTTCTTTTTTTTTTTAAGATTTATTTATTTATGCATATAGAACTGGAGTACAGGCCAGAGGTGCAGGGGTGATGAGAGGATTCACCAGAGACAGAGTGGGGAGTAGAACAGGCAGATTGACAGAGTACATTGCTGAGGGGAGCAGCAGGTGAGACAGGAGAGGACTGCTTCGCCATGTGGGTCACCACTAGGCCTGGGGATCAAAGTCACACTGAAGCGGCTGTGGCTAGCTTGCAGTGCTGTGCTTTAACCCACTGCACCACCAGGGATGGCCTCTCCTCAGATACTTTCTAAGGGGTCCCTTTGGTCCCAGTGTTCTGCTCCTGGTAGGTAGATTATGTCAAGTAAGTGCATTTCCTCCCCTTGTAATCAACCAAATGAATCAAGTGCAAGTAATAACAGTAACATGGTCTGAGGGTTCTTTGGGGGTGCCTCCTCTCTTTGAAATCAAGCACACTGCACCTCATGTGCTTATGTGTACACACTCATACTCACACAGAACATGAACACATGTTTCCACACTCGCAAAGGTTAGAGTGGAGCTGGCTATTTACACTGAGGTCAACACTGTTAAATGACTACAAAGAAGCAATGGGGAATTGTACCCTGGCCTTTCAACTAAGGTGTCTCCAGTAACTTCACTGAGTCTGAAAACCTGGAAGACTCTGGCATAAGCAGCTTAGGGTGGTAGTCTTCTTGCCTCCCTGGTCTTCCCACAGATGGGCATCATCTTGAAAATGAACTCCAGCCACTTTCTCACTGTGTTTTTTCTATTGCATTCATAAGCGATTTTTGTTTTTGCTGTGGCTTGGGAAGACAAAGGCACACCAGTGATGTGCTTTCCCCTGGGAAAGAAAAGAAAAGGAATTAGCAGTCAGCCCCTTTCCCCAGCCCCACTCAGGCCTCTCCTCTCTCTCCCTCACCACTGCCCAGCCTGGAGCACAACCCAGAGGCCAAGGGAGCATTTGGCTTCTAGAGCCTCAAGAGCTCGTTCTTTCCACAACTACTACTTTAAACAATTTTATAAAGAGTGAGGAAGGGAAGGGCATATATATATATGTATATATATACACACATATATACATATATATATATAGAATATGTATATATATTTTAAAAGATTTATTTATTCAGAAAGAACTGGATACAGGCCAGAGATGTGGAGGGTGAGAGGATTCACCAGAGACAGAGTGGGAGCAGAACAGGTGACAAAGTACACTGCTGAGGGGAGCAGCGGGCAGGTCAGGAGGGGTCTGCCCCACTGTGGTCACCTCAGGGGCAGGCGGGGATCGAACTCATGCGGAAGTGGCTTAAGCTTCTTAGTACTTTAACCCGCCAGGGAGGGCTCGTATATTTTTTTTTAATGAAGAGTTTAACAACTTGGGGATATCTTACTGGCACATGTGATTATTAGCTTAAAACAAAACTGTTTTCTTAATTATAGTGAAATGTGTTTTCATTCATTCAGATAAAAACTAGCTCTGGGAGCTTCTTTTACATCAAGAGTATTCTCATTGCTGGTTTTAGAGAAGTGAGTAAAATAGAATTGGACCCTCACTTCAAAGAGCCTTGATGTAATGCAGAGACAGTTAAAAGTCAAGTAATCAAATAAGTGGCAGTCACAAACTGTGATGGCTGCATGGAGCAGAGGGAATGAGGAGCACACACACCCTGGGATGGGACTTGAGGAAGGCCTCTGAATAGACACTGCACATGAGCAGAAGTTGGTTAGAAGAGGGGTAGGGGATGTCCTTCAGCTGTAATAACAGAGGACAGAAAGATACAAGTGATCTGTTGATCCTAAATATACTGCATGCTTAACATATTTAAGGACTATTCAAATGAGTAAGGCATGAAGCTGAAAGAATTTCAGATGACTTTGGATCACAGTTAACAATCATAATATTTCAAATAAAAAACAACATGAGAGCCTGTTTGGAAGCAGAAGCTGTGGGAGCCCCAAATGCCCCATGCTCCTGAGTCTCTTTGTGCTCCCATAGGACTTGTTTCCTTATAAAGTTGGAATTTCATTTGAATGCTATGAGAGGCTAGGATTTTTGCATTTTACTCCCACTACTCTCAGAAAGCAGTTGCCTCTTATGTGTACTAACCCTGCCCTGTACTCCCTGAATTGACATTCCCAACCAAAAGCTCTTCTCAAGGTGCTACCGCCACTTATAGAGGTAGGCCTCTGATACTGAGTTCCCATCGTGTGTATTCAGGGTCCTGACCACACTTTAACCTGGGCTAGCATTGCTCCTTCTCCAGAGAACAGGTACTTGGTAGAAGGTGGATGCTTGCCATACCTGTGTACTTAGAGAACCATTCTGTGTCATAAGAGCTCTTTCTAATTCTTTACTTTTTGTTGTTTTATTTTTAAAGGCTTGAATTGTCTGTTGAAAACATCTTCCAAGACTGGCTGGAGAGTTCTGGAATACCACAGGTACACTCAAGAAAACCACTTTAGAGAGTCTGTGGGAAATAGTAAAGCTTATCACTTGATATATCAATGATAATTGTTACATATATATACATGTATATATATGTAACAATTATATATATATGATATGTGTTACATATATATGAGATATATGTTATATATATTGTATAACTATATATGTTATATATATACGATATATATATATATATATATATATATATATATATATAGCGTATGCCTGTGGTATACATACATACATATACAATGGTATATATGTGTGTGTGTTTGTGTAGGAGAATAGACAGATACATGGATGGGATGCATGTAAATACATAAAAGTAATCATTTCACTGTTTTGAAGTATCCCTGTGTTTAAAAAAATTATGCCTTTCTACCCCTTTTCTGCCAGTTGTTGAGTGTGGGGATCTGGCCACTACCTCATATAACCTGTTGCTGGCCAACACTGAACTTTTGTCAAGTGAGGTTTTATAAAATAGTGTATAATTTGTGTAGTATAGCCCAGCAACAGTTCAAGGTCAACAAATTGAGCCAGACAAGTGAGCTGGCTTCCTGCAGTTTCCTCAGACCTGTCCTACCCATGATTTCTCCATCATTTCCCCTCCACTTCTCCTATGATTTTGCATCCTAGTCTCAGGCCGACCTTCACATCTGTATGAGTTGTTCAGATGCATTTTTCTGTCTCAGGGACCAGGACCCACCTGACTAGAGGTTTTCTTCTCTCCCTCTTTTTCAGCTCATAGACAAATCTGAGGAAGAGATACTAACCAGGCAAACCTAGGAGGGAGAGATACTAACCTAGGCAAACCTAGGCCTGTAGAGTCACCTGGCCTAGAAACTTCTCTCCTCTCCACTCCAGCTTCTGTGTTTTCAGGAGCCTGATGGTAGCCTTGACCCTCCTCAGCAGCCTGAATGCTGACACCCCTTACACCCATAGAGCTTGGAACCTAGGGAGTCCAAGGGTGGTATCCCAGGCGGGGCAAGTCAAAGGATATTGCAGGCCTAAAGCTTTTCCAGTTTGGGCAGTTTGTAGACCTTCACAGTGGGTCCTAGTGCCTGGGAGTGGACCCCAGTGGTGGTGAGAAATTCTGCCCTGCGCCCAGGCATGCAGCCCTGTTAGTCTGGTTTCATGCCTGGTTATATGAGCTTCCCCTTGGGAGTGTCTGAATGTCAATGAATGTCTGTGAACCATGAAATTAAGGAATAGGAGGGGCCATTCTCCATTACCTTTTCTTCCCTCTACTCACATCTTTGTCCTTTTCTACCATACAAGGGGAAATGTTTGCCACCAGGCACCATTAACTCATTCCTAAAAAGGACATCCTGCCTTTGGTTGAGGAATGTGTGTCACCCGTTAAAAGTTACTTGTTTGACCCAATCCTTTTGAGACTGAAAGCAAAAGCAAAAAAAAATCCTAGGTCCTATAAAGCCAGCAAGACAGGTGGGGAGAGGTAGTGTCTGGTCCTGGGAAGCAGGCCTTTCAAGCCATGTATATTATAATGAGAGCTTGTGATTTCTAAGACTGGCTTCCATACTAGGCCATTAACTGTCCTAGGGCGGGCAAAGTTAAGGAGTTAAGGTTTGTCTGATCCTAAATAGCCAAGTCTTGCCCTTCATGTTTCAAATGGGGGGAAGGGAGCATCTGCTGAAACCACCTGCCTTGTGTTCCACAGCCAGACTTCAGCAAAACTCCCAGACATTCTTAGCAGAGCCTGGAAGCTAGAGTTGGGAGCTCAGAGAGCAGACTCCAGAATTTCCTGGCCCAGAACAACAGGCTGCTGTATTCAGCAGTGAGCCCTGAGGGAAGGGAAAAGAATGAGTCCTTAATCGAGTGCCCAGAAGCAGGCACACCCCACTAGTGCTGTAGCACTGGGGTTGACCCTGTTCACTCCCAGGAGGCTCTGTGATTTCCCCTGAAGAAGAGAAGGCTTTACCACCAGCAGGAGGCTTTTGCTTTTCATTAAAGGGGGGAGGGGACATTTGAAAAGGAGAGATCTGCCTTTGGGCAATACATTTTTCCAAAGGTCTGGGTGCATTAGTGACAGCTTATGGTGTAGACAAGAATCTCTGCTATAAACTGACGAAACCTGCTGTCAAAACATAGCCAGGTGCAATGAGGCCAGCAGCCCAGCTATAAATTGTCTTTAAGACCCAACTGGTATTTCCTTGGTTGCTTAACTGTTCAGTAAAAACAACAGTCTCAGACAGGAAAAAAAAAAAACAAAAAACCCTGATTTAGTGCACATCTTTCTATTGGTGAATGATCATTTCATTTCATCTTTTCATTTCTTTACCCATTTTGTGGCATTATTTATATGGTTGGTGATTATTTACCTGCTCACACTCCTTGAGAGTTCTTTCTCCTTTCCACTTCAGTGAAAGACTGCAAAGGCTCAGGAACGTCTGCTGCAGAAGTTCCGTGGTGAATGGGACACCTTGTTCTTTGTTCTCACCATTATAATATAAAGTTACTAGCATGCTTAGCCTGACTGGACAATGAAAGCAGCAAAATCACTCCATGTGCTTTGTTCTCATTAAGAATGTCTGTCCACCAGCAGCTGAAGTCATTCATAACAAAAGATCACGTTCTACTAGTGAAGTTTTCATTTGCAGGTTACAGAGGCTTTTTGTCTTCTCTGAGGAATGCTTGCCTTGTGGTTGGCCTCGATTTTCCTTTTTGGCCACCTTGGATGGAAATCATTTTTTTAAATGTGGAAATAGCTTCAGCAGCAATAAAAGTAAGTGTGAGTCCCAAAAAGTAAAAGAAACCAGGTCCAGACATCTTTAAAGAATCCCAACCCTTTGACTTTGCAAATAGATTTAAAATTGATTTTACCCTCAGTATTACAGATTATTTTCTTTATAATTTATTTCTGACTACAGATTCTGACTACATATTTACTTTGAGATATAAAAAAACTTGTAAATAAGAACATAAAAGTGGCCCAGAGAATTTATATTTTATTATATTTTCAGTCATATATCCAGTCATTTTTGCTGGATATATGAATACATAGCTTACCATTTTCTTTGTCTTCCTTTAAACATAAAAATCTTTTTAAAAGTTCTCTTTTGCAAGTTCAAGCAATAGTGAAGTACAAAATGGCAAACAAATCCCTTGTCCCCTTTCTCCACCAGCCTTCCTTCGAGCATCTCTTTCTCTCCTTGGAGTACTTTCCATTTTCTGTGTTTAGAAAGTATCATAACCTGCCCGATATTGTTGCTGTGTATATTTCTTTCTCATAATCCCTCCCCCCAACCTGGGGAAGCAGGTGTGTTTGTGGCTGCAATGGTGCACACAGTAGATACTCAGTGTCTAGGCCAGAGTGGTACTAGCCACACAATCACTGAGCACTTGAAATATAACTAGTGTACCTGAGGGGCCAAATTTTTAATTTAATTTATTGTAAGATTAAATTTAGAATATAATAATTCAGTTATTATTTAGAACAGCTTAAGTGTGTGAATTAATCTAATTTTTCAAATGTAAATTTTATGAAATCTTAACACAGCATTATTTATTATTTCTGATTAAAATTTTGCATCTGAATTGAGATGGACTGTGAAAATTCATCAGATTTATAAGACTTGGTACAAAAAATGTAGATAAAATATCTCAATAATAGCTTTAAAAATATTGGTGACATGGTTGATGTATTAGTTTGAATACATTATAACCCAATCTATATCTGCCTGATAAGACATTGTTAAAATTAATTTTAGCTGCTATGTCTTCCTTTTTAAACATGGCAACCGGGATTCTAAATTAGAACTATGCCTTGCATATATTCCTAATAAACAGTGCTGCTCTAAATCTATTAGCTGAATCAATGCTTAATATCTTAAAGACCCCCCACAAAACATAAACTATTGAAATATTTAAGTTTTTGTAAATGTATGTATAAAGATACAGTTGACCAATCCTTTAGTCTGGCATGACTACAGGAATGATTGGGATCATGAATAAGGAGTCAGAGTGCTGCTGTTATGGTTGGTATTCAGAAAGGCAGAAATACCTACTAATTAACTGCCACCCTTCAGGTCTTAATTTCAATTCCCAGGTGACCTGTTTCCCAAGGTACTGACAAGCAGCACTGTAGTAGACCTCACAGTCCTTCTGTGGCTCTTTGGGGGAAATGTTCCATAACTTTTTTAACTATGACAGCAGCACTTTGACTCCTTACTCATGATCCCAATCATTCCTGCAGTCGTGCCGGACTAAAGAATTGGTCAACTGTATCTTTATACATATATTTACAAAAATTTAAATGATTTCAATAGTTTACAAAAGAGACAGAGAAGATGGGTATTGGGCAATCATATAATGTATGCTAGAAATAGGTAGGAGTCAGCTCAAGCTCCCAGCCTTACTCCCAATCCTGAGATTTATAAAGGTAGGTGATATTTCCATTTGGGGAAAGTGACACTTCTTTCCAAGCAAGTACCTACTGACTGCCAAAGGCCACATAGCAAAGGATGGAAAATTTAAGTTTTGCAGGGAAAGTGCTGCAGTCACGTAATTGAGGAAACTTGATAAGATATAAGGCAAGACACTTTATGTTACTGGAGCAATGATATCCTTTTAGCACAGAGAAAGCCAAAAGTCAGACCATTTATTAGGGGATAATTTACAGGCTTTCTTTAGTTCTGATTACATAATGTTATCAACATAATTTGAAGACTCATTAGGACATTCAATCTCAATGGTGTCTATAAGAATTCTGCATTTAATGATCATTCAGGAAAACCAAGACTGATTATTTTGCAACTTCCAGAGAAATTACATTTTTCAAATTATATGTGCTTATGAGAGCTTTTATATCCATAATAGCAGTTGCCATAATGTGGTATACGTTTAGAGCTTCAAATAATTCTGCTGTCATTTTGTCTTTTTGTCCAGTGATTTGACTCACATTTTCTAAGTGACTAAACATCAGAGACCTCACTTGGGGCAGAGCCTGCAATGTTGACAAGTCACCACAGTCATTCAGGAGTCTGACCCCTTCCCCAAACTACTCAAAGTGATATGTTCCTTGGCAGTCACAGAAAAGGGAGAGATTTTATTAAGATCCTTTCATTTTCAACCTAATTATCTTTATTTTTGGCAACTATGGCTTCATGCACATATTAGTTATTTGGCGGTCATGACAAAATACAGGAACCAGGTGGCTTAAGCAGCAGACATCTATTGTCTCACAGTTTTTGAAGGATGGAGTCCAAGATCAAGGTGTGGGCAGGGTTGATTTCTCTTCTGTCCTTGGCTTGCAGAGAGCTGCTTTTTTTATGTCCTCAAATGGTCTTCCTCTGTGTATTTAAGGATCTCTGTCCTGATCTCACCAAAGGACCCAGTCAGATTGCATTAGAGTTTACTCTTATAATTTCATCTTACTTTAATTGTCTCTTGAAAGCCCCTTTCTCCAATAAAGTTACATTTGGAGGTGCTGTGTGTATTATTTCACCATGTGAATTTGAGGGGGACAAATGCAGCCTATTCCAATGCTTATTTCTAAATCTTCTCTGATTAATCCCACATTTCTGGTGAACCTTTCAAAATGGCCTGTAAAACTTACTCAGGTTCACCTCACTATATTTTGTTTCCCCATGGATATTTGTTAGGTGTGATTTTTTTTTTAACCTCCAATGGCATTTATATCTAATACACAAAACGGAAAGTTGTGTGGAATAAGAAAGAACTATGGGAAGTAAGTATCTGTCCTCTCAGAAAGAAGAAGATACCTGAAAATCTGTTCTAGGTATTTTGTATTTGGTGGGGGGTGGGGGGGGAGCACGCATCTGACTTGTCACTGTCTAAACCTATTGATCTCTTTGAAGCATAAGGTAATGCAACATAAGGAAAGAGACCTATTCCTTTGGTGTCCTAAATGAAAGCTCTGAGGTCTTCATTTCTCTACCTTTCAAACTTGATTTCCAGAAGAAAAACAGAATCTCATTCATAGTAGTTTAAGACTAGACTCTAAGTGAATAGTAAGGATTAAAAGTGTTTCCTTACTTGAAGATTTCAGTTTCAGATTTAGGCTTTGACAGGACTGTAGAGTTTCCCAGACCAGATAGATGAGATTTGCAAAAGGAAGCCTCTTTCAGGATCTGAAATCCACCTGAAGCTTCTTCCCTTCTTGCCTTGTATATACATCTGCCCTTATGAGGAGTATATGAGTGAATGATGCAAAGGTAAGAAAACATGTCTTTGCCTTCCAGGTGCTTAATGATTCAGTAGGAAAAAATAGACGTGCAAATAACTAACTTAATGAAGAAAGCAATAAGTGGTGAAAAAGTAATGGTTAGGAGTTCAAAAAAAGGAAATAATTTCCCACTTGTGAAAGAAGAGAGGGTTGAGGTAATGTTGGATGCCAGTCTTGAAGGTAGGAAAGATGGCCATTACAAGCAGGGAAATAGGCATTGCCATGGCCTGGTGTGGAAAACTGTGCATGTATGTTTGGTACCTGCTTTGGGTAAATAAAATCTGAATGAGGGGCTGATCAACTAGTTTGTCTTAAGCATGATTAAGACTAAGCTGAGTGTGTCCCAGGAACAGCAGAATGGAACAGTGGAAGAAAAAGCCCTTTCAGTCAATTCACTCTCACTCTTAGCTTCCTCTCTAGACCCTGGCTCTGCCATACTCCAGCCAAGGCCATTCTGCCTCATAAAAGAATGGTCAATGGTATAAAATCTTTCAGGTGGATGCATTTTGACCACAGTTTTGAGCAGTGAACTTCTCCTCCACTTCCCGTGTTTGGTATGGAGTTTATTGTTAGCTTTGCATGGTGGGCACAATCTGCAAGGAAGAGCAGTAAGATGAGCAATGCAGGACACAGCCAGATTTGAATGGGACTTCAAACCCTGATGGAGGCTTTGAAATTTGTAGAAAAAGTGCTAGCTCCTGAGCAGCAATTAAATACTGGGGCACATGGGCCAGTAGCTTTGTGCAGTAAGAAAAGTCTCTGAGTGGAAAACCAAGACTTTCCCCTCTTCAGAGGTACCAGGGGGGTCTCTAGGAATAAAATGAACAGTCAGAGAGACTTTGTTGTTTGATGTTTCTTTTTTTTTTTTTTTAAGATTTATTTATTATGCATACAGAACTGGAGCACAGGCCAGAGATGCTGGGGGTGGGGGGGTGAGTAAGAGGGTTTACCAGAGACAAAGCAGGGCACAGAACAGGCAGAGTGATGAAGTACACTGCTGAGGGGAGTAGCGGGAAAGGCTGGAGAAGTCTGCTGTGCCACGTGTGTCCCCCACCAGGGACCGAACTCGTGCAGAAACAGCTGAGGCTAGCTTTGCAGTGCTGCGCTTTAGCCTGTTGTGTCACCATGGAGAACCCTGTTGCTTAATTTTCTATTTTGAACTTTTGTG
Organism: Condylura cristata; assembly: GCF_000260355.1. Taxonomy (NCBI): domain Eukaryota; kingdom Metazoa; phylum Chordata; class Mammalia; order Eulipotyphla; family Talpidae; genus Condylura; species Condylura cristata. The sequence goes on along the minus strand of NW_004567118.1, from coordinate 43,509,918 downwards.
TCCAGAATCTATACCCAATTACATGGACAATGTTATTTTTTTAATTAATTCATTTATTTTAAATTTAGGTATCACTATTTGGTATCACCACCCTAGTGTACCCACCATCAACCCACCCATCCTATTACAGCTCCATAAACCATTGTGCTTCCTTCTGTCTTTGTTATTTCTGTCCATCCTCCTCCTCCACTATTCACTTGGGATTTCAATTTTGTTATGAGCTATCAAGGGTTAGTTTTTCACTTGTCTTCTGACTATTGATTTAGTTACTTTATATTAGTGACATCATCCAGTATGTAACTTTCTCCTTTTGACTTAATTCATTTAACATTATCCTTTCGTGCTCCATCCTTATTGCCACAAATGGCCTTAATTTCTTTTTGATCACTGAATAGTATTCTATTGTGTATGTATCCCACAGCTTCTTCATCCACTCACATTCTGGGGCATGTAGATTGTTTCCATAGTTTAGCTACAGTAAATAGTGCTGCAATAAACATTGGAGTGCAAGTTTCCTTTTGAATTCATGTCTTTGAATTTTTCGGATTGATTCCTGGGAGTGGGATGACTGAGTGGAATGGCAGACTCATGTTTAATGTTTAGAAATATTCCACACTGTAGTTCATACAGGCAAGACCAGTTTGCATTCTCAGCAGCAGTGTAGGAAGGTTCCCTTTTCTCCAATTCCTTGCCAATATTTGTTTCTGGTTTTCTTGGTATGGGTCATTCTAACAGGTATAAGATCGTATCTCATTGTGGTCTTGATTTGCATTTTTCAGATAAGATGTAATTATGAACATTTTTTATATGCCTGCTTGTCAGTTTAATGTCTTTTGTGCATTTTTTTTCATTAGGTTATTTGTTTTGTTTTGTAGAGTTTTATGAGTTGTTTGATATCCATCCTTTGTCAGATGTGTGGTATGCAAATATTTTTTCCTATTCAGTAGAATGTCCCTTCATTTTAAATTATAGTTTCTTTTGCTGGACAAAAGTTTTTTCATTTGCTCCAGTTCCAGCTCTTAATGTTCTCTTTTGTTTTCCTTGCTGTTGGGGATGAATCCCTAAAGGCATCAATGAAATATATGTCATGAAATGTTTTCCCTGTTTTCTTCTATGCATTTTATGATTTCAGGTTTAACATCCAAGTCTTTATCCATTTTTGAGTTGATTTTTGGTGTCTGGTATGAAATCATGGTCTAGTTTCACTCTTTTGCATGCAGCTGTCCAGTTTTCCCAACACCATTTATTGAAGAAGTTATCGTAATTCTAATATATTTTTGGCCCCTTGTCATAGATTTACTATCCATGTACACATATAATGGGCTCTCAATTCTATTTGATTAGTCCATGTGTCTGTTTTTGACCCAGTACCAGGCTGTTTTAATTACTATGGCTTTATAATAGAGCTTGAGTCTGGAAGTGTGATGCCTCCATTCTCTTTCTTCTTTGTAAAGATTGCTTTTGATATTTGGGGTCTTTTGTTATCCCAGAATAATTTCAGTAATGCTTGCTCCAGATCTTTGAAATATTTATACTGGGATTGCATTGAATCTACATATTACTTTAGGTAAGATGGCCATTTTGATAATGTTGAATATTTTAATCCATAAGCAGGATTTTTTGTGTCTTTGTATATATCTTTTACTTTCTTTGTTAGTTTTACTACTAGTTTTGTTTGGTTTTGGTGTAATTTTAAAGATCACTATCTTAATTTCTCCCTCTTCTATCTCATTCTTTGTATATAGGAAGGCAACTGGATTTTGGGTGTTGATTTTATACCTGTCTCTTTGCTAAACTGATCATCTTAATTAGTTTTCCTATGGAATCTTGAGGGTTTTCTATATATTATCATGTCATCTGCAAGTAATGATAGCTTTACTTTCCTTTCATATCCTTCTCTTGTCTAATTGCTCTAACTCAAACTACCAGTACTGTGTTGAATAGCAGAGTTGAGAGTGCACATCCTTGTCTTGTACCCAATCTTAGTGGGCTTTTCTTCTACCCATTATTATCCTTGGAACCCAAATGTTTTATGTGAGGTTTCCTCTAAGCATTTTTCCACCCGCCTCACTGATCAGGATTCTGACCTATTTAGACAAACTGTGGTGGGTGTCTCATGAGAGTTCAAGACTATGACTCAGTCCAATTGATGGAGATAGTTGGTAGTAGCCTATATACCTATGTGTTTAAATAAAGAGATAAGACTGGGTACTTTGTAGAAGGATAGCTTTATAAGGTTGTATTAGAAAGGCCCTCAGGTCCATCTAGTCCAGTTATGCTGGCATATGGTTGTTAGAGTTATCCAGGAAGCTATTAAATCTACAGATCCTAGACTCAAGTCAGGCTCACATTAATGTGGCTCTCTGTAAGTAAGGTTAGAACTGACTGATAGAATCCATATTCTGGAATATATCTATTTAAAAAATTGAGTTCAGAAGAAAGAGATCATTTCTCATTTGTGGAAGCAGTCTTTGAATTTTTATTCTTTTTGAATTTAAATATCTGGCTTTGTGGTCTAGTTTACTCACCAAACCAGTACACCATGCCTTTGTTCTGGGCAGTAGGTATGCAAAAAGATGAAAGGGTATGATCTCTGTGCATGAACTCATAATCTGTGGGGGCATCAAAAATCACCGATCATTATGCACAAGGGATCATGGCTTTGAGCTGGAAACCTAGGAAGACCCAAAGAGATTGACTTTCATATTTATCTTGTTCAGTTTGGAGACTAAGTCCATTATAAGACAGCATGCTTAGCTGGAGACTCGTGTGCTTAGCCTCACTCAGACAATTGATTGTACAAGGGTGCGAATGTAATTGTCCTCAAGGTACAAAATATGGTAGACCATATTTGGATATAGAAATGTTACCTACTTTTCAGGATCATAAGTTTTGTGCACCCACAGAGAAATTCCCTTAAGTAAGGACTATTGCAGTTCTTGTGAAGAGCAATATATAAATAAAGTTGATTTTATTATAACTGTACTTCATTTATTTCATAGACAGGAAACTTTAAAAAGGAGGCATCACATAAACTCAAAAGAACTAAGAGAAAGATAGTTTGAGATTGTGAATCTTCATGTCTAGAGGAAAATATCTGATTCAACTTTTCAAGGAGAATTACCACCATTCTTTCTTACTAGACTGAAGACATACTCTGGTAGACTCCACCAAAAACAAATTATTCTCTTAACTTGCATTATGTTCTTCCTGAGACTCAACAATGTGGTAAATTGTGCACATGGGTGTACTCACATGCAGCCACCCTGGGCTCTTTGACATTGCACAACATTGTTGGATGTACCAATGTGCAAATCAACACACTCTGGGCAGTGGCTCTGATGGTGACTGACCATGGTTGTCACAGGGACTTGTACCGGCATCTGTGTAATCTGTGGGCCAAGTACCTGCTGGCAAGGAAAGCTATGGGGAACATTTAGCTACTTTTAGGACATGGGACTTTTTTTTTCTTCTTCTGAGGGACCATCATTATGGCTTAAAAAAAAAAATAGAGATATATTTAGTAGCTGTGTGGCATGTATTTTCCAGATGTGGCCTCCACTGCTTCCTGATTGATCTTTTATGATGTTGCACAACTTTGCACTGTTTAGAATCCTAGCACAAGGGCAAGACTTGGAAGAAAGCTGCTTTTTGTCACCCATAGGAGACTGCACCCTAGGGTAGATGTACTGATCTGTCTAACTCATAACCCTCTAAATGCCAAAGTCAGAACTTGGATCCAGGACTCTCTGCCTTCAGCCCATCTGACTGAAGCATTTTGTGGTTTTTAGCAATATTGCTTTTAGTCCAAATCAGCTTGGTCTCATCTTTGCCTAAGTTTATATAAGGCCTGTGAATAGATACTGACTGAGCACAGTAGAGAGCCCTGATTTTGAATTTAATTATTAACTACTCTTTTACTTGAAACTCTTCTTATTCTTTAGTGGCTAAAAATGTGCTTTGTACTTGCAATAATGAGAACTTCACTTTCCAGGGTTTCCTGTGCATTCACAGCTTCTACCACAGAGGTGTTTCTGAAGGGCAGCCCTGTGTGTCCAGTCAAATACTCTGTTGTCCTGAAGGAGTTTTCACAAGTTGATTCCTGGGTGGTGTTTGAAGGAACCCTTTCCAAAAACCCTGTTTATGCATTTATTTTCTTTCTCACTGGAAAATTGCATTTTGAAAGATTATTGGGAAAAATCTTAAAAATCAACTGACAAGTGGGCCCTCCCTGGTGGCGCAGCCGGTTAAAGCACTGCACTAAGAAGCTTAAAGCCACTTCCGCATGAGTTCGATCCCCGCCTGCCCCGGAGGTGACCACATGGCGTGGCAGACCTCTCCTGGCCCGCCCGCTGCTCCCCTCAGCAGTGTACTTCATCGATCTGCCTGTTCTGCCAGTCTGTCTCTGGTGAATCCTCTCACCCTCCGCATCTCTGGCCTGTACCCCGTTTCTGTATAAATAAATAAATCTTTTTAAAAAAATCAACTGACAAGAACATTTATGCTAGTTAATCATTAATGAATAGGTATTTGCTTCTAATTCAAATCAATTATCTACAGATATTAACCTATTTGACCAGTAGGAGACATAAAAAAAGAATTAATATCTTGAAATGCTTGCAGATCAAGAAATACTACAGGTCAGTTTATCTTGGACAGTAGTAACTCTTATTTCTAGGATATGTTTTCAGATATAAGAGGAGATACATGTTTACTTCAATTGCCTAAATATCCTCAGGGAAAAACACCCAGTGCGTTCTCACTTGCCTTTGGTTGTTAAGGGGAAAACTTTTAGGCCAGATGCTCCACATGGAGCACCACATTTTTTTTATGCTGCTTTTACTTTTAAGTCATTAGCATATTTTCCTGTTTAAAAGATAAAGAGAAACCAAGTCGGTAATGAAATGTTTATGAGAAGTTGTTGCAGTGCTCTCTGCATCTCTTGCAGTGGAGTATTGTAGTGCCCTTGTACTGAGAAGGCAAAGCCTAGTTTGTATAGAGGTATAACAAGAAATGATCAAACACAGATGCACTACTAAAATTATATTTTCATTGCAGTTATATGTCTGTTACAAAGTGTGCTACATGCTAAAAATATTTTCCTTTGTAGGCCAAGGGAAATTTCGAACCACATTGAGGGCTACATAGATCAGATGGTTTTTCTTAAGAGGGTTAAGGGCATCCTGGTGGATATTAGCCCTGACTTTACAATACAATATTATTTATGCCAGAAAGCTTCACAATTCGATTCTCCTTTAATTTCAGCAACTTTATTGGCATGAAAATGCATGGAAGGGAGACCAGAGTCAATACATTAGAATTGGGGACTGTAACTCCAGGGCACCAAGTGATAATGGGATTGGACTGGAGAGAGCACCTCCATCCCTAGGGTCCATTTCTCAGGGGAGAAGTCACAGCCAGTGCCAAGAGCTCTACTGCCTTTTTCAGAGTGTTCCAAGCCTTCTCTCTCCAACCTTGCTCCCTTTTCCACACTTGTGTGAGTTGTCACTTTTCATATTTTGTGCAACCAAGCAAAGATACATTCTCTTTACAACTTTTCTTTGGCTGTGTTTAGTACAAAGTAGGTTGTCCTGAGTTCTCACTGGTCTGTCGTCTTCAATTCGTTTTTCTTCCTCCCTGTCATTGCTTTTATAATTGAAGAATGTCTGCCTGCGCTTGGCATAAATTCTGCTAGTGAATTAAGCTGAAGTGGATCAATCCAAGAAAATATAGTATGTGCATGTGTGTGTATGTGTGTGTGTATATATATATATATATATATATATGGATATATACAATATATAGGATATATAATACATAGGATATAGACTATATAGGATATATAGTCTATATGTGAATATATACAATACATTCTATAGAATATATAGGGTATAATGTGTTCTATATATAGTATACAATATATTCTATATAGAGAATATATATAGTATATATATATATATATATATATGAGTATAAATAAAATTCTCTGAAAATTTCTGTTTATGTAACTCTTCTCTTCCCCCTACCAGGTGCACTGTGTAAACCATTTTACATACTTGAACATCCAGAGTCAAAAAAAGCTATTATTTCATTCAGTAGGGAGGATCTCTGTTAAGTACACTACACATAACAGTTATTTACTTATTGTGTATACATCTTTGTAAAATAGACATTATTAAGCCCATTTTATAGATAAGAATACTTAAAAGCCCAAGTTTTTATTATTACATTGGTTTCACATGCACAAAACTACTATTAAGATTTTAGATGTTTTTGCATCTAGCACCTGGTGTTACCTTCGGAGAACAATGTAAAAATAATCAGATTCCACTTCATGATCATCTTGTAATGACAATGGGCTTGTTGTTTTGAGTGAGATGGGAACAAAAATGGAATGATCTACTTTCTATAAGGCCTGTGAAAAAAAGAACTTGCTTCTTTGTGGTTCCCGGTCATTTGGATAGGGACAGGTGCTTGTTTGTGGTGATTTCAACATGTCACATATATGCAGGCTCCCTCTAATGGCACTGCATCTGTGCAGGGGGTCAGGTAGAAATTTTCATTAGGATGTCACAATTCAGCTATTTGGAGACCTTTAAAGTTTACTTAGGCTCAAACTATAAGATTGACCTTTGTTGCTGAGAGGGCAGAGGAAGGAAATCAGCACTTACTGGTCTCCCTGTGTCTCTCACTTCAGGCACTGTCTCATTTTATCCTCTCAAAGCTTTGAACACATAGCAGCATCTCCTTTTCATGGGCTCAGGGAGACTGTTTGACATGCCTATAGATTCTAGGTGAAAGCAACTTTTCAGCTTTGTGTATTTCCCATTACACATGGTTTCTGTATGAGCGATTGTTACATTCATAGGACAGGACTTAGAAACAGCAACAGGATATTGAGCCTCAGAGAGCAAAGCAGGAAAATAAGAAATGCTCAAATAGAAGGCAAAGCTAGAACAGGCCATAGTATTTACATTATAAGTTGAAATCCATAATTATAAAAGTCATAAAAGAGTAGATTATTAAGCTTAAGAAATCCTAACATGCCTAATGAATATGAATACAAATTAATGGGGATTCTTGTTTATGATAAGCCCAATAAAGCTCTAATGTTGTTTTCCATCTTTCATACTATTGAACACAAAAGCTGTGTTGTGAGCGAAATGACTGGGTTTATCCCTAAGTAGAAAGAAGTTATGTTTGGTATCTCAGAACAATGAGAGTTTGCTGGTTGGCTGATCAATGCTGGATCAAATTCACATTCCCCAGCTCCTACTCTCCCACCTACATGGAGGGGGTGGAAACAGAGCAAAGGGAGGAGGACAGATCCCTTTCTCAGAGAGGGAGATGTGAACTCAGGCTTTCCTAATATGGACACAGCTGGGCCTGTGTAGCATTAAACATTGATTTAACCCACTGCTAAAGAAAACATCCTACAAATAGTAAAGAGATTAGCAGCCAATTAATGTGACCCTCCCCACTGTTTTCCTGGAACACCTCTTACTTGGACCTAAATATTTGGTGAGCAAACATTCTAGAAAAATGCTTTTTTTTGTTATGTGTTATTTATTTTTGAGATAACCATCCCACTACCACCCCCAACTGTGATGGATTTGACTTTCCTTTGTGTGTGTGTGTGTGTGTGTGTGTGTGTGTGTGTGTGTGAGACCTTACTTTTGAACAAAGGTAGGACAACTCAGGCCTATTCCTTGTGTTTGCAAGTTGTCATTTTACTAGGTTCCACACACCCTGGGTTATTTTCCTTTGGTACTATCTGCTCCTTAATCCAAATCAAGAGCCTTCCAAATGCAAAAGATTTGTTTTTAAGGAATGGGTGACATCTTCTGACATGAGGTGAACATGGTCTATAGGGAAGGAGTGAGAAAATATCATCTCATGCAGGCTGCTACCAGGTCAGCACTGACATCAGCTTCCTGGAGTACAAGGATTTTTCTCTCAAGATCAGAATCATATTCACTGTGAACCTGGGAAAAAACTCTGAAAAATCCAGGACCCATCCAGTCTATCTCCCTTCTGGATAGTAGTTAACTCTTGAACTTCTTTTTAAGTTTTGTTTGCATGTGTGTGTATTTAACTAATTTGCCAGAAATTAATGTAGTGTAATAGATGTGCTACCTTGATCAGCCTCACAGTGCATCCCACCCAACTGTGTGTCTGACATCTGCCCAAGGGGCACACTGCTGTCCTCTGACACTGACCTTGAAACTTAGCTGTCTTCCAAACAGCTGGAATTTCTTCACTGTAACCTGTTAGAGATGGGTCATCATTAAAATGGTCTAAACTGGTGGTTCTTTGCACTGACTGTGCATCAGAATCACTCATGAGGGAGAGAGGGATCTTGAAAATTACTTATACTGAGATTCCATACTCAGAGACATGATTCTTAAGTAGTCTGGAGTGCCACTTGGTCACAGGAATTTGTAAATCCTTCTGGTTTTTCTAATAAGCAGATGAGGTGAGGTGGGAATTACTGATCTAAAACCATATCCACATAATTTTCTATCTCATCTACAAAACACTTTACAGTTGGTGTTGGTGAATGTTAAATGCCTGTAAAGAATTCCAGTCATACAGGTGTTAGAGTTACACTAATGTACGTTTTCTAGAGTAGCTGTTTCAGTAGGTTTGTATGTACAGGATTATATTTTATAGGCTGTGTTTTGATCTTAGGTTGATCTGATTCATATATTAAGCAACTATTTTAAAGTGAGAAGGTCATGCTAGATGTTCTCTGAGCTCCAGTGTTGCATTTCCAGACAAGAGGTCTGAAAGCCATGTAAGATGAAATACTAAAGGTACTGAAATCCTCAAGACTCATTTTCATCCTGAAGATGGGACAGTGTGAGAAGCCAAAGAACAGTCTACATGTGGAAACAGTCCAGTTCTGTACTAAACTGGCCACTCTGGTTCTTTCGACCAGCCTAACACTTCAGTACTTTCTTTGTCTTCAGGTCACTTCCTACCAGCTTCTAGAGGTGTTGTGTTGCTTCTTAGTCCCAGCAGTTTGGAATTTGATCAGTAGCAGCTCCCTCCTCTTCTAAGTAGATCATGCATGCCTTTTGATCTTCACAGCTCATGGAGAAGGGATGCCTAGAAAGGGCAGACTTACATGTGACCAGATTCAAACCCAGACAGGTTGTGGGTTACTTATCCTGGACCACATTACTGCTCTATCATATGAATTTTTCTTAGTATACAGATGATATCTTACTCTTCTTTGAGTTCACAAAGTCTAGTGGTCTGTTTTGCAGAGGGACTTAATATGTTTGTAGGCGTATAACCCATTCTTATGTCCAGTGGACATGCTTCTTCTTGTAATGTAAGCCCATTTAATCCTCTGGTTCTGATGTCAAAAGCAATAAAATGATTGGGTAACATTTTAGTTTTCTTTATTGAGTTAACATTGGCTTACAACACTATATGATTTGAGGGATAGGGTCTCTTTTTCTCAGATGTGTGTGTCTACAGCATCCTCATTTAAAACATCCGTGGTCCTTTACTGTAGATCATTGGGCTCCATCTTTCATTTGTTTCCTCTTGGATAACATTTTTTTTTTTTAAAGATTTATTTGTGCATACAGAATTGGGGTACAGGCCAGAGGCTCAGGGGCGGTGAGAGGCCTCACCAAAGACAGAGTGGGGAACAGAACAGGCAGATCGATGAAGTACACTGCTGAGGGGAGCAGCGGGCGGGTCAGGAGAGGTCTGCCACACCATGTGGTCTCCTCCAGGGCAGGCGGGAATCGAACTCATGCGGAAGCGGCTTCAGATACTCAGTGCTGTGCTTTAACCCGCTTCGCCACCAGGGAGGGCCTTGGATAACATTTTTATATTTTTCTTGTGTGACATTTGTATAGTATTGTGTTTTTTTTTTTTTATTTTTAACAGCTCTTTTCATTGAATTTTATAGTCAGGTATAATCAGATATCCTTAACTTCAACAATTCAATGCTAAGTGTTGTTAATGCAGAGAAATATTAGCAGCATAAAACTTTTCCAAGTCACCGTTCTCCCTGCTATAAAAGAAAAAAAGAAACAAAAAGTAAACCCAGGATATTGTATTTATTCATCCCCCCTTATCCAAGTCAGATTCCAATGCAAAAGATAGCATGATAAAAATAAAATAAGAAAAATGAAACATTGTAAACATATGATAGGAAAGTAAGATGGAGCCAGAAATTATATTAGCATCATATCATATAATTCCCCTCTTCCATAAGAGTGGAAAGGGATAAATTGTAGTGTTTGTGAGGTAAAAACAAACCAGTTGCCCAAGTCCTGTTCATGATGTTGATAGTAGAGAGATGTTTTTCCTGTGGTTTCTCAGAAAACTAGTATTTTATGTAATAAAAAAGAAATCTCAGACTCTCCTTACAGTAAACATTGTAATGGATTTAATAGGGCTGTTTCTTATAATGCACCTCAATACAGGTTGATGCATAGTGAAATCAAAGGAATTTCATAGAACACCAGTAAGATTCAGTCCAAATATATTCTACCATTCAGTAGGTTGTCTTTTTCATTATAATGAGCTTTTCTTTGGCTGTGAAGATTTTTACTTCAAGGCAGTCCCAGATGTTTATTTTTGCTTTTGTGTTCCATGCTGTGTAGTCCCCAAAGATATTACTGAAGCCAATGTCATGGAAGCTTTTGCCTATGATTTCTTGTATGTATTTTATGGTTTCATGTCTTACATTTAAACTTTTAGTACATTTTGAGTTCATTTTTGTATATGATGTGAGATAGTGGCCCATTTTCATTCTTTTATATGTTGTGGTCCAGCTTTCTAAACCCTATTTGTAGAAGAAACTGCCCTCTTTTTCTCCATGGTATACTATTGGTTCCTCTGTCATAAATTAACTGTTCCTATACGTGTGAGTTTATTTCTGGGCCCTAAAATCTATTCTATTGATTATAAATCTATTTTCATTCTAGTACCATACTTTTTCGATTGTTTTGTAGTATAGTTTCAAGTCTGGACATGTGATGTCTTTGTTCTTTTTCTTTTTTTTTTTTCAGTCCGAATTGCTTTTTCTATTCAGGGTATTTTATAATTCCATATAAATTCTAGTTTTTGCTCTGTATTCAAAGAATGCCATTGAAACTTTGATAAGGGTTAAATTAAATATCTGTAATGCTTTGAGTAAAATGACCATTTTAATAATGTATACCTTCTATTTTTTTTTGTTTGTTTATAATAATGACTTCTATTTTTTGTTGTATTGGTCTTTTACTTCCTTTTGTTAGGTTTATTCCTAAGTATTTAATATTTCTTATTGCAATTGTAAACAGGAATTTTTTTCTTGATTTTTTTTTTCTCTTGTAGGTTACTATTTGCATTAAGAATGCAACCTATTTTTGTGCATTGATTGTGTAGCCTGCCATTCCATTGTACTGATTTATTGCCTCTAATAGCATTATTTAATGGAGTCTTTATGGTTTTCAGTGCACATTGTGATGTGATCTGAAGATAGTTAAACTCCTTTTATGTCTTTCTCTTGCCTAATTGCTCCAGCTAGGACTTCCAGTACTATGTTGAATAGTAGTGGTCAGAGTAAATGTCCTTATCTTGTAACTGATCTTAGAGGAAGAATTTTCAGTTATTCATCTTTAAGTATGGTATTAGCTGTGGGTTTGGCATACATGGGCTTTATAGCCAAGATCTACAAAGAACTCATAACTCAATAATGGCAAAAATGTAATCTAATCAAAATGGACAGAGTAAATAAACACTTGTCCAAAGAAGACATACATATATACAATATTCAGATGATGAAAAGTGTTCATTACTTTTCACCAGGAAAAGCAAATCAAAACCACAATATAAATACCATCTCACCCATGAGAATGGCTCATAGTGAAAAGACAAGAAAAAACAAGTGTTGGTGAGGTTGAAGAACACTTGTACACTGTTGATAGAAATTAGACTAGCTCAGCTCCTGTGAAAAACAGTATAGAAGGTCTTCAAAAAAGTTAATATATAATCCAGCAATATCTCTTTTAGGTACCTAAAGAATATTTTTAAAAAACACTAATTGAAGGTATTTATGCATTCCTAATGTTCAATATAGTACTATTTACAGTAGCCAAGGTATGAAAATAAGACATACACACTAAACTAAGGTAAGTGCTCAATAACATAGTAGTGGACAAAGAAGATGTGTAGTTATATGATGGAATACTACTCATAACAAAGATGAAATCTTGCCATTTATGACAACATGGATGGAGCTAGAAGGAATTATGTTATGCAAAACCAAACAGAAGAAGAAATGCAAATACCAAAGGATTTTATTTCATATGTGGAATATAAAGAAACAAACAACATAAAGAACTGATAAAACTATATCAGGACATTAAAAATCTGAGGGCTGAGGCAACCATAGAGGGAGAGTAGATGTGGGGAGTAAAGGAATAGAGGGGCCACTGGAGTACTTTTGGTGACTTGGTGATGGCATGGTATGGTAGCATATATCTGAAGAGGTGCAAACCCACAATCTAAAATATATACCGTACATTTGAGCAATAGTGAGTTCTTGGTTATTGTTACTAACGGGAAGAAGTTCTATCAATTAATCAGTTCACTGCAGCCCAAGAGTGGGATGGTTTGCCTAGTTTGAAAACTAGGCTTTAGAAGGACTTTCACTAAGATGTTTATTTAGTTGGGCCAGAACTCTCTCCATAAAGAAATTAAGAATCTGTTCTAATACAAACACAAATTAATCAATAAAGTGTGTATAGATACTGTTATAAAATTTTTCTACAGTCAATTAAATAGGTATCATAGAGAAATACAATTCAAAACAATAGAACAAAAAAAATGTGATCACTTTGTCTGTAATCCTTATTATTAGCAGTTTAAACTAAACTTTATTTTATTTCCAGACCTGTAAAATTTTATAACTTTCCCTGAATACAATTTAGAGCCCTTCTGAAACCAGCAAATGCTTTGGGATATATCTGCCTTGTTTGGTAGTAAAAGGTATTTTGACTTAGGGAGTAGTTTTGTCTCTGCTATGTCAAAGGGAGAATAATTTGCTACCTAAGGCTGTTTGGTTTAATTAAAGGGCTTCCCCTTGTTCGCACGCTCAGTCTTCTGATACACCAGGAGGCACGTGTGTACATGTGTGCGTGCGTGCATGTGTGCGTGTGTGCGTGTGTGTGTGTGTGTGTGTGTGTGTGAAAGAGAGAGAGATTCCTCTGGATTGTACCGCATCACAAAGCAAAAGCAGGAAGAGAACACACATTTTAACAATGTGAAACTGGTATCACTCTCATTTTTTCTGTGAAAGGAGTAATTTCCTTTTGAGTGAAAAGAAGAAAGCAGAAAATGGTTTTCCCTCAAAAGTAATCTCCAGCCAGTAGGTTAAGTAAAGCTTTTATTTTAAAGCAATGGCATTTTGCTCAGCCTCTGAAATGGGTTTCAGCTACTATAAACTGCTTTGACAGTAAGTTTCTTAGACCAACTTCTTTTAGAAACTTACATCTCTATTAGATGAGGCATTTTTAAAGATACAGTTCAAGTAGAAATTTTTGTTTTTAATTTTAGTGCTTTCACCGGATTTTGAAAGATAGTAATCCAAGGCTAGGGCATTCCAGTTTCTACAGAAGCTGTCTTCCTCCAGTGTCTTCATTATCCTGCCTTGACAGTGATCAACCATGAATTAAATGAGATTTAGATGAATAAAATGAGAAAATGGTTAATATTTTGCTACTTATATGTTAATATTTAATTCTAGGTTAAATTCAGCCTCTAAAAACAATGTTTGTGACAAATAGTTGAGGAAATTAGATACCCTGATTTTCATTTCTAGTTTTAAAAAACTCATTTTAGAAATATTCCTGCAGTGTAACTGATATTTCATGGTTTCTCTATTTACATGTTAAAATCTAAGGTATTTTAGTGGCGAAACAAACAGGAGTGAAAAGTCGTCACTGAAGACTGACTCCCTTGAACTTTCATAGATATTTAAGTGTTCTTTTTTCCTCCACTCACTTAATTCTTATATTTATTGAGTTTGTATTATATGCCACGCAAATATTTTAGTGACTGCACAAAAATCAAGAGCAAAGGAGACCAGATTTCTTTCTTCTTGAACCTTAAAAGTCCAGGTGGGGGCCCTCCTTTTTGGCGCAGCGGGTTAAAGAGCTGCACTAAGAAGCTTAAGCCACTTTCCATGAGTTGGATCCCCGCCTGCCCTGGAGGAGCTCCACATGGCCACAGACCTCCCCTGACCTGCCCACTGCTCCCCTCAGCAGTGGACCTACTCTATCTGCCTGTTCTGCTCCCCACTCTGTCTCTGGTGAAGCCTCTCACCCTCCTGCATCTCTGGCCTGTACCCCAGTTGTGTGTGAATAAATGAATAAATCTTTAAAAAAAAATCCAGGTGGGGACACAGATATTCAATGAATTAGTTTTTAAATATAGCTATAATAGAACTATATACTACAAAGAATGAACCCTAATGTTAGGGAGTAGTTAATAATGATATATCAAATATATATTAAAATACCAATAAAATATGTATCACCAATTGTAACAAATGGCCACTTAATCCAGAATATTAATAATGGAGGAAACTGGTTTGTTGGTATATGGGAGCTCTGTACTTTCTGACCATTTTATCTGTTAACTATTCAAAAAGTGAAGTCTTGAAATTAAAGATAGTTACGTTAAAGGGAAGAAATAGGAAGCTATTAAATAATGGGTGACATAATTTGAAGCAAATACCTTTCTAGAGAAATGTAAGCTCAGAGCTAGAGAAAAAGTAGAAAGCAGCTAAGAAAAGAAGGAAATGCATTCTTAGTAAAGCACAGTGGTATCATTTGAACTACCTTTGGAGATATTCTGATTTACTGTATGAGTTTTGGAGGTGAGCTGGTGGAGCAAAGTACAGAGAAGGAAGGCACTTAAGAGTGGACTATAGCTTTTGCTACCCACTCAAAGTTCTAGAAGAGCCAAGTGACAGTAGGATGTTTCTTTCCACAGCTGATGCCAGAAATCCTTAGCTCTCAATGGACTGGGTGCTAGGAAAAAAGGAAACTGTCAGTGGCAGCAAAATGGGGCTCCAAGTTCTCAATTCCTAAGACTCTTTAGTGACTGGGAATTATAGAATGAGGAATGATCGTGTGTGTGTGTGTGTGTGTGTGTGTGTGTGTCTATTTAAGTACATCCACATGAGAATTGGCAGTACTAACTACTCAGCTGTAACAACAAATTTCCATAAAAGCTTGTGTTAGGCTTCACTTGAATAATTATCTTTATTCTTACTTTTGAATTATTGAAATTCAGTTTTTGTTTCTTCTAAGACTTCATGTTTAAAGACTGTTGATAAATCAACAGAGGACATTTTAAGAAAAATCCATTTAAGAAGGATTCGACTATAGAGAAAATAATGTCCCAAGGAAAAACCTAGTGGTAAAGAGATGTGTCTGCCAGTGATAGATTTCTATTGATTCTGGAACTGTTAAAAGTATTATAGAGGCTTAAATAGTTCAGTTTTATGTCCATTAAAATTAGCCAACCTTGCAATCACACAAGTTCATCATTCGTATGTTTGTGTACGTGTACTCGAGATTTGCAAATCTTCCGCTCTTTATAAATGTAGGTTATAGTAAAAAAAAAATTGTAATGATGGGTAAAACTAGATAACATGTTGATAAACCTTTGACAAACGGACCTTCCATTTGGTGGCACTTAGTTAATAGTGATACAAAATAGTTAAATCTTTCCAGTTAGAGTTTTTTCCTATGCTTGGAAACACAAACAGTAAGTCAAGAATCCTCTACTTGAGACCTGTTGTTTATTTTAGGAAAAAGACACACGCAGCATCAATGTAATTTTAGTGGCTCAGTAATGAATATGGGATGAAGGGATAAAATAAAGTTTTCTACTCTGATGTCTCCATTAAGAAGCTCTTCTTTGTGTAAAATACTCCATGGCAAAGTTGCTTCTATTTAAAGTAGTGAGTTTGATCTTGGCTTTGATCTAAAGCTTTTGATCTTGAAAGAAGGATGGAGTAGCAATAAAGAGAGGGCAAGACAGATTTTCTTTAAAGAAATGCGATAAAGTTGAAGGGATGGTCAAAATCAGCAAACACAACTGCGACCCGACTCTTCAAGTGCGCACCCCCAGTTTGTTTCAGCTAACTTCTGAAGTGTCTGGGGCAAAAGTTTGGGGCAGTCAGCGGAAAAACTTGTCTCACACTTTGAAATACTACGTGGAAACTTCCCCCTAATTAAGAGGACAGACCATACCCTTTATCAGTTCTGCTCAGGGGGCTTTGGGGCTCCCTAAACTGGAGAGTGCTAGGTCGGCTGCGCTTTGGCAGAGCTCAAGGACTCCGGTGACGCGCGGGAACTGCGCGGGTTTTCCCTTTCCTGCGCTCCTAGCTTGTCAGGGGAGATGTAACCTGCCACGGCGTTCGGAGCGACCATGGAATAGCATATGCTTCGTGGTGTTTAGTTTATTAACTGAGAAAACTCCATTAGGAGAGTTCCGTTCTGTTCCTCGGGCAAGCCTTCTAGACACGTAGGTGGCAGACCCGCGGCACGACTTCAGAGTGGCCGAGGGGGTTGGGGCGCGTCTCCGGCTTAGCCCTTTCGACCGCCAGCGGGCACTTCGACAGTCACCACGTCCCGGAGACCCTTTCGTGGGAACCAGGGGGCGCCTGGGGTGGAAGCTAGAAAGGTGAAACCTGTGCGCGGAGCAAAACCCGCGAGTTGCAGGTCGCGGCCGCGGCTTGGAGCCCAGGGGAAAGAAAGAGGTTTGCCCAGAGAACAATAAAACAGACTGCGCGGGGTGGGGGCGGGGAGGGCGACCTGCAGGGCGGTGGCGCGCCTCGTGTACCTTTAAGGCTGGCCCCGCCCCCGACCAGCTCCTGCCCCGCCCGCGCGGCGCCTGAGGTTGGGCGGGCTCCCGGCGCCCGCGGCTCCGCGCTGGCCCTGGGGGGCCGGCGGCCGGGCGAGCGGGCGCCCGTGCCCACCCTCGCCTGTCGCGGGCGAGGTCCGAGGTAGGGGAGCGAGTGGGTGGGGAGGGGGAGGTAGACAGGGACGGCTCCTAGGCTAAACTTGACTCTGTCCCTGTCCCCGCAGCTCCTGCGGAGGGAACACCAGGCCCGTGAGGAGTGCGGGCTCGCGCGGCAAGTGAGAGCCGAGGTGAGTGCGGCCGTCGGGTGCTGGCGCCCCTCCGTCCTGAGCGGCGGGTTCCGCGTCGCCTCCGCACTGCCCGCGGAGGCTGACCGGTGCCGACGCGCTGCTGTGCGGGAGGAGATGGCCCTTTGGCGGGCGCCCTGGCGCGAGTGGCCGCAGAGAGCGGCCGGGCGGAGGTCACGGCCTTGGCGCGCCGCCCGCGCGGGCGCCCCGAAGGCCCCGGCGTGAAGGTGGCCCGGCGAACCTTGAAAACTGCCGGCGACTGGTCAGGTGGAGCCAGTCCGTCGACCCTTTGCTTTCTCCCGGTGACACCGTCGTCCTGTTTCAAATGCTGTGTGGTTTTTGAACTTCAGGTCGCGAAATGGATTCAAGTGAACCGGAGACCCCGAAAACGGAAACGAAAGGAAACGGAAGAAGTGTTTGCAAAGGTAGGGGTCCCCGAAAAGGAGCACTGAGTGTAGTTCTTGATAAATCTCCCCGCCGCCTCAGAAGACTTGGTCACAACCATGGAGAAGCATATTTTAAAAGTTTTTATTTACAGTAAGTCGTAAATTTACGTGGATAGTTCTGTGAAAACATTGGTTGATAATCCTAATGATCATCAACATACGATGTTCTCATAAAGTAAAAATGACCGTGTTATTAGATCAGTAGGATTTATTATGGCACTACTAAGGTACCTTTTAAAAAAAAGAAAAAGAAAAAAAAAAAAAAACAGGGGGAAGGGATGCCTTTGAATAGATGGCCCACTGTACCGAGTTTCTGTTTTGGTCTGTGGTAGATAGAGTAGCACCCACGCTCATTTAGACTTTAGAGTCATCTCAGAAATGGAGAGGGAGATGAAGGAAGTGGATTACTTTGAAACACTAGGAGGGAATGAAATTTTAAGGCAGTCTTCTAAATTTAGAATTGCAATATATTACTTGAAAAAAGTTAGGACTACCTGTTTTCTCCTGAATTGTGTTAAATTAAGACTATATATTATGAAATAAGGTAAGTAGTCATTTGTCTTCTAATGGATTTTTATTGAAACCTACAAATGGATGTTTTTATGAATGTTAATAGCAGATATGATTTTTGTTGTTTTGATAATGCAAAATTAGGATTTTGCTTAATTATTTTACTGGCCTTTATCCGTGATAGTACTAGCAGATTAAAATAGTGTTGTGTTGTTTTTCTTCTGCTAGAATGTATGATGAATCACTCCTGTTTCTGAAGCCAAATTCTTGCTGATAGCATTGCTGCCAACTTCGGGGATGTGTTGCCTTAGTATGGGCATTGCAGCGTCTGAGAATGTGCACAAAGCACATCATAATGAAGGTGATACCAAATTTCAGAGTGCATTTAAGGATACCAAGGGCAGCTTCTGGGAGAATTGTAAAAAGAACCAGCGTAGAATATAGCGAGACATTTGTATGGAGACATTCAGTATGTGAAAAGTAGTAACAAGCTCTTCCTTTTTTTAGTAGAGTCACCTCAGTTAAACACTAATAGAACAAGTTGTCATTTTGAAGAGATTTGAATTTTCTGAACAATCCTCAGTAGGGTATGATAGGTGGTATTTTTTGTTTCTTTTTTGCATTTTTTTTTTTCCACTTTCTAGGCGTTAAGGTCTAAGTCCACATGTTTAAAAAAATGTTTGTGAGGTTATGAATAAGGTCATGAAATGTCCAAACAAGGATAAAAAATGACCGCTTGCTCAGTGTTCAAATCAATATTTTCTGCCTACTTTTCAAACCAAAAGATTACCCAAATGCATGCTGTATCCTGTTAAAAAAAGGGGGGGGGGCAAAGCAAATTATGGATTAGTTGGTACTGTCACACCAAAAACGGAAACCGAAGTAACCATATCTATAATACCTGAAAAAGAGAGAGGGAGATCATGAAAAAGAGGGACAGTGGGTATCTGAGGATTTTGCCTCCCAGGGAGTTCTTTGCTGAGTATTTCTCCTTGTGGAGGTGATTGTGTTACAACTTATAGGGTGGACACAAGTTTGATTTCTTAGAATATGTGGGCAGTGGTTTTAAAGAGGACATGAGAAATGAAGCAGGTTGGGAACAGCTTGCAGAACTTCTTTCCAAGGAGTGACACTTAAGGCACAAAGAAGGAAAATTTCAGGAGTTGTATAAAGCAGCATTAATTATCCTTGTTGCCAGTATTTCCTCCTGACTGTTTTACATCTGCCTTGCCTAAGGAAGGGTTTAGAGCTTGCTTAGGCTAACCCTGTGAAATTTTCAAGGGCAATGTGAAAGGGAATGAGATCAGTGACCTAGGGCATTAGAACACATTCTGAGAGGAGTGGAAACTCTCCTGCAGCTGGTAACCAAGGGGTGTCTTTTGCCCAAGTGGTTATTCCAAAATACAGATCGAATTCTGTGTGGTAATGAATATTCAAACAGAAGTCCTGTGTTAACCTATTGCTAGTTTGAACCTGTATTAGTAGGAATCTTGGTACTTATCTTACTGTTACTTGTTTAACATCAGCCATGCCACAAGTAGAAGCAAATAAGTCAGTTTCTTCTTTTATTCTACATCCCATATATCTTTCTAACATTAAAATTATGGCATTTTTTTAATCACGTTACTATAAAATAAGAAAATCTGTGTTTGTCATTTCTAGTAGGTGTGCATTTCAAATATAACATTGCACTTATGTGTCTGCTTTGGTTTTTTTTTTGTGTCTGGTTTTCCCCATGTTTCCCTCTCCTTCATCCCCTAGGTTTCTCTCTGCACCTTTCAGGTCTTGCCAGGATTCAGCATAGCAGAGTTAACTTGGTTAACGTGTCTCTATTTAAGCTAGGGTCATAACATTTTCCTCTTAAGTTTTACTGACTTACAGAATATGAAGCCTTCTGACTTGGTTGAGGAAGGCAAATAGTAGTGGTGTAGGACTAGAGTTTGGAATCAGACCCTGGGCAAGGAATTATACAGAATGTCATCTTCTAGGAGATATGTTTACCTCTTGAAAACTGTAAAAGTGCTAAGTGGTAGTCATAGCTTGATATAACTTGAAATACTGGTTTAGTTTTTCAGTGAACTCAGGAGGGGATGCAAAACATACCTTGTGCTCTGCTATGAATTAAAATAATGAATAATGAAATAAACTGACACAAAAGAGATACTACTAGAGAAGGATTGCTGACTTCCAGCCACCCATCCACCTACCAAGGAACTCTACAATCAGTCTTTGCTGGCTTACAAGTTTCCATTTCTTACAGTTCTGAGGGCACATTATTCTCTCTACTCATAGACCTCTTCTAGCCTTTGACATTTTTTAGTTTCACAATTTAGCCCTTTTTCATTCATTGGTACAACTGAATTCTTTTATGCTGTTTCTGGTTTTCTTCATTTAAATTGCAAAACCACCTCCCCTACTTCTGGTCCCAGGTATTTATTCCTTAGCATTTCATATTTTCATTATTTTCACTTTTTCATTATTTTGAGTTCCTTTTATGTATTTATCTTGAATAATTTGTATAACAGAAAAGCCGGGGGGACATGAACAACTCCACAAAGAACAGTGGTATGGATGGTTCAGCCTATGCAGCAAGAAGCAGGTCATACACTGGTGACTGGAACAGCAAATTGTGTAGTTTATATATATTTTGAAATAACATTAATAGATCTTAGTAAATGACTATTGATTTGGGAACAAGAACAATCTTTTTTTCCTTTGCTTTATCTTTGATTCAAAGATAAGTTATCCATCTCATTAAGAGGCTAAGGAATGTTTTTATAAATTTATACAATGTTTTATAAGGATCAGAATATGCTGTAGAATAATATTTTATGAAATTATTTATTGAAGAAAATATGTGAATGGTGAATGATTTTTTAAGAGGGAGATAATTTCAATTTTCAGATTCTAAAGAAACTGCCTGACAACTATAATACATATTTGATAATATGCAAAGACCAAATTTTGAAATACTTATTTATGATCATCAGCAGGTAATATATGATGATGTCAAAAGTAGTCATTGGCATGCTTTCAAAACATGGAAAAATCAACAACTCTAAGGTTGGCCTTTATTATTAACAAGTGATCTTTTATGTGTGTTGATTTGTTTCTAGGCCAGTGGTGTTGGCGCGGGTGAGGTTCTCTGGCCTCTGTTATGATTAGTCATAAGGAACAACCAGGTGTAAATGATTTCCAATAAAAGCACTCTTTAAAGGAAACAGAATTTTTCTGTTAGTGCCTGGAAAGCTATACTTTTGAGCATGGCGTTGTTTAAAAATTGGTAAAATTTTCCTTGAAATTTCAAGTAAAATAAAATCTAAAAAGGTGATTGTGAAAATGTGAACTTTATAATATTTAGTGGTCACTTTAGATGATAAATTATATTATCTGAGTCTTTAAGGAAAAAATACTGAAACTATTTTGTTTGTGATAACACCCTTTTGAAATTCTAGCATGTTTTCTGTCCACTTTTACATTATCTGTTCTTTCCACATACTTGATTCTGAACTGCAAACCCATGTCATTTGGGTATGAATAACAACTCACAGAAGGTATTTTAACTTGTATATAAACCCAATTTGGTTTATGTATTTTACAGCATTTAACTGCTTTTATACCTTCTAAAATAATACTTTCATTATAATTTATAATATTGAAGTACTCATTGTGATGAAGGTAGGTACAAATTTTTAACTATGTAACAAAGTGTTTTACTGCTGTTTGTGACAAAAATCTGTTTTATTTTTGGCTTATGATTTCTGCAAAATAATATTTAAGGCTAATAGAAATTATTTGTCTTTTTCCTGACCCATAACAACAGTTAATGCTTGACACTTGGAACCATCAGGGTCTAAAGCTCAGCAAAATGGCACAATACATTTAGGGTGTGCTGAACCAAGATGCCTTCATTTTATAGGAACTACCCTGTATTTATCAACGTATTAAAAATGGGGATCATCTCTTAGGCAACTGAGGCAATGAACCTGTTGAGTGGTTTCCCAGGCATTGGTACCCTTGCCTCTTTTTGAAAAGTCCTCTTGCCTTGTGAGAATTCATAACTAGTCTACATTTATATAGCTGTATTCTTTTACAATAGCCTCATTGATACTTGATCTCTAAAGAAAAGCTTTATGGATTCTAATGAGTCACAGCTCTAGGGGCACCAGCCAACCTCCCTAGTGCCTTTCCTATCTGTGAGTGGCTTTGTGTCCTGTGTTGTACTGATTGTGCCTTTGGATGACAACTTACTTGAGTGATGGGGGAGGCAGAGTAATTTATTAAAGGTAATTGCAAAGAAATCAAACAAAAGGAGTAACTACCACGCTATTAATATAGTGTTCGTTATTTTATTACTGAACTATTTGGAACTCAGACTTTTTGTGGGTCTCTCTTTTTCCTTGTAAATTCCTAGCAAATACATTTAATTTATTAGATTTTCTGTACCCAGGTCTCAAGTTAGATCTGGTTTCACTAGATCTTTGCTTTGTTTTTACCTTTTTTTAAAAAAAGCTGGACCAAGGAAGAATTGTTGATAAAATATATTTTGGGTAGCCTCAGGAAGGAAGTCTGATCTGTATAATTTTAAATCATTAAGTTTGCATATGTCCATAGATTTAATTTTTTAAGAATTTACCGTCAAAATTTTGAGTATACCATTTTCAAAGAGCATGCAAAGAAAATTAAAGTATAGTCATCTACCCACATGCATTTATCCACATATTTTTCAATGAATCTGCGAGTGGAACTATAAAGGTAATAGTAACAGACACTTGTCATGTGTCAAGTACTTTACATGTATCAGCTCATGTAAATGCACCATTAAAGTAGTGTCATAAATCTGTGGCGTGATATGAGGGTATTGTCTACTGCATTGAACGCTTTGTGAAAGTAGGTGAGTTCTAAACACATCAGATAATTACTATAGAAAAAGATTTGTAGACTGCTTTGGGCAAGATTTTAAATTTCTCTTTTAAGGCTATTGACAGTCCTAGACCACCAACATAAAGCACACATTTCTAAATTAGGAAAATCCCAACCAGCATGTATTTTGAAAACACTTGAAAGTGTGCAGATAATTACACAATTGTTGATTTTAGCTGAATTGATGCCAGCAGCCATCAGCTCTTCTATGCCATGAAAGATGAAAGCCATTTTAATATAAAACATGAGTTTGGCTGGAAAAAGGAGGCAGACAGAAAAATTTAG
Source organism: Condylura cristata (assembly GCF_000260355.1). Taxonomy (NCBI): domain Eukaryota; kingdom Metazoa; phylum Chordata; class Mammalia; order Eulipotyphla; family Talpidae; genus Condylura; species Condylura cristata. Next base: position 43,486,580 of record NW_004567118.1, on the reverse strand, counting down.
TGACTTTTTAGTTACTTTTATAGAAAGCTTTAGTTACATTCCCGTGACAAAATTCTTTACTTGGCAATCATTCTCATCGGAGGCATTTTAATGAGCTGCTGTTTTGTGCCTGGAATCGTATGGCACTAATAAGATGCATTATTTTAGTAGCACCTACTAGTGTCAGTCTAATTTAGAGCCTTTAATTGTTTCCATTAATTTTCTATATAAGAGGCTAGCATTAACATGTATCTGTAAGTCTATCTAAAGCATATTTATTTTTTTTATATTTGTGTCTACACACCGGAAGGTGACTGCTCAAGCCTAAAGGACCTGATCATATGCAGCCTCAATAAATACTTGTTGAACAGAATAGATGAATGAATCCTACTACCTCATTACATTTTTAATAATGTCCCACGGTTTTATATAATTATTTTGTTCTTTGACAGAGGTTTTCATTAAAGCTCATTTGGTAGAGTTTTCCTGACTTTGATGTAGGTCATCTTCTTCATCCCTTCTGTGGTGAGCTCAGCCAGGAAGACGTGACAGTGGTCCCAACTCTGCCACCTAATTATGTTGCTTCTTGACTTAGTTACTTGTCTTTTGCTTTCATCTGAAAATCCTTTTATTCAGTAGGCTGCTTAAACCAATTAATGCTCATTATAAAATTAATGTCTGACCTTGATTCTTTCATATAATTTTACGACATATTTTTTTTCTTTTGTCATCTTTTGATACTTAGAAAGACTTGTTTTTGTTCTGATGGTTACTTTACATAATAACACATTTTTGCCTCTCATCTGCTTTTGTATTTTGTTTTGTTTTTGTTTTCTTTTTTCACTTGTGTATTGACTCCCTTCTTGAGCAACAGTGAAATTAAATATTAACTTTTCTTACCCTGCCCTCATTACCTTCCATCATGTGACTTCGAATGTTACCTTTTTACTTCTAGGTAAATGCTACAACACAATCAACAAACTAAATTTCAAATAATCTTTCCATTCCCATTCCTTTTTTGATAATTATACTCTATGATTTCAGAACATGTAAACATTATACCTTATACTATATTCTTTATGATATCACTTAGTTCTTTTAAGTATCTTAAATATTAACATGTTATCTCATTGTCTTACATAAAGTCTGATTGATGCCGGTCTACTTTTCAGCAAAGTAATCTAGTCTTTTTTTCTGGAGACCTACATTTGTTTTATTACATTCCAAAAATTTTACTCTAATCTGTTTTGCTGTGGGTCAGTTTTTCCACTTAAAGTTTTTGAGCTTTATTTTCCTTATTTGTAAATGAGAATAATGATGATTTTTTCCCTTCCCAGAGAGTAGATTTGAAGAACAGTGAGATAGTGTGAAGTGCTCTTAATTTCTTGTACTTTGCTGTTATTCTTTGAAGTCCAGTCCTTTGTTGTTAGGAATCTTTAAATTTCAAGTACTTCATTTTATGGAAGTTAGACTTGAGTTGGCTTTATGTTTGTGAGAAATCTAAAGTGGATATGCAGAAACCTTTTGTCTATATCCAGATAGTAAACTACCTCTGACTTGGTGAGAACTACTGAACTACAGTCAGGTGAATTTAAAAGTGTCTCATCTAGAAAATCCCACCCACACTTTATTCTTCCCACATGCTTGCCTGTCATAAATGTTAGTTTTCCATACAAAACTCTTGAGTTTACGTGATAACCGTGGATATGCACACAGAATGATAACACACACAGAAAAAAAACTACAGAACTCTTTTTCAGATAATGAGGAGAGCTGAAAACCAAAGACAATCTAGTAAACTAGTGTGGTTCTTTGTATTTGTGGTACATTCGGCTGGAAAATACCAAAGAAACAAGAGATGTCATTTCTGGCCATGGGAGATAAAACACACAGCATATCAGAGATCATTTACAAAGCAGCATGTGATAAATCTAAACCAGGATAGCACAAACCAAGGGTATGAGTGTATGATGCATTTTACCTGAGGCTACCTTGGACTAGAATTTCCATGCCTGGGCCTTGTTTTGATAAAGCAACCCTTTACACATGCAATCTGGAAGTTATGGTGGGAAATTGGGTAATTGAATTAACTGAATCCATTTTAATGCTTTTCCCTGATTTGTAAGCACAGATAGGGGTTTGATTGACATACATATAAATAGTGTTAGTGTCTTTATGTGAATCTGTGATTTCTAAAAATAAATTCATCTATGGTTTGCAGTTAAGCCTGGAACCTATCAGAAATTTTGCAGGCACATATGGATCAGGATGATTTGAGAAAAAAAAAAAAAAAAAAGGCTAGAAATGTAATACTGTCTCTAAACCTGTGCACAGCAAATTCTTATTAAATTTCATCTTTTTTTATACTGTTTACTAGCTTTATCGGATATCCACAATACACAAAAACCTAACAAAGAAGTGGAGCATATAGAAATGAATAGAAATTAATCCTCAGAGAGCTTGCAGTTGAACAATAAGAAAAACTATCCAGTAGAAAACAGAATTGAATCAAACCTGTATTAGAGCACAAATAAATTACCATAGGCATACAGATAAGGTGTATCTCCATAGGGAAAGGAGGTCATTTCCCCTTGGACTGTTTATATTATGCACCAGCCTCATCCAGGTTGATAACAGAAAACAAATATTTGTTCCTCATCATTCAATTTTTATTGTTTTGTAGAATTGAAGATACTATAATTTCTGTACTCAAAATTTGGTTTGTTTTCATAAGCACTGCAACTGAAAGATTAGTGTTTCTTTTGGGCTTACTAAAGTTACGTTTTGTAAGTCTAGGCTACCTCTGAAGTTCTCAGTCTTTCCTTCTCACTCTTTTTTCCTTTTGTTTGCCTTAGGTTTATTTCCACCTTTCCTTGTAAATATTTGATTTTGAGGCAAAATGAGAAAACTGTTTCAGAATGAAAGAGGTGACTATAAATTCAGCTCCTATTAGTTGGACATGTTTCTCTGTTACCCAGAAGTCACCCCACATGTTTTCAGCACCACAAATGTAGCAAGAGCTTTTTTGTTAAAAAAAAATGTATATATAATAAAAAAGTTCCTTTTCTCCTTCCAATGAGAGCAGTGGCCTTTTAAGTTAGACACATGGATGTGTATATCCAAATCATTTGCTATTTTGTGTATCTTTTTATATATCAAGAAACCTTGAAATTAAGTTGATTCATACATCAATGAGGATTCAGATCTCTATGAAAGCAAGAAAACAAACTTGTAGTAATTAAGACCATGGTAACCAAATAAAACAGAATTTTTGTAGAAAAAGCAACAATAGTCATTTTAATGTACACATACAAGTTTTAGTTTGAAGATATGCCTATAACATTTATTTCTCACATTAGAGGCAAAGGATACTCATGCTCCCATAGATAACACAAAATAGCGCTCCTGATTCTCCCTTAACAACTTTATTATGTATTATGTATGTTTTATCTGTCATCCAATTAACCCTTGTACAGTTGTATTTTAAGAAATTTACATTTGTGTAATTGTCATCACAATCCAGTTTAAGAACATTGCCATCACCAAAAAGTTCCCTGGTGTCCTTTGTGGTCAGTTCCCATTCCATGCCTCAGCTCCAGGCAACTACTAATCTTGTTTTCTGTCTTTATAGTTTTGCCTTTCTAAAAATTCCACATAAATGGAATCGTACACTGATTTTTTTTGGCTCTGGCTTCCTTTCATTTATTATAATGTGTTGAGCTTCAGCAGTTTTGCATATTATAAAGATAGTATTCTATTGTATGGCTCATTTTCCTTATCCATTTGTTGGTTAACAGATGTTTGGATTTTGTTTTGGGTTTTTTATTTTGCAGTTTGGGGCTATTAAGAGTACTGTTTTTCTGAACAGTGGTTCAGCTATCTTTATATGGACATATGTTTTCATTTCTCTTGAGTAGATACCTAGGACTGTAATGGCTTGGCCTTATGGTAGACGTATATTTAACTTTTTAGGAAATTGCTAAACTGATCCAAAGCAGCTGCATCATTTTATATTCCTAGCAGCTGTGTGTAAGGTTCCATTTCACCACTTTCTCATCTGCACTTGGTATTGTCAGACTTATTTATTGCGCCTCTTTCAGTGGTGTTGAACCACATTTTTTTAAATACATTAATGTTTTTATTTCTTGAGAAGATCTAAAAGTGAGCAAATGCCCATTATGATTTTTTCCTCCATTTTACAGATGCATTTATACTCCATTTTATGCTTAGGGAAGGCAGTAGTGCATTAAGTGGAAAATCTTAAGTGTCCTCACCCAAGATCCCCAAATGAGTCACTGAGCCTAGAGTCCTTAGGTATCAGTTGGTGTCACAGCAATTTGCCTTTGTTCATATTCTTGGCTGCAGTGACTCAGGGCTCTCTGTTTCCTCCTAGTATTGCTAAGTGTGGCTTTCTGATCTTTGGAAATTGATCCATTCTTTTCCTCTCTGGAACTGTGTCTGATAAAAGTCAGTGTTTTCTGCATGCTTGTGTGTTTGAGATGTGGCAGCGAACTGAGAGGCTCAGACCTACCTTCTAAGGTCACCCCACTTGTGTCTCGTCAAAGAGGACATACTTGCCTCAACCAGAGTCTTATTGGGAGGTAGGTGAGGACTTACCTAAGACAGCTGGCATTTAATAAATATTTAATATGTTTTAGAGCCTCTCTTCAAAAAATACTATAAAAGGTTGATTACCGCTGACATGAGGATAGTAACACCACCATTTGTTCTTCTCCCCACTTCTCCATGTTATAGTTGAAACAAGTAAACACCTTTAAATTTATTTACAAACTAAAACAATCACCCTTGATGTCTTCCTGAAACTATTCTTTGGCCCACACCAAAAAAAAGCAAGAGTTGAGCAAATCTGTATATTTTGTTTCTGATTTTAGTTTTATTCAAGAAAAAAAAATCATGTTTCTCCACGTACTGAATATTTCCTTTGCATCTCTCTTTAGTTGGTTCAGTCTGGTGGAATAAATTGTCATTGTCCCTGTTGTTTATTGGAAGCTCAAAGAGTTGTTCAGATTATTGGTAAGATTTGTATTCTATCTCAGTTTTAACTAGTCCTCTATTTTAGATCAAGCTATAATAATTTCTTATAGTTAGTATTCATTATTTTTGTCTGTTCAAATGATTTGTGATTTGAAGTTCCTTTGAAGGCTGATGGGGCTTGCACAAGTATCTGGCTAATGAAAACTACTTAATATAGAACACACCCTCTTTCATTGTCACTTTGCAGGGTGTATTTCTGGACTAAGGAAGTTTCTAGCCATCTCTGATACCATCACTACAAAAATTTGCAAATTTATTTCAATGTAAAATGTGAATTATAGTACAGGGCATTGTTTATGAAATTATCATTTTTCTAATTCTTGGTGGTTTTGAGTTTCTGAATGTTAACTAGAACACAGATTTTTGGATTTGTGTAAGTCTCACCTTGAAAACATTCAGGAGAACTAACTTAAAGATAAGGTAATTTCAGAAAATGAAATCACACTAGAAAGGAGCTATCTAAAATAATTGGAAAATTTATAAGTCATGCAGCTGGAAGAGTGTTTGACTACCTAAATATGAGGATATGCTGGGCCACAAGCTTTGGCCTTTTTCTTTTGAGGGTCACGGACCCTGAGAGAAGCAGAGAAAGACTTAAGAGATTCAGCATGCCTCTACAAGGCCATCTTGTGGACTCAAAACAATCCAGAGTGAGGCTCTCTTCATGCTTAGGAGGAGGACCTGATCATCCAGACTTGATCCAGGGTCAGGTCAGAACTTGTAGAACTAGTCATTCCAAGAGCAGGCAAAGAGTCCATGGTGAGATAATGGATATCTCTAAGAGAGTTGATGTGAAAAAAATCCTTTTTATCCTAAGTTATTGAATTTAATAATGTATAGATTACAGGGAGTTTTTGTGAGCCTTGAGAACCAAGTAACTGGATGTGAAAATGTTTTTTAGTCAAACATGTGACCAGCTAACCAGACATTTTATTTTCGAATACAGTAAAAGTGTTCTCATAAAATGCCCTTTTTTCAGTCTGTTCAGATGTTTCTTAATGTATATATTATTTGTTTTCTGTCTTGCAGTGTTGTTTTTCTCTCTCTCTCTCTTTCTCTCTCTCTCTATATATATATATTCATATTTCAATGTATTGCACATTCAGAGTTAAGTTTTTCTTAGCTGGCTGTTTACATCTAGACCATATCAAACCATTTCTACTCCAAAAATCATATAGATAAAACCAGTACTGAACTTGGATTATGAAAACCCCCCAGAACTTTCTGTAGTGTTGGCTGAGCAAAGTGAGTAGGAATATCGTGGTTTAGGAAAAAAGCTACTTGGGTTTTCTCTGCCACACAGCTGAGTAACACAGAAGCATGGTGTCCCAGATGGGCAGATGAGAAGAAAAGGTAGAGCCTGAGCTGCTTCCTATTTGTAGGTGGCACATTCTACCTCCCACCCCTCTCCTACCACCAAAAGGAAAGAGAGAGGTGCCCAGTGATATTCCTGTGTTGCTAATTCTGGCATACAGGGAATTTTATTAGTGATTAAGTTAGTAATTTGGTCAACGATAGAATATCAGATTATCATAGGACAAATCTAATGGAGACTAAAATTCTTCCAGCAAAGGATTACTGAGTTACCAGCGTGCATGCATGGCTTGGGTGTGCTTGCGTGCAAACACACAAGCTTTCTCTTTCCGTCAACCTTTGGCCTCCCAGCAAGGGGAGATTTGGGTTGAGGCCTGCTTTGTGACCGCTGCTATGTTGGAGGGAAGCTGTGTGCAAAGTGTGTCTCAGTCTGACTCATGCAGACAGCGGCCCTCTGCATAATGCAAAGTCATTGTCATCCTGAGCTGTCCCAGGGAGAGGCTCAGTAGAAAAAGTAAAGGTAGAACAGAGCTGACTCCATAAAAAGAAGACAAAAGATAACTTTTTTGTTCAGTTTTGCTTAACTTCATAGTTACTGTAACCTTGATAGAATCCAAGAAATTTGAAGAGAGGAAATCTGACTTGTGGCTGCAGGACTCCTTGCCCTTAAATTCAAATACTTAAACCGGAGACAGAGAGAAGAAAAAAATATGAAGGAATATTTTAGGTTTTAAACATGAATTTGCAATTTCTTAGTTTTTAATTTTGTTTATCAAATCTATTTTGTGGTTATGCATTGTTACAGAGACCAGAGGGGTTGTATTATAGTTGTATGTGATCTTTAGGATTCTTAATACTTGTCTTCAAAGGCTCTTCCAGACATCGGGAAGGTGAGACACATCAGTGACGATTAAGTGCAGAGAAATAACTCTATGGTTATTTCTCTATGAAAAACTAGTATATTTGGCATTTAAAAAATTGTTATATAGTAAATCTTAATTTTGTGAATAAAAAGTTAAAATAGAAGGTTTAACAATACAATAGAAAGAGTTCATTTGTCAAGATCATCTACTTACCAAGTAGCTTTGCTAACAACAGAAATGTCAGTTTTCTGTGGATGGGCACTTCTTTCAGCATCCCCCCTCCTCCCACAATGGTTTATATTAATGTCTTCTCCACAGTACTTTGGAAATGGCTGCAGCCTATGCCAGTGGATCATCTGTGCTTATAGAATGAAATTGAAATTTTAAAGTCCATTTCTCCTCTTCTCTGTCCTTAATGACAGGGGATTCTTCATTAAATGAATGAAGTCCCCTCTCCACCCCTCACTACCTTTTTACTTTGGGAAAACTAGACAGAATTTTCACATCTGTCAAGTAGTACCTTATAGCAAAGAGCTGTGCCTGACTCATTGCTTGTCAATAGCAGTTACCAGTGTTGTTGGTGATGGGCTTTTCATGGTTGAGTGTCATTTTTCCATCTGTGGTATATGAGAAGAGCAAGAGCCTGAGACCAAGAAATGCTGCCATTAAGGCATGTATTGGGAACATCACTGTATCCATGGGCCAGCTGAAGGATTCATAATGTAAAACCTGAAAGGAAGCTGACTATTTTTCTGGTAGGTACTATCCATATCTAAAGGGACATCTGTCTTGAAGACTGCTCCAGAAAGCTACTTGTAGGGCCACACTGCCACATACTGTCTTCAGTTTTGCTAGAAGAGGCTCCTCCAAATGGAAGTCATCAAAACCATTTTACTGGTTTTGGTTTAGGTCTTAAGTAAAATTATCTATTTTTCAAAAGGCCTATCCATCCAGAAATAAAATGCTTGTTGGTGACCTGAGCATATAGAATTCCAGGAAGCTTTCAAAGACAAATGTAAATGTTTTTTATCCCTTAGCAATGATAGAGGTCTGAGTTTACTATAATTGTTATTTTAATGTAGAATTGACTTGAAATAGATAGTAAGTTTACCTAGGTACTCATTTATTAATGGAAACCAAGTTAGACACTGAAAAAAATGGCCCTGGCATTTGTCTCATCTATGAGTAATGTATGATTTAAAAAGGCTTTTCAGAATGTCCTTGCTTATGTAAATCAAGGATCAATATTTTCTAGTAAGGAGTTTTTATAGATAAGCTGTAACATTATTTGATAATCAGACATCATTTTCAAGTAGTTAAAAGGGTCATTGAACAAACCCCAGTGGACTAACTTTGGCTTCCTAATTGCTAAGGATTGAAACTCCACATGCCCTCTAAATTATGAGCATGCTTGAATTTTTTATGGGGAAAGAAATTATTTTTTTATGTAGGATAATTTTCATGTCAAATGTTACATTAGCCAGCGAGCTCTATCCGTTTTTTCAGGCTGCCATTTTTACTTACCTTACCCCTACTTTAACCTGTGAAATTTATTTTAAATAGAGATTAAGGAATGCAAAAGTAGGTGGGAACAAAAGGGATGACTCAGAAAATATGGCAGGTCATTTTTAATATTTCTTGATATTCTTGACTTATTTTTAGCTTTGCTGACAGTGAGGAGTAGTTCAGTTGTAGGATCGTTTACAGCTAGCGACAGTATGGACCCCAGAAGGCAGCTGGGGGATTCTCACATTTTCTGCCATTATGTCTCTGCAAAGAGGAATAGTGTTGGTAGTTTTATTGTTTTCTTCTTAAAGTAGAGAAAATACTCAAGGGTTCAAGGGTTGGTAGAGAGAGGTGATAAATACAGCATTTGTTTCCCCGCCCCCCCTTTTTTTAATAGCATTTCATAAAATGGATTGTTGTCCTGTGACTTTCAACTAGAAATAATTCCATAACATTTCTATCAGATTGGTCCTCTTATCACTTATGTACTTAATGTATTCCTACTGATAAACTTCTGTCTTCAGAGACTTGTAAGATGGTCCTGCTCTGCTTGTCTTCTGCACTCTGCACATGCACTGCTGTTTCTGACTGGGATTTCCTGGGGTAGACTTCAGGGGCTAACTTGGTGTCCCTGCTGTGGGTTGTCAGAAAACTGCAGGGACTTGGATTAGCTTGTCCTTGCTCTTATTTATTTGTGACTATTTTCCAGGATGGCTGTTTCATACATGTTCATTGCCTTCCCTTTCTACCTTCCGTCATTATGTACAGTTAGCCCACAATAGTTATGTCCCTGAGAACCCATTTATTGTCCATGATAATAGTGCTGGATGCTGCCTAGTCCCTTTCCTGCAAAGAGGGGTCTGTTTTGAGTCTGCAAAGCAGAATTAACACGTGGACTGTAAGGCCCAGCCCAAAGCAGTAAGTTTGTTTAGTAGGTGCTTGGCAGAACTCGTTAAGAGATGGGAGGGAAAAGCAAGCTAGGTTGTGTTAGGTCATCGTACATGGTATGCCTGATTATCAGATAAAGGTTTTTCACTCTGCAAAATTACTAAGTTGGTATTGATTTTAACAAGTAAAACCAAATGTTGAGACTTATGAGGTAAGTAGCTGGTATTGACTTTTAGTACTTGAGCTATACATAAGTTTATCTATTTTAACAATTTTATAAATGTTGGTGTCTGTTTTATGGTGAACTTGGTGTCTGACCTGGGTCTGCGTACTACAAAGGTCCTAACTTCTTGGGCAGAGTAGGCCCTGCCATTCCCAGGCTCTAACACTGACCTGCCTGCAGTGAACAGTAATAAGTAAGCTACTCCTGGTTACCGGCTAATAAGGCCCTGACCTGATTTGAACTCTGTAATGAGGAAAGAACAGATTTATTTGCTCTCCCGCCCCCGTGTGCCTTCCCCCCCCCTCCCACCCCCATGCTCCTTTATTATCTTTAAGAGGAAATTGAATAGCAAAATTCTGCATTCTCATAATGTTAATGGCCTGATGTCATCTTTTCCATTCTGAAGTCAGGAAAGTCAGAGACAAACAAAACATAGATTTAACACTTTGTAGTTGTTCAGGGCTTCAGCCCTTCGGCCTTGGGTGTGTGTGTGTGTGTGTGTGTGTGTGTGTGTGTGTGTGTGTGTGTGTGTGTGTAACAGCTTAAAGATATAATGTGCACATCACAGAATTACAGAATTCAGTGTACAGTTCACTTATTTTTTTTAGTAAATTCACTAAGTCATGCAGTCATCACAAATACCCAGATTTAGAAATTTAACATCATCCCCAAAAGATCCCTTGTACTCAGTAGTAATCACTTCTAATTCCACCCCTTTCCAGCCCTTGAAGACCTACTCTACTTTCTGTTTCTATAGATTTGCCTGTTCTGTCCAGAACAGTTGCATATCAGTAAATCCTGTAGTATGTGATCATATAGTATTTGCTTTTCATGTAGCACAGTATTTTTTTAGGTTTGTCCGTGTTGTAGTATTAAGCAGTAGTTCACCCCTTTTTATTCCTAAGTAGTATCCCACTGTATGGGTATGTCATATTTTGTCTTGCTGTTCACCAATTGATGGAACATTTATTTGTGTAGTTTCTGGCTTGGGGCCATCATGAATAATGCTGTTGTTTAAAGGCTCACACTTTTTTTCATGGACATGTAGTTATGATAACTTTTAAAGAAACTGCCTAATCCATATTATATTCCCACCAGTGATGTATGAAGAATTAATTTACTCTATAAGGCAATGGAGAAAGGCCTTATTACAGGCTCTATTTGAGGAATAACTTTAACCTTTAAATTCACCTGATATTCTTATGCATAAAAAAAAAACGTAGAAACTATTTTAAGTGTTTCCTTAGTTTTCAAAGTATCGTTAACTTGTTATTCACTAAAATTATACTCCTTGTTTTTTTCTATTCTCCAATCTCTAGGTTCTGTCATCAGTCATACAATCATTTGAGCGTGTTCCATTTAATTATGTTTTTTCTTGTGAACTTGATACACTATATGGAGGGTATGTGGGTGTGGGTGAGAGAGAGAAAGCAAAAGAGAATTATTTCATCATTAAGCTGGCTTACTTTGAGAAAGGATTTTGAGAGAGAGAGAATGTGTGTATGTGTATGTGTGCTTTTTGTTCGTTGTTTTATATTTTGTTATTCAAACCCCAGGTTATAAGATTACATTTCTGACTCTACACATGTATCTATCTAGAACTATGATTTATCATGCTTTAAATAATAAAATTGTAAAATCTCTTCCTGACAGAATTAGATAACTTTTAAGGATTCTTTGTTAAAAATGCATCTAGGGATATGTGTGTAAATGTTGCTGTTTTCAGAGACTTCACAAAAGTTGTATAGTAAGAATTTATCACATTAGTTGACATGGATTACTGTGCATTTTTAAGACTAAATGACTAAAGTTTGTACTTTTATTTTGTTCTAAGATTTGTAGAATTGTTTCATTTGTCAATGAGTTTATCAAATACAATACTTCTTCCAAATATGTCATTGTTTGTGATGACCAGAGCATTCTGATAATTAACCCTTTTGTTGTGGGGGGGGTCATGACTGTTTTTTGGGTCTGAGCTTCAGGACACTTGGTACTGTCCCATTTGTCTTATGGATCTGTACTTGTCCAGAGGGTGAAGTTCTTCAGAACATATATGACTTCCAGGAGGAAAGAATGAGAGCCCCAAAAGCCAGTGGACAAGGTCCATAGGAAGGAAATATCAGCAGAGATGATTTTTTCCAATGAGCACAAGTGATTCTGGCTTCCACAGGCACTTTTTCAGTTGTGTAGGACCACTTTTTTGGAGCTGGTGTGGGTGGCACAGTGGTTGAGGGCGCCCTGGCCTTTGAGTCATTTGAGTCCAGGAACATTATCTCTGCAATGCAACAGTAATTTCCAGCTTGGCAAAAATTATACTCCTCCCACATGGCCTTTGGGGCCTGCCAAAGAGTGGTCTAGGGGTCCACTACTTGCACTTAGAACATAATTCTTTCATATGTACTATTTTAATTTTTACTGAATTTTCTAGGAATGGCACTCCTAGGCAAATCTGGGAAGATTATGTTTTGTTGAATTTTCCCAAGAATTGTTGCTATTTTGGAAAATCTTGTCATAGATGAGAATGCTTTTGTGTCTGAGTAACTGTGTAGACCTGCTTCTTCAGATTGTGTTAATAACTGTGTTTTTGTAAGAAATTTCCAGGCCTCTCCTTATCTCATTATCTGATGGCATGCTTAGTGTTCATCTCCCATTATATGTGCAGTGTATGTTAAGATATCTGAGAATTTCATTTCAAGATAGTTTTCAAAGTGAGACCTTGTTTCTGGTGTCATGAGAGCCCTTGGCTTCAGGTTATAACAGAATTTTGGTCAGTGTATTAAATTCTCTTGTCTGTGGAGAGCAGTAGCAGAGATTATGGGAAGCAGTAGCATCTCTCAGAGGATGTGGGCAGAGCAGAGCTTCCAGGTAACTGTGGGGAGGGGAGCGGTGTGCTGCATGTCATCAGGCTGTCCTCATTTTCTGTAAATTGATTCTCTAATGGGTTCTATTCCCTAGGACTCAGCCTTCTGTGCCAGGAGCCTTCACCAAGGCAGAATCCTTCCTGTCACTGTGTACTCTCTCAATGGGAAGATGGGGTGTCTAGAGTCTGGCTACATATTTCTAAGAAGGAATATGATTGAGAGGTGTAGGGCAGAGATGAGAATGAGGACTCATCTGTTGGCCTTCCTGACAATGGGACGAATTTTGCACTACATAGCTGCTAATATGAAATCATTTTACCAATCTTAGTCTCCTGACCTATGCCCTTTTGTCTGTGTGTATTACTGACAAGAAGCTGTTACACGGCCACCATTGCCCCCTTCTGAAGTCTTATTTTCTCAACAGGGTAAAGTCACTGAGAGCTTTCACATGCATGTGCCCTTTCTCCCTTTACTCTGTGTTGCATTTGCCTGGACTCTGGGGCCTTCTTGGGTTCTAGGATACCTGCCGCCAATTCATTACTCCAGGCCACTTGATATCATGCCAGTAACTCCTTGGGTTTGCGAGACCTGATCTAATGATCTTAGTACTGATTCAGTTTATAATTTTCCAAAAATAATTGTTCTGCTTCCATTTGTTATTGATATTTTGGATTTCTCACTATCTATAAGCAACTTCTCCAGAGTTTACAAGCACTTACCAGGGAGACAAGAAGGAGACAAAAGTTAACTGAACCATATTATGGAAGCTCCTAATGAGAGAGGTTTATTCCAGGGACAGGAGGTAGGAATTCATTTTAAGGTGGTTTCATTATAATAACCAGGTTGATGATTTAGACTTGTATTTCCAGTCATCCTTGCATGTGCCATTGAAAGTCCTTTGGTAAAAAGAGCCCTGCTGCAGGGTGGCATCAGCTATGGTGCACCCAGAAGGGCCAAGTAGGTAAATTCTCTGGAGTTTCTACTTTGTGTTGCTCAAATTGTTGAAATCTCAACTGAGTGTTGCACTTATTATTAAACAGCATGGTATGTTCCCAGTTATTGCACAAAGTTACATTTTCTTTTCTGCTGTCACATTTCTTGTATATTTTTATTCCAGTTCAATAAAGTTAGCACCCCTTCTAGTTTCTAAGAAACTTGGACCAAGAAAGTTAACATTTTTTGGTTATAGGAATTATGCAGTTTTTTAATAAAAGGAAAATTGAACCAGTAACATGGTCATGTGAAGAATTATTTACTCATGATTTTGGTGTTTATCCTTTTAGTCTTTGAGGGAAAATAATTCTTGAAAGAGAACAAGGGGAGGAGTATGTTTTATATTTGTGACTTCTATTTTGTGACTTCAAAGGTGTTTTCACATTGGGCTGCTTTTTATATTTTTTAATTAATCGAATTCAGTGATCTTAAAATTCTGGGGTTTTTTGTTGTTGTTGAAAGATCTGTACCTTTCATTAAAAAGTAACTTGATTGACAACAAACACTGGAATTCACATTTAACTGCAGCTGTAGTCCTGACTTTTCCTGGGATTTGGATAGCATAACCACATCCATTTGAAAACAATCCCTGTGTACTGGAGTAGACTTTTATAAATAAAGACTGTGATTTGATCTTACGGTCTCATGAATAGGTGGTAGGATTGGGCAATGAGGGCATGTGGATTATCTTTTACCTTTGACTTTCTGTTTGTGACCATGATATAAAAAGTGGCCCACACATTGCTGTGTTTCCTCTTCTTCTCTCAACATAATCAAACTGACATCCATTTCAAGATCTGAAGGTATGCTCCCAGCTCAGCGGTCATCTTGTGTACTGAGTTTGTAGTCACAATATGGAAATTATGGAAGATGAGCCTCTGTTCAGCAATTAACTGTGGGGCTATTTCTGTTCTACTTTAAGGGTTATGCTGAAATTGATATCCTAACTTATTTCTAAGGAATATACAGTTTCACAGCTGTCTTCTGTTTTCTGGCTTTTATTAAAATGCAAATAGTCTTAACTTCAAAGTAGCATAATCGAATCCTGAAAGCAGTTTATAACTGATGGTTTTGCCTCTTTCTTTTTTGGTATTTTTGTTTTATTGTCCGCTTTGACTCACTTTTCTGACCATCTTGCTCTTCACATTGATGTGAAAACCCATGCTGGCTAGCTTGGGTCACAGGTTAGTGGGAAATCTGGCATAAGCGGGGCCCAGTTCATCCCTGGGAATGTACTCCCCCATCCCAAAGGGCCCAGTAGTATTACCACACAGTTGTGTGAAAATAAAAATTTATATGGGTAAAAGTGTTGATATTTTGGCAATTAGATTTCTCTTCATTTACTTACATGAAGTAGCCTCTGCCCTGTGGGCTTCTGCCACTACTTAAAAAGAATGTAAAACTTGAATAGGCTCTCTTCTCTCACAGACAATAGCAGAGGGTATTCTGTTTGAACATGCTACATGTTTCTCAGAAGACCAGAACATGGCGCTCTGTCAGTTTTTATTTTTTTTTTTAATTTTTTTTTAAAGATTTATTTATTTATTCATACAGAACTGGGGTACAGGCCAGAGATGCGGAGGGTGAGAGGATTCACCAGAGACAGAGCAGGGAGCAGAAAAGGCAGATCGACGAAGTACACTGCTGAGGGGAGCAGCGGGCGGGTCAGGAGAGGTCTGCCTCGCCATGTGGTCACCTCCGGGGCAGGCGGGAATCGAACTCATGTGGAAGCGGCTTTAGATTCTCAGTGCAGTGCTTTAACCCGCTGCGCCACCAGGGAGGGCCCTGTCAGTTTTTATTTTAATGTGAGAAAAAATTAAGTCCTTCAGAGCCATATTTCGTGGAAACTTAATATCTGGTGAAGTCCTGTCTGTTCGTCAGAGTTTTGTGTCAGTGCTCTGACAGTAGGTATCTGGGTGCAATGGGTGGGCTCAGAACTACATACTCAAGACAACCCCATGGGGCACTATGGGTTTCTTTTCCATGAGGAACCAAAGGAATGCTAAAACTCATCTGTGCACCCTTGGATCCTCTTCTAGCTTGATTCTCAGAGCTAGAAAAATTAAAATGTGAGCTTCAGCACAGGATGCTGGGTCATGCCATTTTCGGTTCCCTTTTGGACCTGTATCTCAAGTGAGCCCTGTTGCTCCCCGACTCACCTGGGCCCTGCTGTCTGGAGGATTATCTTGATTATGGGTGGTGCACTGCAGCTGAGGGCTTTGATGCTCCTTGGCCTCTACCCTTTCCTTTGCTTATATGTTTTTCTGCTAAATGTGCTTTTTTCCAGTGTTTTTCTTTTTTATTGGGGGGGGGGGTGACACAGGGAAAAGGGGACATAAGTAAATTGTATACAGTCCCTTTTAGCTTTTTGTACTTTGTGGTTTCTCTCATCCTATTATTTAACCATACCATGGAAAGCTGCCCAGTCAGAAGCTACATGTCCCAGGGTATCAAACTGATGTGTGATGGCCCAAAAGCTCCCCAGTAAAACCCACTGAGGACTTGGAAACATACCTTGTCCTGTGCATATGAAAAAACCCTATTGGTGCTGTTCAACCAAGGTCAGCGCCTTCTCAGAATATGTTCTTCCTTTTCAGGGCAACCCCACAGAGCTAAGGTTCCTACTCTTGGCATTCCTGGGGTTCCGGGGCCAGGTAGGCATTTGCAGAGGTATGGGTAAAGAAACCTTTGTGGGTCAGACCATCCCTCAGAAGGTCCAGCGCTTTAAAACCAGAAAGGTTCTTTTCTTTTAACCATGCTTCTCAGTATGTTCTGTTAGTACATTCTGTTACCTTAAGGTGTTTCTAGTGTCACAGAAGCAACATGGGGAAGTCTTGATATGTTTTCTTCTGTCTTTTAGAGAGCTACTGATGGCATTGTTCCTCCCTCATCTTGGGTATCCTGTGGGACTTGCCAAGGCACATATCTCCTGATGTTGTTTATCAAACCGAGGCACAGCACTTCCTTTCAGTCCATTTCATTAGCTCCAGAATAAATAATTAGTAAATAATAACCAATATTTTGGAATCATTGCATATCCACTGAAACAAATTGGTAAATACATGAAGAATAAAGTCAGAGCAGAGTAATTTGTAGTTTTCCCCACTATTGTTCTTTTATGCTGTGGTGAAACGATTTTATTGTTGATTTTACAGGACCTGCTTCCCTTGAAAGATGCCCAGAGATTTTTACTGACAGGGTGTGTGCGTGTGAGTGTGTGTTTATATGTGTGGGAATAATGCTTTTCCTAATGTTGTCATTGTGCCACATGCTGGAACAGAGGTCATTTTGGAATGGCTATTTTTAGGATATCCACCTAACTTCTAAGTAGATTTCAGTTGGAAATGGTGTTGGAAGCATACCTGATGGGGTTTGAGGGAAGGTGCCTGCAACTTAAGCAAGCAGGTTAAGCCAGATCGTAAAGAATAGCTTCTGCCGTGCCTTAAAACAGTTTCTGCTGTGCCTTGTGCTGTTAATCTCTGAGGAAATTCTTTTTTTTTCTCTTTAATTTACTTATTCATGCATACAAGAACTGGGGTGCAGGCCAGAGGTCCAGGAGGTGGGAGGATTCACCAAAGACAGTGAGGAATAAAACAGGTGCTGACTAAAATACACTGTTGATGGAAGCAGTGGGCAGGACAGGAGAGGTCTGCTGTGCCATGTGGGTCACCTCCCTGGTTGGGGATCAGACTTCTGCGTGGCTGAAGATAGCTTCATAGTGCTATTCTTTAACCTCTTGTACCACTAGTGAGGGCCCCTCTGAGGCAGTTCTTTGCTACTGAATCCTGGAAGCCAAAGGTTGGCACAATTGAGGTATCAGCTCAGCATGTTCTCATTTCACCTCTTCTTGTTAATTTCTCCTTCCTCTTTCTGGTGCTCATCTCCTCCACCTATAGGTTCACCTGTCCACAAGTACCCAGTAAGTCTCTCACTTCTCAACTCTTGCTATCCCTTCAACACACACGTTTTCTCTGTCGCTCATGCAAAACCTACTTGGCCAGCTTCATGCTTCTCTGCCTCAGCTTCATGCTTTCTGCCAGAGGGGGTAAGATAAACCAGTAGTATTGATGGGCATATGTTTGTGATCCTTGCTCAGGGAGTCTCCATGTTAAGAGATATATTCCAAAGGCACAGTTCTATACCTCACAATTTACACACTTTTAAAATTGAACTGTTAAGTCAATTATATGAAACTATAATTAATAATAAATTTAACTTACCTAACATAGCTTTCACTAAAAAAGATCACATGAGAAATTGTTTATATTTAAGAATATAAACTTTACATTAATCTTTGGCAAGATTCATAAAATCTCAGTAGTATTTTTTTGCATGTGTTTATTTGGTGATATTTCAGAATAGGATTACGGTATGAAATAATGGTTCTACATGAAGAAATAGTGAAAAATCATATCATACATCCAGAAGTTAAATGCCAAAAATTCCATGTGTGAGCAATTAAATTTGGTATGCTGCATATAGAAATTATAATACATTATACTCTTAGCTTAACCAAATAGGGATTTTGAAACTTCATATGTTATTCTCTATCTCTGTTTTACTGTCAGCTAAGTTAATGCAGTAAAGCCACTGAAAATGAGAGAGTTGCTTTCTAATGACATATTGAGGACTTGCCCCCTGCTCTGTCTTCTATTAGGAATTTGGTTCCAACTCCTGACATTGTTTTGTTTTCATATTAGAAAGCAAGAGCGCTTTCACTTATATTTGAAACATTATTATATTCTTCTTCCTCAGAGCAAAGATATAAGTAGTGATTACTTTAACTTTATTCTTACTGTATGTTTGGGTAATACTTGGGTAAGTGTCTTCATAAAGGAGATACTTGAGAGGAAAGTAAATCCAGATACTCACTAAACTGCCTTTTCTTCTCTTCTTCCCCACCATTTTCACCTACCTGCAACACAATTTGATTTGATAGAAGAGCATCAGAATACTAAAGACAAAACTGGTAATTGCAAATTGACTTCTGACACAGATCATACAGATGAGAGGATTTCAGACCATGCTCCTTATAATTGGAGAATTATAAGTGGAGCAAAAGTGGCAGGAGGAGGTGAGTTTAAAACAGTCTGAAAATGAGGATGAGTTAGTCTTGAAATTTTATTTGTGTATTAATAATCTTACATTTAGACCTGTGAAGGTCTCACTTGGCTGCTGTCTTTGTATGTGGGGTAAAAGTACTTGTTTGGAAAGTGTAAATATCCTCATTTTTTTTTTAATAGAGAAAGGTTGGGATGATTAAGCTTCAGTCCTTATTAACTGAAAGACTGATGTGTCCTGAGCTACCCTAATATGAAGCAGATACTTTTTTGATGATGTCAAATGGGCCTCTAGGAAGGAGCTTGATGAACAGACCTGGATGTGATTCTCTAGTCATGGGGTTGGATGGATTGCTATGAACCTGGGAGAGAAGTGAGAAGACACCCCATACACATAGCATTTTATTAAATAGTTTGGAAGAGAAACTTTTTTTAAAGATTTATTTGTGCATACAGAACTGGGGTACAGGCCAGAGGCTCAGGGGCGATGAGAGGCTACACCAGTGACAGAGTGGGGAGCAGAACAGGCAGATCAATGAAGTACACTGCTGAGGGGAGCAGTGGGCAGGTCAGGAGAGGTCTGCCACGCCATGTGGTCACCTCCGGGGCAGGTGGGAATTGAACTCATGCGGAAGTGGCTTTAGCTTCTTAGTGCTGTGCTTTAACCCATTGCACCACCAGGGAAGGCAAAGAGAAACATTTTTAACACTAATCATAAAACAGTTTTCTCCTGAAATGGTACATTAGTTGTTGGCCTATTTGAAGAATCTTCTCCATTTTTGACTCTTGGGATTAGCGCAAACAGTATGACTCCAGGTGAGGACCACCTGGGACATCTTGATGCTCTACACCATAGTAATCTCTAAGGGGTTTTCTTTGTACTGGTGGCTTGCCTTTTTTTTTTTTTTTTTCCTTAAGATAGTCTTATTAATGCATATAGAACCAGGGTGCAGGCCAGAGGTGCACGGGCTGTAAGAAGATACACCAGAGATAGAGTAGAGAGCAGAACAGGCAGATTGATGAAGTACACTGCTGAGGGGAGCAGTGGGCGAGACAGGAGAGGTCTGCTGAGCCATGTGGATCACCTCCCTGTCCAAGAATTGAACTCAGTGCTGAAGCAGCTACAGCTAACTTTGCTTCATAGTGCTGTGCTTTAACCTGTTGCGCCACCAGACAGGGCCTGACTTGCTTTTATTAAAAAAAAAAAAAAATTCCCCTTTGACACCAGATTGATATTGAAGATTTTTTAAATTACAGCACGTCATAGCTTGGTTTTCACGCAAAACTAGTTGAGTTTTCATTCTGCCAGACTCCCTTAGATGAACATGGGGTTGTAGACCCCAAGGAGAGATACCTGTGATGCGGGCCACACAGTTGTTTTTTGTTTTGTTTTGTTTTTTACAAGTGTTTATAGAAATACTTTTGTTCTAAATATTCTCAGATTTCTACTACCTAGTGATTGCAATATCTTAAAGAATTTTTGTGTTTAAGGAAGGGTTCCTTTATGGGAGTGTACATATGAGCCTTTGTGGGTACATTTTTTTTCTAAACTTAGGTTTCAAGGCAGTTGGAATATTCCAGTGACCTTGCTTACTTTTTCAAGATCTTACTACTGATTTCTGAGAAAGACATGTTAAAAAATATTAAACTGTTTGAAAGTATGAAGATAAAATCTCGTGATGGAATTTACCTTGTAGATCCTGCTTTCTTTTAACGTCTCTGGAAGAGAGATGTTAAAAGCAAATTTTTACTTAAAATTCTAAATTTTAAATAAACATGTAAGAGTTACACAAATCATAGTGAAGGGAAGTTCTTCTGTCCCTTTAGAGGTGTTTAATCTTTTTTTAAATAAAGCTTCCCTTGCTCTCTGATTATCTTAAATAATTACTGGTTATAAAATAAGTATTTACATGCTCTTAAAGTGTGGCATTGCATTCTTCTCAGTGGATGTCAGAATGGTGGGGATTTTTTTCTTAACTTGGGGAGAACACTACAGTTGGTTCCAGATGTCATCAGGGTGGACATAACTGAGATATCTCTATGAGTTCTATGTCTGACTTTGATATAATGACTTGAAGTCTCTGGGGATTATGGGGGACTGTGGGCTTTTTAGATCCTTGAACTTGTTTTTCCAGCCTGGCCACAGTCCATACCTAGAGTGTCTTCTGCTGATTTGACTTTTCTGGAATGAGATGGTCACTGTGATTTAGCAGTTCTACATTCTGAAGATGGCATTGGCAGAAATGGAAACATATATCACACTTTTTAATGAAGCATATCTGTTTCTGTATAAACTCGAATATCACAGAGGTAGTGTTTGAGCTGTCTCTAGCCTTAGAGTAGGCATGAATAGTGTAGAGTGGGACCAGACTAGGACAAACTTTAAAAACCACCCCTTGAAAACAGACCATACGTAGGTCTGTGGTTTTCAGAGATAGATCTGAGGCTAAGAATTGTAGACTGTTAGTTGGGGAGAAAATACAGTGGACCATAGTGGAGCATGATGGGTGCTCTGGTGACACCTGACAGGGGGACTCCTGTGCTGTAATAGGGTGTGACACAATGGTACTTCAATAAAAATCTTTTAAAAAGGGAGAGAAATTTTGGTAAATATGAAAAAAAAAACTGTAGAGAACTTGAGACTTTTGAAGTTTCTTACAAAAAAACACCTCAGGATATTGTGGATAGTTTTGTTTTGAATAACTCTCTCATGAATCTTTAGGAATAATTTTTGTTCACCTTTATTATGACTTTAAAAACATTTTCCTTTATTAATCGCTAACCATTTATCTAAGAATTCTTTCTGAAGTCATCTTTTGTTTATTTTAATCAGAAAGCTGATTAGAATTCATTGATAGAAATGATAGGCTGTACAGATAATTATGAAGAATATTTTTATCCTTGGCACCTAAAAGTTGTTGAAAGTATTGTCACATTCACTTATAAAAGGTATGCAGAGTTTTAGTGTTTGGTATTATGGTATAAAAAGTAGAGTGTCTGCACACCAAAGTTCTGTGAACTCAGGTGTTTTTCAGGAGGTTTATCTTGCATTTTTCCCATGGGATAGTCATATTTCTCGTTCACCCTTCATTTTGTGACATAAATGAAGCATAACCTTTCTCTAGGTCAGTTTCTTCAAGATTGCCAAAGGACTGAGGAGAGAACATTTTAGGGATAGTGAATGGTCCAGTTAGCAAGAAAAGTAAGTATTCCTCATTCTTTCTTAGCTGATCTGCTAGCCCCAGATACACATGGAGAAGGGAAGTGCTTGATCCTGAAATCTATTGCAACATTAATTTATCTAAGCAGTGTGGCTACTACCTTGTAAACAAGCAAGTAAATTCTGAAGAATTTATCTCTCTTTAATTTCTGATTTTGAATGACCAGCTTTCTGAGCCCCCATTTACACAGCGTGACCTATGGCGGGAATGATGGCATATCAGACATGTATGAGATACATGAGACTCTAGATGAAACTTGTTCTGTGTGTCAAATGCTTTCAGTGTGAGAAACCTTTTAATCTATCTGACCATCCAGCCAGCCAGCCATGCTCCATACAAAGTTACTTTGTTATCTCCCTAGGCCTGTATCCCAACTTTAAAGCTGGCATACTTGTCCTGACATAAGAGAAAGGATGTAAGTTCCTTGAAAAATAAAGCTCATTCAAATAGGGTGAAAAAACACCCACCAATTTCTTACCAGTTTTTCTAAAAGTGATGGATAACTAAACCCAACTCCCTGGGGAACTCCATTACCTTCAGTGGAAATGACAGGGTAGGTAGATGAGAGCCCAGCCCAAAGTGTATGTAGTTGGGGAAAATATACTGTTTTTAGTTGCAACAATTTAGTAGTGACTATGATTTTTTTCCATGCTTTGGTTTCTAGGCAACTTACACGAATTTTAAATCTGAATATAGACATACGCATATGTTCCCTACCCCCTCAAACAATTTTTTAAAATAAAATGATAGCCTAATGGTATAACCTCTGTTTTCTACAATCCTCAGTAATTACAGCAAGCAAGTCTGGGCTACTGCCTGGTTATATAGAGATTCTGACAGGTAATCCTAAGAAATAAAAACAAAGCAGCTGTAAATATTCCGAATATTGCAAATGATAAATCTTTTTTACAATTTTAGCAAAGTGTGGGTAGTCTTATCTTCAACATCCCCATAAAGATCCCCATTCCTCATGAGAATGATTTTAATTGTTAAGGGAGATACCTTTTTCAGTACTTTTAATTAGCACTGCATTAAGAGTCTTAGAAATTGTAAATTATTGCCAGTAGTGAGCTCTGTCCATGAAGGGGCACTAGACAGTTTCTGAATATTGACTTTATAGGTTTTCACAGTTATCTTTTCCTGAAGAATTCCTTAGCAGTCATTGTAAATTAATCCAGCATATTTATGAGTGGCAGGTGCTTGCCAATGCCTTCTCTACTACCAAGAGGGAGATGACAGGAATAGTCCCACAGTCAGTGTATTTCTGTTGCAGATTTGAACTTGAAGAGTCTTGATGAATTTATATACAAGGTGGGTTTAGTAAGTTTGACAGTAAATTTAGCAATCTACATGGTCTTGTTAGAATATGCACTATATAGATTAATGTGGGAATCTGACCATTGCTAGGTTTGAAAGAAAGGGTATAGTGGACCTCCTGGTGGACCGAGTGCAGTGTGACATCTGCATGTGTGTGTGTGTGCCTTTAAATATTTAATAAAGTGAAGGCAGGAAGGCTGATATGATTTCGGAGTGTGTGTGTTGAACAACATGGATTAGTTAAAGTAGTGTCATGAGTATAAAGAAGTAAAACCTATGAGAAATTTTAAATTTTTAATCATTTTTTAATTGAGGTAGCATTGGTTACAACACTGTAAGTGATACAGGGGAATAAGTTAACACATCTTCAGATATATGTCACCACACTGCATCTACCACCAAGCACCTATACCATAGACCATTGAGTCCCATCCTCCCTTGGACCTCACCCCAAATCTCCATTGCCCTTTGATAGCTTCAGTTCTGAAGTCGTTTATCTGGGGGTTGTTTTGGTTCTGTTTGTCACTTTCTTTGTTTTGTTTCTCCATGTGAGTAAAATAATCCTGTATTTGTCTTTCTCCTTTTGACTTATTTCATTTAGCATAATCTCCAGTTCTATCCATACTGTTGCATGTGGCAAGAGTTCATCTTTCTTTTAATAGCTGAGTGGTATTTCATTGTGTGTGTGTGTGTGTGTGTGTGCATACTAAATCCATTCCATGTTGTTGGCACTTAGGTTGTTTTCATAATTTAACTATTGTTAGCAGTGCTGCAGTGAACACAGGAGTGCATATATTCCTCTGAATTAGTACTTTTGCATTATTTGGGTAGATTTATAGGAGTGGAATTGATGGTTATATGGCATATCTATTTTTAATATATATTTACATATATATGTATATGTGTGTGTGTATATATATATATTTTTTTACATCATTGTTCATTTTTGTAATGTTTGCTGAGGCACCTCCATACTGTTTTCCAAAAGAGCTATATTTCCACAAACAATGTATGAGAGTTTCTTTATCTTACATCCTTGTAGCATTTATTTCTGATATGGGCCATTCTCACAGTAGTAAAGTGGTATCTCATTGTGGTCTTGATTTTGTTGGCCATCTCTGTGTCTTCTTTAGGAAGTGTTTCTTTAACCTTTCAGCCCATTCTTTGACTGGACTCTTTATTCTCTTTTTGTTGAAAAGTCCTAGTTCTCTGTAGATATTCAATCCCCTTGTTGGATGTATGATGTACGATTTTTTTTCTCCCATTTTATAGGGTATCTTGTAGATGTCTAAGAACTGGGATCTTAGCCAGAGTTGCAGAACATGAGATGATTCACTACAGACAGGATGGGGAACAAAACAGGCAAATTCTACTGTAATACACTGCTGAGAGGAGCAGTGGGCAAGGCAGAGAACTCTGTTGCACCTGTTGAGTAGTAACCTGGCCAAGGATTGAACTCATGCTGTAGTGGCTGGCAGTAGCTTGATAGTGCTGAGACTTTAACTCCTGCACCACCAGGGAGGCTAGTATCTTTGTGTTTTAATGATAGTTCTTTCAATGTACAGAATGTAGTCCACTTGTTTAGTTGTTATTTTTTTTTTTTTTATCATTGGAGTCAGTCCCCACTTACTGAAGCTAAAGTTAGAGTTTTCCTGTGTTTTCTTTTTGTGTACTTTATGGTTTCTGGTCTTACATCAAGTCTTTCATTTTTTGTGTATGCTGTGAGAATGTTCTAGGTTCATTTTTCTGCATGTGATTGTCCAGTAGTCCCAGCACCCTTTGTTGAAGAAACTTTCCTTTCTCCATTGCATACTCTTGGCTCCATTGTGATAGATTAACTGTTCATATAAGTGTGGATTTATTTCTAGATGGTTAGTTCTATTCCTTTGGTCTGTTTATCTCTTTTTAGTCAAATACCGCACTGTTTTGATTACTAGAGCCTTGTTGTAGAGTTTGAACTCTGGGCGTGTGATACTTATATTCCTCTCAAAGAGAGGTTTTTAAAATTACATTTGTGGCCCTCCTTGGTGGTGCAGCAGGTTAAAGCACAGCACTAAGAAGCTAAAGCCACTTTAGCACGAGTTCAGTCCCCACCCTGGAGGTGACCACATGGTACAGCAGACCTCTCCTGGCCTGCCCACTGCTCCCCTCAGCAGTATACTTCATTGATCTGCCTGTTCTGCTCCCTACTCTGTCTTTGGTGAATCCTCTTATCGCCCCTGCACCTCTGGCCTGTACCCCAGCTCTGTATGCATAAATAAATAAATCTTTTAAAAAATTGCATTTGTTCTGTCTGATAAGAGCAATCTTCATTGCTGTAGGGGAGAGATGACAGGTGGGTTCTGACCTTTGTGCCTCCAGACAAGTCATAGAGTTTTTATGAACTTAAAACTGACATGTGATGAGGACAACAGATATTTTGCCAACTTTGTATTTGTCCCTAATTCAAATGTGTTCACAGCTCACAATTAAGTCACAAGAATTGTGACTTAAATTGAATTGGCAAGCTTTTAATAAGGGCATTTTAATAAATATTCTGTGCTGCTAACAGAAACAAATAATATACTTTACATGGCTATCTTCAGTGCTGATTAACTAATATTGCTAAAAGTTGATTACAATTCCAAGTCTAGTTCTACAATCAAAACACATTTTACTTAAGTAATACGTCTCTCAAAAACTTTAGAACAAGCGGTATAAATAACTAAGGCATTTGCTGATTTGTTTATCCCTGCAAAGACATCATGTTTGTTTATTCAGTCATACACTTTTTATGTTATTAATTTTAAGAATCTTTAAAATAGCCACTAGAGTTATTTACTGTCAGGAACAATGATTTGTGGTAGCAGAATAAATAAAATTGCTGACATTATGTTTTATTCAGGGTTTGTGAAAACAGTTTCCAGGATGTTAAATTTTTATAGTTATTGCATGATTAATACATTTCCTTTTCCCACGAAACTAAAGCATGTTAAAGATCTTAATTTAATTCTGGGAAGATAATAAGAATAGCATTAGGGGACATACAAGAGGAATCAGAAGAGGAAGGCATAGGCTTAGTTAGTCTTGTCTCTTACACAAGTAGCACAAGGTCACTGAATGTCTTCTCCTCAGTCCCAGAGGACCTAAGTGGGGAAGAGAGAGTAACAGGACCAGTATACTTTGAGACTAAAGCTTGGAGAAAGGAAGGGTCCCCTTCTCCAATCTACTTCCTGTAGGCTTGCACCTACATTGATAGCGATAGTTGCCCATGCAAAATCCCACAGTCATGACTTTCCTGTCCTTTGTGAAATATAATGCCCAATGTCTTTATTTTGCATTTTATTTTTCCCCTTTAGGATTATGGTTCTATCTGCAATGATTTTCCAAGAATTAGAGATGAAGCAGAGCTGTATGTCATGGTATGCTTTTCTAATAAAGTGGGTGATCAAATACTGCTAAGTTTGGCTTCCAGCCCCAGACCATTGTGAAGCCACATGATAGCCACCTTTTTCTAAAGGAAAAAGGCAAGGCTAGAATCCAAGTGTGTTTCATTCTGGGCTGCTCATTTTCCAGTTCTTCCCCAGAACTTCTGTCTATCCTGACCTGAAAATGTGGAGAGCAGGAAATCTGATTTCTTTGTACTCTACTCCACTTACTTTTGATTAAATTCTCTTAGAGACACACTTCTGGTGATGCATGCTTCTTGGTTCCCTCCTGGTACATGTTCATGTTCATGGAAATGAGATATACATGGCAGGCATGCTACCACCCCATCCTACCAACCCCTGCAGTGGTATAGGGTCGATTTTGAATGAACCCAGCTTTCATGCTGGTCCAGGTCCACAGTCAGGATTCCAAATGAGAGCCGAAGATATAAAACACACTGCTCTGAGAAATGATCCAGAAACTGACATGGTAAAGAATTGCAGTTAAATTCCTCAGTGACGTGTTCACCTGGAAAGATCTGATCTGTTAATTGTTTCTCTCTGAGAAACTTTAACAGTGTGGACTTTGGAAAACATCATCAGGCATTTCCATGACAGTCTGTACACCACGAAAAAAAGAAAGTAATGACACTGATCTTGGGAACATGTAGGTTGCTCCAACCTCTTACTCATTCCTTCTACTATTCAGACATTTTGTCAAGCTTCTCAGATCAGAAGGCTCTATGTTATTCAGGAATATAGCCAGGCTTAACATAAGTACGGGAAATATTTGAGGACAAAAGAAGATCCCTTTAGCAGCAAAAACATGCCCTTTGAACAATGTAGACAGAGCCGTATGATGGTTGGTTTGTGCTAGGAAACAAAAAAAAAAAAGGAGGGGGGACTCTTAATAAATAAGCTTGTCTTTTAAATCAATTATGTAGTAAAGTAAACCCTGATATAGCCAGATCACAATGTCCCTGTGTGTCTGTCTGTTGGAGAGAAGGGGTGGTGACACTTAAAGAACTACAATAAACTGGGCTGTGATCTCACCATATGTGTTGAATTGAACACAACTCTTCTGCATCTAATGAAGACTTTAGCCTTTAGGGGTAAATAAAACATCACTAAACAGGGATGGCCTGAATATTTTTTACTGGCTGTAATAATTAAAGCCATGAAAAAGGTGGTAGGGTTATGTTACTTATTAACTTGAATCGCTCTTAGATTTGATCAAGACGTGGTTGCCCGTGGCATTTTGTTTCATGTTTGTCCTTTGTTTCATTGACATGCTTGGCCCTGGCCTCTGTGGCATTATAAAAGCAGCTAAGCAGTTAGGAACTAGAACCAAAAGGGCTTTCAGACCTCCTATCCAGCTTTCTTCTCATCCCAGCCCAAACTTTTCAGCCACTCAAATTGAGCCTGAAATCTCCTATAAAACTGTGTGCTTTGGCAGATGGGGTATGGTGGGCATAGTTGGTGGGAAGTAGGGGAGCTAGAAGAACTCTTTCACCCTGTCAGGGGAACTAATCAGAGTTCAGGTGTAGCTGAGTGCTTGAGAAAGAATGTTTTTATTTTCCTCACATACTAAACTAAACATTAAGCAACTGCATCTGTTTCTTATGGCTGCTGTAACAAATCACCATAAATTCAGTGACTTAAAACAACACAGATTTATGATACCATAGTAAGCTTCACTAGGCTAAATAACTAGCCTTTCTGAGAACTTCATGGGCAAATCTGTTTCCTGGCCTTTTTCAGCTTTTAGAGGTCTCTGTAATCCTTGGTTTGTGATTCCATCCTCCACCTTCAAAGTCATCAAGGTGAAGTTGGACCCTCTCATGCTCCCTTTCTGGTTTTCTCTTTCTTGCATGTGTTCTTCAGGTTTTCTCTTTCTTGCATGCATTCTTCATTTACAAGGATCCTTGTGATTATATCGAGCCCACCTGGATAAGTCAGGCTTCTCTCCTCATTAGGAGAGAAGCTAATTAGCAATGCCCCTGTGCCATGTAAACTAGCATTTTCACAAATTCCAGGGACCAGGTCAGGGTTATTAACTTGCTTGCCACACCAGACAATGTTGATAACATAAAGAGTAATGAATTAGAGAGTTCATATCATTGGACAGTAAATAAATGCAGGTTGTTAGAGTGAGTTTTTATAGCTTATAGTTTGTAATAACTATGAGGAAAAATACATACGGTACACTACATATGTGCACACATACACTACAATAGAGGCAAAAGTCATTCATATTTTTAGCTTTAATCGGCTTATCTTTGACTATAATATCTAGTCCAGCTAACTGAGTGTGAAGAGAAATTTTAAGTGTGACATACAAATTATAATTTTGGTTTGGGGGAAGTTAGCATTTCTGTCTCCAGAAGAATGATCCAATTAATTTTATTGATTTTAGAATAACTTAATTAATCATGTTTTGTCTTATAATTTTTGTGCTAAATGTTTTTATTAATGCAATTCATAGGAGAACCTCCAATAAAAATGATACACTATTTTAACACTATAAACATTGTTTTGGTGCTCACATCAGTAAAATTATTACACTTTTAACCTCTGTACATGTTCTTATGTGTTAAGTGGCTCAGCTTTTCTATGTCCCCATTCCTCAATCATCTTTTCTAATCCTACATAGTACAATCTTCTAAGGCCGTAGCAAAGTCAACTGAGATAACAGAGGTGTGACTTTCTCTGGGAGAAAAGTACCATCTGTATTTGCATAAAGCAGAGCTACAGTGGTTAAGCTGTCAACACTTTCCGGCAGAAAATGTCCTGGAATAGATATGACATTAACTTGTAATTTCCTTGCCTGTGAAATTAATGGTATAAGCCTTTATTTTAAAAAGTGTATTATCTTTGAATTTCTTTTTGAAAGTTGATCCCATTTTAATAATTTTTTTCTCATTTAGTTGTTAAAAACTAGTGCTACTGAGCACAAAATTGAAACTTTGATTTTGCCACAAGACAGGTTACCTTATTTCAAAATTGACTGCTACGTACTGTGGGCAGGGAGATTCAAAGAAAGACGATGCCAGTCCTGTGCAGAGTTCAGAAATTCAAGTAGTGCTCTAATATTCCTGTTATAGGACAGACTACCTGCATGGTAGTCGATGAGAGAATGAAACCCAGAAATCAGAAGTGGTTTCTAGTTCTTGAAAAAGGTAGCCTTTGAAAAGTGAGGAAGAGGGTGGGAGGGAGAGTTAGGAGGGTGTTCCAGGCAGAACGACTGATATTATCAATTTGTTTGACTGAAGAAAAAAAAATTGCCTATGTCTGGGGGTGGGGTTAGAAGTGGAAATGTCCATATTGACAGCAACATCAAGCATCCCTGCCATGTTTGTCAGAGCACAGAGAGAAGGCTGTGATTAGAAAGGTGTGTTTAGTCGTGCTCACCTGGCCTGGCAGTGGTGTTCAAAGTGGATTTAAATTCTTGTTCTTGAGGTACACAGACTTATTGAGTCCCTGGCCTCCTGAAAATCCAGGAATGAGTATAAAAAATGTAGAGCTCATTTGGCAACTAGATTAAATTTGATGGTCACTATTTGGTAAGCATCCCCCTTCCATTCTTGCCTGGAGCTTCTTGTAGGCAGCTGATCTGTGAAAAGCATGGCAGAGGAGGGGTGGCCTTTGTATTTTGTGGAACAAAGTGGGTCTTTAAACCCTGAAGGATGCTAGCCCTGTTTCCTGACACTGTTGAAGGACGAGTAAGTTTTTAATGTGTGAGAGAATGGAAGTATCAGAGCTTCTATGTACCCTAGGTTACTAGGGGAATAGCCTGATGGGATTAGACTGGGGCGCCTGGGGATTCTCCATCTGAAGGCACCCCTAGTGCCTCTTGTTTGTGTGGGCACAGGAAAGACTTGTAAACTTTAAGAAGGAGTATCTTCGTGCACTGAACCAGACAAGACCTTGTCCTGTTTCTGTGCAGTGGGAGGTCTGAGGCCGGTAGGGAGAACAGTTTCTCCAGGATATGGCAGGACACTGCTGTGTCATCATTTGTCCCTGCCCACTGTGGGACTGGACTTCAAGGCCACCTGGACACTGGGTTGAATTGCTGGGTTTAGCTAGAGGCTTCACAGCTGGTGCCAGATGAGGTCTCTGATGCTGGAAACTTAAGGACAAAAGCTTCCTGCTTGGTGAAAGCCTTCCTGTATTAGGTGCACTCCTGACCTGGGTCTCAGGTAAGCTTTCCTAGTCCCCTAAAGTTCCCTACCCTTGGGGCAGACTACTCCTTCCCAGGCCTTGGGGCTCCTCCTCCAATGGCTCTATGTCTATGGCTCTATGTCAGGTTGGTGCAACTGGGAGCTCACCCTACTAACTTTATACCCTGATAACTGCTGGCCTCAAGGATGCAGTACCACTGCCAAGGTTCCCCTAAGAGCTAGGTACTTTAAATTTTTTACCCCCTTTCCTAATCCACTCTCCTCATCCTTCTAATTTAGGTCATTCGTTAAGAGACAGACTAAGAAACAGACGCGTGCCCGGGACATGTCAGTGTAGTTTCCATCGTTGTTGAATTTTGGGAAGTCAGTTAGATCAGAGGCCAAGTTAGGTAGATTTAGGGCAACATTTCCCAGTGGGTCCCATGGAATCGATTAGTGTTAGGTGGGGATTTGCCTTTGAAAAAGCTTCCTATTGGGAAGAGGTGGAAGAAGCAGCAGCATAGGTGGTTCTGTCTAGCTGAGGATTGGCTCTGCTTAGAAAGGAAGAAAGATTCCCAGAAACGGGTTTTCCCGGCACTGCCCACCCCCTCTTCATGGCATAGGGCTATTGATTTGACTACTGAAAGGGAAAACAGTAATTATAAAAATAGCTTCAACAAGTATATAGTATTGGAATCAATAAGAAATGAAATCTGTGGTGTCAGTGAGCACTATTTATCTTAAATGGAGATACTCCTAAGAAAGTACGTGTTTTTTATCTTAAAGCACTGCACTCTTTCAGTTTAAAGCAAAATTACAGATTTGACCAGCAGCTTACTCCTACAGTGGTTTTGCCTTTCACAGTAAGTGATAACTCTGTGACTGAGTTGTAGCTGACAGTAGCATCTTTTGGTATACTCTGTGAAATTTCTTTATTGTCTTTCATTGCAGAACATATTTGTTGTTTATTATTTGAAGGAAGCTGTCCTGAAACTGAAAAATACTTTTTAAAATAATTTATTGATTTTAATATTTAAGAAAAGGTAAATAAAGTTAATAATATTATCATTTAAAGGGAAATGTCCTTTTCTGTACACAAAGCTAAGAAAACTTTAAAACTGTAAAGATGTAGATCTTGACTCAATGGGGAACACTAGGAGAATAGATTTTTAGTAACGATTATATTTTTTTTCTGAGGGAATTTTTCTCCTTTGTTCTCAATTGTTAATTTCACCTGCAGAAAAAGTATTTGGGTGTCCTCTTTATGTTTTTGTTTCCCAGGTACCTGGTTTTCTTAACTTAAGCTTTTAAGAGTCATCTTATTTTCAGGATATTACAGTTTTAATTGAAGTAGAACCATTAGCATTTCAACCTGTATGTATTTGATTTTAGTTTTTTCTTTCAACCTGTTTTAACTTGAAATAAGTTGGTTTTCTTGTTTAAAAAGATTAAAATTTTTGTAATAGTTGCAACAGTGAAACTAAATTGTGTTCAGATATTTGTCATATTAATGTTTAGAGAAACAATCATAGCTGCCAAATAAGAACAGTATTTTGTTACAAAATGAAGTACTAAATGTAAACTGAAATTTCCTTCATTTAAAAGTGGACAAGTTTTAGAGTATATCCTACTGAAAATGATACTTATTTGAAATTTGGGGAAAAAAATCTTTTAAGCAAAAGATTCAAAGGGTGCACACCTAAATGCACTTTGTGCTATATCTTTTCTATTGAGATATAATCTATATGCATTAGATTAAATGCATTTATATGCATTTATCAGGTGTGTAAAATAATGATTAGATACTTGCATATATTACACAATGATCACAATAAAGTTGACAACAGTATTTTTGTACATTTCTTGTGGTTTTCTACTCTTTGATAGTTCTGTGCTTTTTTTTTTTTTCCCCACATAAACCTCCAAGTTCTTAAGCAATTCTTTTAAGTAAATACAGATTACTTAAAAGATCAAGCAGGTGTTAGAAAAGGATGTGTAAGAAAGTTTAACTTATGGTGATTTTTTCCCCCAAAAGCATATTTCAGTTATAAAAATGTACTTATCCTGAAAATTCCACTGTATGTTTCACACTAGAATGAAGATTTAATACTTGGAAACTGTACATGGCCCATTAAATTTTTCTGGGAGAAAACAGACCTAATCACATCCTTTCGTTGTAGCTCCCATGGTTCAGGAGATAATTTCTTTCTGATCTGCTATGAAGTGCATCTGTAAGAAATGCCTGCCTCTAATTTATTTCGAATAAATCATTTTTCCTGTAATCCTTGAAATAGTTATTCTAGTGGCTAATAATTGCAGTTTTTTTCTTTTGCTGTTGAAATCTGTCCTGGTGACCTTTATCTACTGTGATTGTCATGAGACTGAAACAAGTTAGAGTATTCTGGTTGTTTCCAGTGAGGACTCCAGTCATTAGACATTAAAGCTTCCCTTGTACTCAGGAAACCTTCCTATAACTGGAGGTACTGTTATAGGACAAAATCTGTTATATGACAAGGAGAGAGAGAGAGGCACTCCGGAAGCCCCCAAAACCTCCCTGCTCTAAATGGTTTTTTGCAACAAGACAAAAAATATAAAACTTTAATGAAAAGGGACTTTAATACAGTAAATATACAATATGGAACACAAAGAATATACCTTCTAAATCAAACACCTGAAGTTACCCATCCCCTCGTGGGCAAAAGTCAACCCAAAAGGGATTGGCCCAAAGCAAGGCCTGAAAGCCTGCCTCTAGACTAAAGCACCTTCTGGCCAGGACCCATGGAAAAGGGTCAGAAATGGCCAGAGAAATCTGGGAGCAAAAGAGCAAAATCAAAATCAATATAAACACTGCCATAGTCACCTCCCTACAGGTATCTCACCCACATCTGCCTTTAACCAGTCCAGGGTCGGAAACAAGCCCGGTTACTTCATCACATGCTTGCTGCTCCATGTGGCTTCCTTAGGTCTCCGTCTTGTTCTTCATCCAGCTTCATTCTTTCCTCTCTTCTCATTCCTTCTCTCCTTTTTCTCTGCTCAGTTCCATCCTCCTTCTGGGTGGGGCAGGGAACCTGGAACTTCCCTTTTCCTAGGGACCACCATTCAACCAATATTAATGTGAACAGTTAGAAACCTCCATCAGTACAAATTAAGAATCATGCAGATTGTTTACTAGAAAAGGTACTTTGTTTCCCTTTCATGTACATGATCTATAGATTGTAGAAAAACAGCCTTCCCACATCTGTGTACATCTTGCACAGGTCCACCTGGTGATCCAGTACTTTATTTCTGCAAGGAGAAACCAAACTTTACAACTTTACAATTTAAAAAAAAAACAGAATAGTGTTTTTTTCTTCTTTGCTAGTTAGAGCTGGCATGGTCTGGTGTTTTTCCACAGCAGTGCTAATATCCTGGTGAAATGGCACGTACATTAGAGGTTAGATTTTTTTTTTTTTTTTGTAAGTACAATGTGCAGTGAGAGAAAGTCTTTGCATTCTATAAATTAGAGGAAAAAATTGCTACAGTTCTGATTGCCTTTGTTCTCAAAGCCATTTGAATGGCAGGCTGTGTTGGGACTGGTTCTTACATTGTTTGAATGCTGAAACTAAAACTTCTAATTAGAGTAATGACTGGGTGGGAACTGAGTGGCGAGGCGGGGTGGAGCGGGGGCCAGGGGTGTGGCTTGGTAGCGCTAGAGGGAGATGGGGTGGGTCGTGCGGGACTGGGCGGGGCACAGAGGCCGCTCCGGGGATTGGCCAGGAACGGGGGGCGGTGCGCCGGCGGTGGGGGGACTTATCAGTGGCGCCTCGGACCGGACCGGACCGCGCGGGAGGACTCCGGGCCGGCCTGCACCGGTTGCTGAGCTTCTGTAAGTACCCGCTCCCCCCCTGGGTCCGGCTGACAGCTGCGGGTGCTCTGGGCCTTGCACAGGTGTGCTGGTCGCGAGGATCAAATTGGTTTCTTTTCCATCCACCAAATCCTTTCTCGTTTTTCTTCTTCTTTTAACCTCACCAAATGAGCTTTAGTAGAAAGGAAAACCAAGTTCGATTCACTATTCCTTCTGTTTCATCATTCTGTCTTTATTTGCTCATGATTAGGAGTCCAATTCTGTGGACTTTGTATTCCCACTACCTTGTTGATATCACTGGATATGAATGGGACTTCTGATTGCCTTGAAAAATACTATGTAGGGTGCTCCCACCAGTTTTGTCTTTGTTTTCAAGCTTGTGTACCGTTGTACACATTTTAAACTTTCAGAGTGCATTCAAGGGCATTGACATCGATATTGAAATTTTGGGTGTTATATTTACCAAGCCTTCAAGGAAAAAAGATCAGGTAAACAAATACACTTGGATGCACCTAAGAAAGCTCACTTAAAGGACACATCTAGCCAGGAAAAATAGTAATGTAGTTACAACTTCAGACTGGAACCTTCTTTAGAAATATTTTATAGGCAACTTAAGTCTTTGGAGAGAAATTCTCATGTCAAAGGGCGTGTGCTGATCTGGAGGAGTTGTGCTCTTTGATCTCAATCCCTAGCAAACTTTCTTAGATGAAAACGTGGACCAAATGCCAGACAATAACACAGACAATAAAGAGAAGTCTGTTTGGGCTGCCCTAGAGGAAGCAGCCGGTTCATTTTTTGTTTCTAAGGTAGCTATTTCTTGTAAAGTTCTTCCATGAGCCCCTACATTTTCAGGAAAGTGATTGATTCTGTGAGGTTGCATTTAGTGATTTTAAAATCTGGGTGTCATTTGGTGGGTAATCTGTGATCACTAGTTTTTCAAATTAGTTTGTTTTAAATAAGTCAGGTTTTGCTTTGGAATAGAACGTGTTGATTATAGTTGGCATCTTGTAGCTTTGAAGTGATAATTGCCAAGTAGCAGAAATTCTGTTAAAATGTAGAGTAAAAACTTCTAAAGTTTTTCTTTTTAGTTTTAATTATATAAGATTTCTAAAAGCCTATATTTAAAAAGATCTTTTGTTGCTACCCCTTTATTTTTGAGATGAATTCCAGGTTAATTTATTACAAATAAGCAAAAATACAGAGAGGATAAAATTTTTATTTTCCATTTATTCTTTGTGATTAAAATTGAATTAATCAGAAACTTAAAATATCTTGACACATTTATGTGACTTATGTGCAGGAAAATGCCCTATTACAGTAAGATAATACTGAGTTTTTCTTACGTGTACATGTTACACACAAAAAAAAGATGTAGAAAAAGGGAAAATTCTAGAACATGCTTTTTCTTTAGGGTCTTTTAGGAATAACTTGCATATGCCTGAGATTTTAGATTGCTACTTGGAAAACACTTCTTCGGTTTAATCATGTCCCTACCAGAGTGTTGGTAGGTGTCAGCCTACTAGAATTTTTAGATCCATGGCTAACAGCTTTAGATCCATGAATTTTAAATGTATAGTTAATAAATACCTATTTTGTATCTTTGAAAACTTCTGTTGCTTGCCTTTCAAGTACATTTTTTGACAGCAGGGTTGATATTTGGGTTTGCTGGTCCATCATGAACCTCAGGCTACTGCAGGCCCTGAGTCCAAGCTGGAGCCTATGGTTGATGTGAGCTTGTGGCTTCCTAACTCTCACAGCAATAAAGTGGACATTTTTCCCTACCCAAAAAAAAAAAAAAAAAAAAGACACTCTTTCAGTATATGTGTAATGGGGAAAGTGCATTACTTTTTTAATAATTCAAACCAATTGTATATAGATTGAGTAAACCTAGCATCTATCACATTCATGTCATTTTATGTTCAGTCTCCTATTCACCTGTTTGTTTCACCTTCTTATGTAATGTACATGTACAAAACAGTTTTTATATGCACAAAACAGTCATTTCTCTTTGCTTAGGATGCTGATCTTATAAGAGCTTTCATTCTCTTCAGAGAGCTGGTATTGAAGTGAAAGAGAATAAGAGGAGAAGTTAAAAAAGAAAGTAGACATTTGTTGAAAGGGCATGGAATGCTTTTCTTCTCTTTTATATAAATCTATATATTTTTTCCAATAATGTGAATTTCTGTTGTTGTAGAAGTTACCTTTAGGAAGTTAATCCTTTTCTCTGTTCCTCATAATACTTTTCAAAGTTAATCCGGTGTATAAAATATCTGAACTCAAACCCAAAATTGTATAGAATTTGAGTGATAATCTGATTCTTCTGCTTTATACACATGAATCATCCTGCAAAAGAAAACTGAGACATTGGATAGTAATTGTAAAGAACTTTTAACATACTTTTATTAAATAAAAATGTTTATTTATCCCTTTACTTTTATAGCGATAGTTC
>NW_004567118.1:43386372-43448770 GCF_000260355.1 Condylura cristata | reverse complement strand
TATCTTTTTAAATAATAATTATCCCCCACATCTATGTTATATAGAATGTTTTAAAACTTTTTAAATTGTTAGATTTGACTATGTGTGTTTGTTTAGGCATGAAAATCACTTCAAGCCGGAATATTAGCTATATAAAATTTCATTTAATAAATTTATTTTATAAACCACTGCATGGGGTAGGTGGTACAAGAAGTGAGCAAGATTGGACTGTTGTGCTTAAGGTGAAATGTACATTCTTTTTTATAGATGTTAATATACAGTTTTGTTTAATCCTAGTTATTTCTTGATGACTTAAATGAAGGGAATGCTCATTTTTGTTGTTGTTCATAAGAGATTCATTTTCATTAAGAGATTAGTTTAAAAAGAGATTAGTTTATGGGGTTTTGTTTTACATGCAAAAAATCATTGTACATTAGAAAGAAAACTATGCTTTGAAATTAACTTTTGGTACAGATTATATGCTGTGCATCCAAATATCTTAATTTTATGCATATCATAGATTACTTTTCACCAGAAACAGTGTTGTATAAAATAAATTCAACTGAATGTTGCAAAGAAGAATTTAATGTTGATACAGTTGTTTTCTAAAAGTATTAAATTTGTTATTTCCCAAAGAAAGTCTGATTCTGATAATAAGGAAGTTAGAGAAAGGCAGAAATTCTGAGTTGGAACAGCATTATGGTTACTGTTTCACTTTGAAAAACACTCAAGAGTATCTGAAAATTTGCTTATATTATAAATGACAACATAACAGTCTGAGCATATGACCCATGTACTGCAGCTGTTTATTTACCAAGCCTTTAAAAATTTTAAATTATTAAACTATATGAGTATTGTTCAGAGATCTTACAATTAGTGGCACTTCTGGTCACCTTTATGTGAAAGTATTGTCATTGAAACTAAGACTAGAGAGGTAGTAATATTCTTGGTGTATACTTATGCTAGGGGACCTGTCTATAACTAACAGAAGCCTGTGGTTTCCAGTTTGCTAGCTCAGCTCATCCTAGAGCATTTGCACATCTCAGTGCTCTTAGATTAGATTGCAGTATTGACTTTCTCCATGAAGTAGAATTTCTTGCCATTAAGTAAATTACTGGGAAATATTTTTAACATGGATTAAGAAAAATAATTCAACTTGAGCTGAAAGTACATAGAGGAAAAGAAAAAAATTCATGTAGGTTATTCCCCAAAAAAAGTTAACTTGGAGTTACTTGACTTCAGATTTGCTTAGAAAGTTATGTACACAAATTCAACCATATTCTACTAGCCTTAACTTTCCCTACCCCTAGCAACATTTCTTTGCCATCTTGCTATGTTACAGAAATAATTACATCTTTTTTAATAGTTGTGTAGTATCCCATTGCATGGTGGTTACATGCCACAACTACAATCCTTTTTTTTTTTATTATTAATTTACTTGTGTATATTTTGCATCAGTTGTAGTCTCCATAGAATTTACACCACCAGTTAGTTCCCTTAGTCACTTGTGCTCATCCCACCCTACTTTTGATTCTTTCTCTTTTCTCCTCCCCTGCAGAACTATAGATTTATAGTTGACTCATTACTTTTGTTTTGAACAGCCACAGTCTTGACACACAAAACCACCAGATGTTTCACAATAAAGGTATATTCATATGCTGGACTTTAGGGGGGTCATGAATTTAATGAATATGCAACTAGAAATTTGAGTTAGAAAATATGGCTAATTTAGGAACTCAGACTCATAAATTATATAAGTTTATGCTAGAAAAATATATTATTTATTAAATACAATAATTTTGACTAGGTAAGAGCATTGATTCCAAGGAAATGAAGAGAAGCTGGTTTCTACTTAAAAACAAAAAACTGCTAACACCAGAAAAGTTAAACGTAGTCTCTAATAATTTCAAATGTTCCAAATCTTTTATTCAGTCTTCAGGAATCCATATGTTGAACATGTCATTGTCAGGGCAGGGTGGATTGGCTGGGTCACTTCAGAATTTGTAAGATCTTTTTCATGAGTGATGATTTTCTTGAGAAGCATAAAATTCAAATCAGAAATGGTCTCCCTTTGGTTATTGGTTTGGCAGGTTCCTAGGTGAGGGAGGGAGACATGAAGATCCCATACATTTCTTGTAAAACACTTGGAAATTTTCAAGTTTTTACATGTTTACAAGGATTTCTTTTCCAAAATGTGTAATAATACAAACCATTAGCGTACACACAGTTATAAGTGACCCAGCTGACTAGCGTATTACATTTGATGTGGTTTAAATAATATGCTTGTGTCAGACTACATATAGTTTGGATGATATTACACAAGTTAAGGAAAATTTGACCCTTATTACCTAGAAACATGAGTTTGATTTATGTCAGTAAATGATTTCAGATACTATTTGCTAATGATTGTGTCTGCTTCAGTTGCTGTGCTGTTCCTTTTGAAAGTACCACAAGTCATGGCTCAAAAGTGCAATAGTCTTTTAAGCTGTGACTGTTAGAATTATTTGTCAAAAAATGCAGTAATTGTACCTGTTTTTTTTCCTATATGAAAATAATGTTTTTACTTGATTTAACTGTAGGCATAATCCTTAAAAATGTTAAACAGTTCATCTTTGTCACTTCAAAATGTTTGTCATTAGGTAAGTAACTGCTGGAAGGTCAGACACCAACATTGATGTGAAAACTGTGGCCCACCTGGCCAGTGCTTGAGATAAGGAAGGTCAGCTACTCCAGACTTCAGATACTTCAAAGTTTTGTTTCTTTGGGGGTTGTAAGGAAGGAGAATGCTTGTTTTCGAGGATCTTCATCAAGTATATTTTAATTTTCTCCCATTTTCAAAAATTTGAATAATTGATACAATCTGGAGATTTTTACTTTGTTTTTTTTTTGTTTCAGAGCAACGTCTAAAAAGATGATTTGGTCTAAAGTTCTGTTCTTTCTTTCTCCTGTACTCAGAATTCCCAGTCTCTCATAATAAGGAAACTATGAGTGGGAAATGTTTGTTCTCATACTATGGACTGGAAACAGGTTAGGGGGAGATTCTACCTATGGGATTTCCTATTTAATCCAAAGGAGAACCTCTACCTCCACTGTGCCCGTAGGCAAAGACTTCTGCTAGTGACTTTCAAGGGTCAACTACTTCAGTTCTGGTTTGAACCCTGCTAGTGTTGAATTTCAGCCAGTATGTCCCTAACATGCAGGAAAATTTGAGATTTTTCTCCCTCCCCCATTTCTTCTGTTTTTGTTCCATGTAAACAGTCCCTGCCGTAGTAACATAGACAAATATAGCAGAGAATGCTTTTCTGGAAGAAGAATGCTCCCTAAGCATTTTTTAACCATTTTTGGGAAGAATTGATCTTTTTGTGTATTTCAGACAGACTGAAAAAGAGAGGGAGGCCATTGCTGTAAATTGAAGTGACATCATATGTATTGCTCCCATTGATCTGCTTTTAGTCTGCAGCCAGGATAAAAAGGAAATGGCATCAGGGAGGAAGCATGCTTCATTTAGGCACAGATCCCAGAATGATAATGGGGTAATAATAGAACTCACGCCACTGACAGTCAGGGGCTGCAGAAGTCCCAGGCTCATCCAGGCTCGATCCCCTTTCTTCTGGGAGCCTCTCAGAATGTATTCCTGAAGCTGCAGTGTGCCCACCACCACCTCCAGGGGAAGTGGGGGTACTCTCCTTTGCTTTTGAAGGGTTGCAGTATTCTGTGACATCTGCGTGTGCTGGTTCAGGGGTACTGCTTGGGGAAGGTCAGTATGAGATGCGTTCTGACATTTTCCGATCTAGTAGGAGAACCAGGCTTTTCCTGCCTCCTGCTCTTGGAAGAAATAGTGGAGCCTCGGTTGTGTGGGTGGTCTTCTGGGAGCTGAGTGTGAGTGATGCCCTCGTGACAGCAAAAAGAGGCTTCTGGAAGAGTCAGGATTTGTTTTCTTTGTGCTGTTGGCAGGCTAGGGGGTGCAGGTTCGGAAAATAAGTATTTTCTTTTGAGAGTGTATTTAGAAGCTCTTAACAACCTTTCAAAGTTGTGTACCTTGTCACAACTTTTAAGTTGAATAGGAACAGTATACCAGGTAGGCTTTTTTTTTTTTTGCAACTGTGGAATCCTGCATGTTTCAAGCAAGAATGCAGACATGTAAAGCCTTAACAAATAGCATTTGTAATTGACTGATCTTTAGCTTTTGATTTTTCATGTGTGAGTAAGTTTTACAGGCTGTTAAAGCTCTCTGTTTCAAGTACTCACTTGACTTTGGCATCCTGTAGTCTTATTCTGCCTGAAGTTTCCAAGGCAGATGCATTTTAAAAATACTGAGTTAGGCTCCATATGGAAAAAAATAACAATAACCCCATCCTAAAGTCCACATTTATGAAAAGGAAAAGAATTTTTATTCCTATCGCTAGTGGTGTGAGTGCCACTAGGCCCTCAGAAATAAAGGCAGGTTCTTTTCATAATGTTTAAAAGAAGCTGCTTTCTCAGGAGATAATGCTTTGAAACTTGTACTTTGTTTTTCTTCATTACTCCATGTTGGGACTGAAGCCATGTCTGTTTCCCTCAGTACTGCTGTATTAAGACACAGTTGACCTAGAAGTCATGTGAAATTTAATTTGATTTCTATGTGGGTGGGAATGGAATGACCCACACACCATTTCCCATTGCTGTGGTGCCAACTGCCAAGACGAGGCGTGCCCAGTTCTGCGCCTGAGCATATTTGCAGTGTATGATATCTTCATCTTTCAGCTGCTTTGCAAACATTTTGGCTTATTACATAGTATTTCTTTTCATTGTTGGGTGGCTCTACATGAGTAGATGTTTATTTTATCAAGAGTAGTATACAGTATTAAAATGAGTTGCTCACCACATGTTGGCTTTAATATTCTCTTTTTCAAGGTGTGTGATCTATGCAAAAAAAAATGTTTACTCATTTGTGACCGAAATATATTAAATTCATTTTTGTCTGTGTGCTAAAGTAACATTTAATCAGATTTTTTTTCACTACTCTTCTTACTGTTTGGAAACTTAAAATTTTCATGAATTGGAATGGCTGCAGGTCGTTTGCTAAGTGACAGACACTCTGAAGAGGGGGACTAGCAGAACTCCCAGCATTTGGGAAGAATGTTCTCATGTCAGTGTGTCGGCCCTTGTTGTGTTCTGCCTGCCCCTGAACAAGTCAGCTCTTGCAACCCTTTCACCCTTAGTGAGGGAGGAGAG
Organism: Condylura cristata; assembly: GCF_000260355.1. NCBI lineage: Eukaryota > Metazoa > Chordata > Mammalia > Eulipotyphla > Talpidae > Condylura > Condylura cristata. The sequence continues at coordinate 43,443,577 of NW_004567118.1, read as the reverse complement.
CTACCTGACTGGGTGTGTGCCTGCTCTTTCCTGCTCTCCAATTAGAGTAAGTTAGACTTAAAAACCATAAAACTTTGACTTCCTCCCTTCCATCTTAGCTCTCTTATCATAAGTCATGGGACTCTACTTTAACCATTTGTATTGATGAAATATAGAGAAGACAGAAATTTTCAGTGGTCCTTTCTGGTCATCTACTTTTCTTAAGATAACTGAAATTTCTGCTTAGAAGAAAAGTGTAAGAGATAGAAAAATCTGAATTTAGACTTTTCTTGCCTTGACAACTTTCCATATTAGTCATTCTTTAAAAAAAAAAAAAGATTTATGCAAACAAGAAATTGGGTACAAGGGTATTGAGGGGTGGCAAGAGGATTCACGAGAGACAGAGTAGGAAGCAGAATAGGCAATTGACCGAAATACAATGCTGAGAGGTCTGCCTTGCCATGTGTGTCAGCTCCTTGGCTGGGGATCGAACTGCTGCAGTGGCAGCAGATGCCTTCACAGTGCCACACACCCCCTTGTGCCATCAATGAGGCTCCCATGTTAGTCATTCTTTAATTAAACTGGAATTGTATTTAGTCACTAGTAAACCCATTTGGGGGAAGCTAAGGACCAAGCTTCTTATACAAGGTTTCTCTCCATTTGGGGTCTTGAATTTAAACCAAAATACCCAAACTGGAGTTCTAAGTATACGCCTTTTTGCAAGTGTGGGCACATAATCAGAAGGTGCTTTTCTTTTGACTCTTTGCTCCTCTATAATTCTGGATATTGTCATGGCTGGTTCTTTCTGTGTTCGGCCAGTGAGCATGGCTCATGGCTTCTTGTCCTAAGCTGTATCAGAGCTGTTAAAGGTGATCTCTTCTGTTTGGCTCGACTGTCCAGAGCCCCTCAACATTCAGCTGCTGGTGCCAAGGAAAGGAAATGGCTGCCTGGAAAAGTGCTACTGACCTGCTGTGAGATGCCAGTCAGGCGCCCCTCCCAGCATTCTATAAGCCCTCCCCATTTAGAGCACACTTTGGAAAACAATATTTTGGGGTGACTGGGTGGTTAGGGGGAGGTTGCTAGGAATGGGTGAAAAGTGTTTATGTGCAGGAGGGTAGTTGAGCAGTGGCTTCAGGAGAACTGAATGGTATACTCAGAAGTGAGACCTGGAAGCTGAAAAGGACCTCCTTGGGGACCCAGGTTAGGAAGATCTGGAGGAGGAACCTGCAGGGAGGGCATGGAGGGAAGGAGGGGATGTAGCTGGGAGTGCCTAACAACATAAGGTGCCTGCAGAACCTGAGGAAATGGGCTATCCACAATACTACCCACCCTTCCATTCCTCCAAGTGCTCATTGTAGGAGGAAGAGTTTAGGAAGCTGGTATCCTGGAATTGGCCTGTTTTATAAAAAAAACAACAGATTTCTGTTAATATCTAAAGTAGCCTCATGAATATAAAACTGTAGAAAGATGGAAAGCTGACATTTTGTTCCTGGTTATTATGTCATAATTTTTTAAACATCCTGCAGGCATTTAGCCTAATGGAAGGCTGTGTGTAGCACATCACAGGCCAGTGCTGATTTTTTTTTTTTTTTTTTTTTTTTTGCTGAAGGCACAGTTGTTTTCCCATCAGCCCAAGGGAGGGCCCCAGGATGGCTCCTAAGTGCATGGGGTGATACTATAAAATAAAAAAATCCAAGTGATCTGTGTCCATGCCTTCCTGTGTATAGAATTAGGCTCTTTATAAGAATTTAGGGTGAGGTAAAAAAAATTCTTTGTGATGTTACATGTTTTTCATGGTAGTCTATCCAGATTTCCTCTATGAATGTGAGAGAATGTGGATAGCAGACTGTACAGGTGGGGCCAGAAAGTTAGAGGGAGTGCTCTTTAATAGTAATGAAGTGGGGGTTAACAGGTGTTCTTGTGCATGTTTTGTTTATTCTAGTATTGACTTCCATGGTTAGTTGACAGGGATTATCGAAGCATAACCAGAGATGTAGCAAAGCTAAATGTAGAGAATAGTAGAATAATAGTAGTAATTTTAAAACCTTGATTTTATTTTTGAAGTTGTAATACGTTTGTTAAGTTATTAAGGAGTAGTTTTGGTTTATAAAATTTGATTTTAGAAAAACAATTTTTTAGTTTCAATGTGTTGAATCTTAAATTTGTTTATTCCTCTGTTCATAGATGATTCTAAAGCTGTTTTGCACTAGAAGCTGATCTAGGCATTGCCTAGCTGATCTAAGCAGTACTGCCTGTGTGTAGAATTAGGGACTTTATAAGAATTTAGGATGAATTAAAAAAAGAAAGCACACTTTATAATGTAGAACTATAATAATTAAGGTGATACTTTTAAGTATACATAAATAAATCTTTAAAAAATAGATATGAATAACTTTTATTTCTTTCTGTGTGTATATATATGTATATAGACATAATTTTGTACACCTAAAATATTACATTATACAACCTAAAAATAAACTACATTAACACAGTTTTAACCTGTTCTGAAGTAAGTCTAACATAAAAAGACCATGGCAAATAGGAACCACAAAATGTATTGTCTTTGGGGATATGATGTAAACTCCAAGGTTTAACCAGAGTCAAGTCTACAGTCTCCTGTGCTTCAGACAGCTTTTGAATTGTCCTGGATTTGCTATATTTAGACTAAATGTTTGGATTTTAGTTTCTCATAGGCTAGTTGACATTTTCACAAGTTGTTTGGTTTTACCCTCAGCTTCTTCCCGATCAGCTGATCCTACTTCTGGAACATCTTTTGGAGCAGAAGACCCTGAGTCCCCGAACTCTGCGAAGCCTTGAGAGGACATACCACCTCCCTGAGCAGGATGCAGAGGTATTTGGGAGGGTTCTTGGTGTGTGTAAAGAGTATTTATTCTGTTGCATTTCCAAACTGTTGAAACATAATCCATGCTGCCAGATACTTTTGAATGAAAAGCAAGTACTTCAAGCAAAGTGCAGCCTGCTTCCCTGGTTGTCCTTGCTCCAGCAGTGGGCTCTGACCCTGGCTATTACGGGTATTTTGAGATTGTAAGTTGTCCTAAATCATGAAGATGCACATGAGCTTCCTAAAAATAAGGAGCAGGTAAAGCCAAGTTATTTTGAATTAAGACTCAGGCAGCGTGGTAGTGATGCCAGCATCCTGTTGTACATTAAGGAAACTTGGCTCCAGTGCACCTTAGTATCTTGGTTGCATTCAGTTGAGACAGTAAGGAAGCCATGTATAAAGGAAAATGAAAAATCTTAACAGCTGTGATTTGAAAAGCAAAATTGGATGCTTCTAGGAAAGCAATTTGATGTGGTGCCTTATAACTTTTAATATATAAGAATGCATGTAATGCCAAGATGAGTTCAATAACAAATATTTCATATATTAAATATAAATATATGTAAATGTGTATAAATATTTATATTACATATAAATGTGTTACATATATATTTATGCATATTTACATATATAACAAATGCAAATATGAATATTTAGTATATTTAGTCATTTTAAATAATAAAACAAATATACAATTGAGGACAAGAGGCTTTTTTATGTAAACCTCATAAAATGTAACTAAGTTGGAAATAGCTGAACATTTGAAGCAATGCCATCTGTTTAAACTGGCATCTTTGGGCGCCAGTGGCCGCTACACCATTGTTGTGTGGTGATTTTGAATTGAGCCATGCTGTCAGTCTGAAATGCACAGTGGATATCAAAGAGAAGTCAAAAAGATTGCAAGATACCTCAGTAATTTCTTATTAATTACCATGTCAAGTTGATATTTTAATAAAACATTGTTAACATTAATTTCACAATATTAAAAAGAAATAGAAAAAAAAAGAAAAGCCAGCTCATTGTTAGAATCAAAGATGTGGTGGACATTGGTAGACGTATTGAACGCACTCCATAAGTTCAGCAGTTACTTGAAAAACTCAAGCAAAGACACATAGCTTTTGCCCCACCTGAAGGTAGATCAGAAGTTGCAACTGTTGCTGTTTATTTCAACTCCTCTTATATTTTGTTTATAAGAGTTTCCAAATGCCAGCCTGTTATTTTTAATTACTGTTTAAAAGACATTTCTATTTATAGGCATGAGGTTATGTTTTAATCAGAGCTGAGTCCCTCTGAAATGGCAGGTCCTCTTTGATGGGCAGAGGACAGGCCCAAGCAGGAGGTTTAAAGCCCTGGGCACCTGTCACTCAGGCCTGAGGCCAAGATGGTAGACTCTGTACATGCACACACCCTGTTTTTTCCCTTTTGGCATAAAATACATATTGTTCTCAACTTACAGGCTCCCCTAAATTATCTATAACTTCTTAGACCTTTGAGAAGTGTGGTAGATTTTATGTGGCTGCTTGTTCTTACCTTACGAACTATAGTGTGACACTCAAAGCCAGGCAGTCTTTTCAGTTTGATCTCTGATGGTGAGAGACTGAGAATGGGAGATGACTTTGCTCTTTTCATAGAACTAATTAGTGTGAGCAGAGTGCACACATAACGGCAGAAGTCCCTGTTAGAAAGTTCATAGTATAGTCATCTGGAAAGATAGCTCATAAGCAGATGAACCACACAGTTTCAGGTCAGAGGTACAGAGGGAATTACACATGGTCAAGTTGGGTAGGTGTCGCTAGATATTCAAGAAAGGCCACTCAGTGTAAATGACAGTTGAGCCAGGAACTAAGGTCAAGAAGCTGGCTATGCAAAGAGGTAAGTGGCAAAGATCACAGAAGTATAGAGGTATATACTTAGCATGTGTATAGGTAGGAGGGCTGACAAACTTTCTGTAAAGAAGTAGGTAAAATTTCAGACCATAGTGTTTCTGTCTCAACTGTTCAACTTTGCTATTGTAGTTGGAAAGCTGTGTTATACAATACAGAAGCAAACAGCCTGTGTTCTAGTAAAACTGTTTATAGACCTTGAAACTTGAATTTCATGTCATCATTATGTGGCTGAAGGTATTCTTTTTTGCTGTTGTTCCTTTTTAAAACTAATTTTTTAAAAAGATTTATTTAATTATGTATAAAACAACTGGGGTACAGGCCAGAGGCATGGGGGTTGAAAGAATTCACCAGACACAGAGTGGGAAGCAGAACAGGCAGATCTACTGAAATACACTGCTGAGAGGAGCAGTGGGTGAGACAGGAAAGGTCTGCCACCTCGTGCAGGTCACCTCCCTGGACAGAGATTAAACTCATGCTGTAATGGCTACAGCTAGCTTTGTAATGCTGAGCTTTAACCCACTGTACCATCAGGGAGGGCCCAAAACTATAATATTTTAAAATACACATACCACTTATTGCTGCAGGATCAAGGTTAGAGATGGGCAGGAGCCAAATCTGGGAGGCCGTGGCGCCTGTTTGAGATTTGATTCTAAAATGTTACTGCTTTACCCCTTTCCAGGCCCTTTGAGGTGCTGACATGGAGGTAGTTACCTACACAACTGTTTCATTGTAAGGTTTCCTTGAAGTGTCGCTTAGAAGCAAGAAAGCTATAGGACTTTGGCCAACCAGCATGTTTTGTAGAATCTTTACTATTAAGTGGAATTTATTGTGACCCTGATTAGTAGGAACTCGGTTGGGGAAAAAAAAAAAACAAAAAAACCCTGCCTTTAAATCACAGAACATTTCATGAGAGAAATAATTCTTATTTGGTGGAAAATTTCTTGAGGATTCTGACTTTATTTTTAGTTCTCCTTAACTAAACAAATAAGGAGAGCCCTTTCACACTTACTGGGGGTTCTTCTATATGTACTAAATAATCACAACAAGTTTGCTGAAGATCCTACAATATTGTGGGTTGTGTAGCAGGGAGCATCCGGGTGGGCTAAGGCTCTGGAGCAGTTTTCCATGTGAGTTTATTTTCTGACACCTTTGTTCAGGGTGCTGCCCCAGGCCCCTGGGAACAATGTGTTGAGTTGGATGTCTGTCTAAAAAGACCCCAGGGCAATCCCCAGGGTTGTTGGGGATTTCTCTTCAGCACTGAACTAGAGTGTTCATGACTTGGGGCAGGAGAGACCCAGTGGAGATAATGTCCCAGTTTTTCTGAGACATACAGACAGAACATCCTTCTTCCTGGGATAGCATTATTTGTCTTAGAGGTTGTGTGTAATGTCACTTTTTGAGAAGGTAAGCCTGTTGCTATGTGTTTGTAGCCACAGCAGCATTTCCGTAACTCTTTGGGGATGGAGTCCTGTGCCCTACTTGTCCAGGGGGCTCCACAGATCTTGTTAGCACAGTGGTATCTTCCTAATGTTTCATCACCAGCAGTCTCAGTTGTGTATGAAATCCACCATGACAGGGCCAGCGCTTGCCTTCAGAAATTGCTGTAGCTACTTTACCGCTTTCTCCCCTCCCCCTCCTTCCCTCCGTGTGTAGGTTGACTTGTGTAATCCCACTAGACGGTTCTTTTTTCATTATGCTCTTTATTTGCTCAGTATTTGTATTCGTTTTCTTCCTTCTCTGTTTCAGCTTGTCCACAAGAATGTCTGATCTGATGAAGTTTCTGAATCTCAAGCTAGTCTGATATTGCCTACTGTTAGCTTTTTTCCTGTCTGGGTTGGTGGGTGTCAGCCTTCTGAACACTGTTTTAGGGTACACACTCCTTGTGGTCCTTGTGCCGTGCATCAGTGGTAATTAGAATGCACAGATCTCCCCAGTGCAATGATACCATGTGTCAGAAATTTACAGGAAAAATTGTAGAGGACAAAGTAGATGTCATTTCCTGCCTCTTTGTACCACCTGAAAAGGGGCATCCTGGTGGAGGAATATTTGCACCCCATAGCCTGAGAAGTACCACTAAATAGAGTCATCCACCTTTTACATACATGCCAAAAAACCTTCTAGACATCCTGGGTTATTGTAACCAAGACAGAAAAGTTGCTGAAGGGAGCCTTTAGCTCAGTGAAATACTATCTCCAGTTTTTGAGCATATTTTCTCAAATAAAAAACCATAGAAGTTAAAAAATATATTGAACTTTGGATTCTTGGAACAAGAGAGAATTTCTTGTGCCCGCTAGTGTGTCTTTCAAGCTGTAAAGCACATACTCTATGGTAGTGGGTAAGGACCCATGAACTTGGTTATGACCTTTGTCCCCAGGAGCCCCATGATGGACCTTGAAGCAACTTCTAAAGATTACATTTGAATGCTTCAAAATTGGGGCCCACTTCAGGTGATAGACTCCCTATATGAGTTTTGAAAATTCAAAAACAGCAACTCACTGTCTTATGTAGCTTAGATTGGGGTGAGGTGCATTAGTCAGGAAGGTCCCAGAGTGACATGATCTGCTCTGATGTATGATTGGGCCAGAAAGTTAATTTATTGGCAGAGGTCATTCAGTCCATCCCCTCACTGTATTGAGGGAAATACTGTTGATTAGAAGAAAGAGGCTTCCTGTGTTTCTTTGGTATGGGAAAGTTGGAATGATGTCTTGATTCTTCCCTTGGTATTGCTGCCCATCTCCCTTTGAGGATACTGCTCTGCACCAACCACTGGGTCCTGACCCAAGCACTGACTTAGCAATGAGCTGGACCCAGGTCCCCAAATGGCTGATGACCACAGCCAAGTTCTCTGCCCCCTTTGGGCGCTGTTTTCCTTCATCTGAACTACAATATCTGGATTTGACTGCTGGCTTTGGGGCTTTTTGACCACAGCCAGCTGGCAAAAAGAGCTTCACAAAATTGTTTTTACTCTTATATTTTCTATTATGTCCTATTTAATTTTTCTTTTAAAAAATGTGTATCATGTGCAGTAAATTGCTTTTATGACCCACTAGTGGGTTGCAGCTCATGGTTTGAAAATGCTGGATAAGATGGCATCAGGGCACTCACCAGCTTCTCTGCTTTTGAACTTTAAGAACTGTTTCCAGAACCTTTGTCTTCACAGGATTATCAACATGATATGAGAAAACATCTGAGGGCATCCATCATGTAATTTCTGTGAATCTTGTTTCCTACATCATCTCTCTCATTTGGTATGGGATATTGATTTTGTGATTTAGCTGAAACAGCTTTTATGTTATCTCATTCCTTTAGTCCTGTTAGGACTGGTGGAGAGAAGAAATCTATGATACACAACTGTTGGGGTTCCCTAAGCACGTGGCCAGAGAATTCTTGACCTGGGGGCTTGGTGGGTGTTTGTGCTAAGCCACAGGAACAGTCACTGTTTCAGAACCTCTGCTCTAAACAGTAACTGATTTCAAGAGGCAGTTTCTTCCTTTCATTTAATAAAGTGCCTGATGGGTGGGCATCACAGTGTGGAGCAGCTAAGAGGATGGTCAGGAACTTTTTGCAATCATCTTAAGTAGCCCTGTTTGTCCAAAGGTCCAAAGACTATAGCTTTGGAAGAAATGCATATAAAATCTTTCACATGGGAGAGAGAATGAAGGAATCACAAACTAAACTAATGACAAGTAAATCTTGGGAAACAGATAAGTAAATATGTACAAACCTGTTTTACCATTAGGAAATGAAGGCCACACCAGCCTCTGTCCTAGCTCTCTGCAAAGGACACCTTCCATGTTGATTGCAAATGGAAGCATCTAACCCACAGCCTTTCCAGGGGACTGGATCCTGGGACTATGGTGGAAGAGCCCCTGAAAACCACATAGAAGCAGCACCATTTGCTCACATATGCAAGGAGGGCCTGTGTTTTAACATTATTGGTGAGAGAACTCATCTTCTGTTGAGAGAGAAACACTGCATCTATTTGAGGCCCAGAGCAGAAGTTGTGATTCCCGGAACACAACTGTCTGATGCACATTTTTGTAGTTCACTTAAGTCAAAAGCAAATTTTCTGTGAACTGACCGCATTTTATGACTTAACATGCCTCTGTCGAGGCATATTAAGAGGGCATACAGTGAAGGTTTTGTCAGGTATCCTATTTATGTGATTCACCTATTCCCTCTAATGCTGAAACTTCTTCCATGCAGGGAAGAAGCCTCTGCAGAGCCTTAGGGGTGTGTTTCTTGCCACTGCTCTCCTTGTTCACCCTTTCTCACCTGAATATTGCTGGATAGTATCCCAGCTACAAATTAAGTAAAAATTTGTTTTGTTTTCTTCAAAAACAGTGTAGAAGAAAGGTTAGAGGTTACCTCTTTGGGCTGTGTTGCCACAGCAGTTTTTATTTAACAAAACGGCAATGTACTAGACCAACGCCTGACAGACCTCATCCTCATAGTAGCAGGGGGACAGCAGTCAGCAAGCACCAGGGTCCCTGTTCCAGCTATAGACCTGTGCAAGGACAGAGCATTCAGCATCTTCTTCCCTCCTCCTCTGAGCCTGCAAACTCATCCCTGGTCTCCTCTGGCCATTGTGAAGGGCACTATGAGAGAACAGGGTCCCATGAAGCAGGTCTTTCAGATGAAAGGGAAAAGAGAGTCCATGTGGGGGGTAAGACTGGTATGGAGGAATTGACAAAGTGGTTTTCCAGGGTAAGAATGGAGGTCCACCAGGCTGCACTTGAGCTTCCAGAAAGTCTGGTGACACCAGGACTATTTGTCATGATTTCTTTTCAGGGGTGAGGAGTCCAGTCCTTGGGTGCCTTGACATAGTCAAGCTTAGGATGCATAACTAGCTGAGCTGTAGGGTGTCATTTGTAGTGTCATGTTCGTTTTTAAAAGCCCAGACCCATGTGTCTGTCCCTGTGACACTGCATTATAATTCTTTTCCTAGTGTTTTGAAAGCTGGAGGGTTATGTGTTTAAAAAAAGGGGGCTTGGGGTATTTTTTTAAGGTATATCTGACTCATTAAACCATTTAAGATGTGAGAAAGAATAGAGTGCTTACATAATTCTTTAGTTATATTTAATGTTTATTTCCTCTGTTGCATTTGGTTTATGAAACAGTATTTTAGACTATTCCTTCAAAATCAGGAACAAATAACTAGTTATTTGTTGGGTTTTTCTTTCTTTCTTATTTAATGCAAAGGCCCTAACACACTCTTTAGGCACTGTAACAAGTAGTCTCCTCCCGCCTCCCCCCTATACTGATACTGTGATAGAAAGATATTTTAAGACTGATCTAGAACATAAACAATGTGATAAACCAATTTTACTTTAAAAAATCAGATAAAAAAAGATGAAAGACAAAATAAATTTCACCTTTTAGATTAATATTACTATCAGCCCTGAGACTATGTATGGACTGCATTACATTTGCCATAAATTATTTGAGTGTGTGTGGCTGGTCAGTGTTTGTTAAATTATGAAGATAAAAGGAAAAATGGATAGTGTACTCTGCAAAAATTTTCTTAAAAGAATCTTTGAAATAAACAATTATAGTCAATTCATATTATATAGAATTTATCTGTAAGTAAAAGAAAAAGGAAATAATCATTTAATAGATGGGTTTCTAGAACAGGTTCAACCAGATTTTATCAGAAAAGTTCATAGTAGTTACTGTTATTTGTTGATTACAACTTGACTCTCTTTAGGAGCAGGTTCTGGTGTACAAATGTCTGTAGATTTAAGGGACATTATCTGCTCATGCTGTGAATACCATGCCCCAACACACACACACACACACACACACACACACACCTCTGTACTCAATTTTCTCTGAAGTTGGGAGAGATCCACATTATGCTTTTTTCCCTTTGGTTCAACCCAAACTGAGCTACCTCTCCTGTTCATTTCATCTTTAAAAGTCTCCATTGAAATCAACACTTGGGTTTTATCGGTTCTTCTGAATTCTGTGTACCTCTGTCAATACTTTATATATTTTTGCATAAGAGTTTTGTACTGAAATCCATACCCACAAAGGACACAGTTTTCTGTGAAGTTGGCCATTTTTGCTTACAACTAGAAATGGAACATATTTGCCTGTAAAGTGTGCCTTGAAGGTCCTAAAATTAGAGCACTCCCTTTGCCAAAATGCTCAGCTGTTCTCAAGCTAGCCTATCTCCTTTCTTCTGCTTGATGGTTCCATGGCACACCAAATTGGTAGTTGGGACTCCTGGTCTAGGCACTGTGGAATCCCCACTTCTTCATTGAGGGCAAGGAGAACACACAGGGCCTTGCGGGATAGGGTAGCCCACCACAGAGCCTGTTGATTCCTTGCTGCTGTGTCTCTTATAGGTGAATGTTTGTGCTGGTAGATAGCAAGAAAATCACAAGTACATTGGATTCAAAATGTTTTTAAAAATTGAAGACTCATTTGTGTGCAAATGATGGTATTTTGTATGGGTTTCAGGGTATGAAATTTCAAGATTAATTCAACTTTCGGGGGTGGCACTAAAAATGATTTTTAAAGCTACTTGGTCTGCATGTTTGTTGAAACCTTGAACCACATGGAACTGTGTTCCACAGACCACCTGGTCTTGCCCATCTGTGGGAGGAAGCAGATGCCGAAGCTGAGCACACAGAGTCCCTAGGCTTTGGGAGAGTCACTCATTTAGAAAGCAGCAGCTCTTAACTGGCCTGTCTCTCTGAACCTGCTGTTAGGACACTGGGAAGGTTCCTCAGAAGTAGACTACAGAGACTAGACTCCTTTGCTGAAACAGCCTTGGTTATTTTGATTTGCGGGTAGTTTTGAATGACAGCCTTGATCGCATGCCCTACAGTTCTCTCCTTTAAAGTGTATAGTCCATTTTATGCACAGCATCATGTAGTACTAAGCTGTAGGACATTTCATCATTCTCCCAGTAAAATCATGTCCCCTTCAACTGTGACTCCCATCATCCCCCCACCCTGTGTTCACAGATCTACTATTATAGATTTTCATATAAATAGAACTTTATATGTGACTTTTTGTGACTTCATTAGCATAGTGTTTACAAGAATCATCCATGTTTTAGCACATAGCAGTACTTCATTCCTTTTTATTGACAAATATTTTTGATTACATAAAAATTCATTTATCATCTCACGAGCTGATAGACATGTTGGTTGTTTCCACCTCTGGATTATATCTGGATTATATCATGAGTAGTGGAACACATATTGGAAGAAATAGCCTTTCAGAAGAGGGACAGGTGGGCCCTCCCTGGTGGCGCAGTGGGTTAGGACACAGCACTGTAAGCTGGCCGCAGCTGTTTCACTGTGGGTTTGATCCCCTGCCCTGGAGGTGATCCACATGGCGAGGCAGACCTCTCCTGGCCCACCCACTGTTCCCTCAGTGTATTCTGTATGAATAAATGAATAAATAAATAAATAAATAAATAAATAAATAAATAAATAAATCTTAAAAAAAATAGGGACAGGTAAGGGATAGTTGCCAACAATAAGAGTTCTTTAAAGAAATGAAGACAGAAGATGGTGTGTATCACTTTTGAGTTCCATATTTACTGACTGGGGTGCAGTGCCATTCGGTGAGATGTTGATGGGGAAGCAAGGCAAAGTATGCCATGTTTCAAGGTGCACCCAACACCGTTTTCTACTTCCTAGAACCAATTGCCTTTAATAGCATGCATATCATTGTCATCAAATAAAACCATGCATTTTTAGGAGAAAGGAAGGTATTTATAATTTAGCCCTACATAAGGCATTCTCATTTATGTCACTCAACTTTTGTCATCATGTGTTAAGTTGATGGTCCCTGTGTGCATGCAAGCACTCAACTACAGAGACTGTGCATTAGCATGTACACTGACTTGGCAAGGATTTACTAAGAGCCATGGAAAAGAACAGAGAGCCTCCAGTTCCACATTTGTTGTCCTCACTGTGGGCCTAGGATTTCTAAATCTGGCTTTATGACAGCAAAGTCACTTTTAATTCCCTTCAGCTGAAAAGATAATATAAAGATTGCAGCTTTTTGGAGTAAAGAGCAATATAGGTGAGTGGGAAAGAAGGGAGTGAGAATCCCAGTGACAAGCACACTTTTGATTCATGAGGATGAACAGATCAGGCAGTAGACCTTCAGAAATGCCCTGGAAGAGAACGTTTGCTGGAGATGCTACCTATTTGAAGTTGCCAGCAATGGTTCCCTGCGCCTGGGCTGCTGGGCAAGCTTCTCTCACCAGCATGCAACCCCTTTAAGGCAAAGCTAAATCTAATTTAAAAACACAAATTGAAAAAGCAGGTTTGTTTATTGTAGTGTTAGATTTACTAACTCACAAAAGCTTTGGTCTCTCTGTTTACAGATATAAAAGAGAACTCTAAATGAGGTTTAATGGGCTTCCCAGATCATGTTTCTTGGATCGATTTTTTTTTCCCCTTCCACAGTAAATTTTAAAATCCAAAGGACTGAAAAAGGAAAGGGAAGTGCTTCCTGTCATAAATAGGATAGGTGGCATTCTTCAAAGCATTTAACAGCTTTGCACAACACATAATTTCAAAGTAACTGAAAAACACTCTGAGTCTTTAGGAGAGCAGTTAAGAAGGTGGTTCAGAAACATTTATCAAGCACATACTATGTGCCAGGCATTGAGCCAGGCCCAGAGATGGCCTCTGGGGGCCCAGGCACTGCTCTCACCAAGCTTGACTCTGTGTGTACATAAATACATAAGTAGGTAAACCAGGAAACTTGATAGTTTTAGCACTGTGAGCTTAATGAGACATAAAACAATGACTCTGAGACAGTGACCCATGGGAGCCAGGGGTCAAAGCAGCAAAGGACAGAGGTCATTGAAGGAAACATGGGTGGCTGAGAGGTGGGCCACCTAGTGTCATAGCAGTCATCTGTCCCTTTGCCATCAGGCCCTTCACAGCTTTGTTGTTGAAAGGCTAAAAGGCTTTTTAACACCCCTTGCTACATACCTGAGACTTGGGTTTGGAAATTAGAGGATGGAAGTACTAACGGACCTTTAGTATATTAACCAAAGGGATTACTCTGGAGTCATGAACGTTTTGGGGCTGCACTCAGCTAAGGAATCCAACAGCAGCCATTGGAATAAAGGAAAAAAGCAAAATAATGTGCCCATACTGATTGTTGCTGTCAGAGTCAGAAATGAGTTTCACCTGAATGGCTGTATTCAAGTCAATGAATATATTGACTATATTCATTAGTTGTTTTATTTGTATAAAGTTATCTGTTTAGATAACTATCTTTAGCATTTAAAAATAAAGTAAGGAGAACAGCTCTTGCAGAAGCCATGGTATGTGAGCAGGCATGTTGGTGAGTGCCCCAGACTCAGCCCTGGCTCCAGAATCAGAATGCTGCGCTCTGGTACCCTGGGTCTGACCTTGACCGTCTGACATACCTTGTGGCTCTGTGGCTGCCAGGACCAAATTGGGGATATTCCACGAGTTAGCACAATTAATCTGTTGTGTTTCACGCTACGACAGTGTCAGCCCAACCTCTGTGATGGCATGTATCCCTCAGGAACAGTAACTCTCCCATAAGACAATGGGTTTTCAAACTCCATTTTCAAGGAACCTGGGTACCACAAAGAGGTGCATTATTTAATTTAAAGGTGTTTCTTACCTGGTAAGAAGGTTGAACTGCTTAAAGAACTCATTGACATTCTTCTCATAAATCTATCTTTGTATATTGGGGGTCAAGAAGACATTTTATGTTTAAGGGAAGTTTGAAAATCACTTTGGAAGGTTTATCTGTTAAGTAATGAGCCAGTTAAGGGCTCCATTTATACAATATTTTTTTTTCTTTAAAGTAGCTTCATGGAAAACACTAAAATTGAAGGTTTTTTAAAAATTATTATTTTAAAAGAACATTGAAACTGTACAACCTTAATAAACTTGGGTTCTGGAGTGTGTGGTGATACCAGAGGAAAGTATCTGTGCAGTGTGGAGTCTGGAGGCATGATGCTCAGGAAAGTCTCCACTGGGGAATGCAAGTTCCTTGTGTCCCACTCTCCACTGAACACAGCACCTTATGTCTGCATGGGTCCACAGCCCTGAGAGAAGCTTGCATTGCAGAAAGAATTTACTGATTCACCCAGAAAAGAACAGGATTTGAAGTCCCCACATTCAAGAACAATCCTGATTTCCTGTCAGGATAACCAGCGCCAGCACATGAGTGCTCCCCCTTTGTGCTCTGTGACTACAGGCTGGTATGTTCAGAGTGAAAAGTAATTTGCCTCCCTCAGGAGCTAGCGCAAGGGCTTTTCTTTAGAGTTGGGTCAGCAGCTGCCACTCAGGCCAGTTAGCCGTAGGCCTGGTGGAAAAGCCAGAAATGCTCACTGTGTGACTCTTGACAGAAAAGGGCCAACCCATCTAGACTAATGTAGTAGGATACCTGTTCTAGATGCACTACAGTTTTTGTTTTTTTTTTTTTTAAAGATTTATTTATTTGTGCATACAGAGCTGGGGTACAGGCCAGAGGCTCAGGGGCGGCAAGAGGCTTCACCAGAGACAGAGTGGGGAGCAGAACAGGCAGATCTACGAAGTACACTGCTGAGGGGAGCAGCGGGTGGGTCAGGAGAGGTCTGCCATGCCATGTGGTCACCTCCAGGGCAGGCGGGAATCGAACTCATGCAGAAGTGGCTTTAGCTTCTCAGTACTGAGATGCACTACAGTTTTAAGGTTGAAAAGAGATTGGGATGAGGGATAGGTTGTCCTTTAGCAGCTTCTCGCTCCTGTTTCCAGGAGAGAACAATGAAAGAGAGAGAGCCCCAGTATGGGCCATGGTTATATCAAAGAGGCCATTGGTCTGTTATATAATAAGCGTAAGACTTGTTCCCTAAAATCAACACTGGTGTGGGCATATCAGTGACTACAAGGCAGGCAGTGTTTTTTGAGCACCTGAACTCAAAGGGCAGTCAGCTTAGTCATTTTCTTGAAAATCCATGAGCCCAGGGCTGATCCTAGCAAGCCTGCTCCATCTTATCCAACAAATGGTTTGGAAAATGCCCAGGTGCCTGGCCAGGATGGGTGACCGTGTTTCTTCTGCACCTCTCCCCTGAGAATGAGACGCAGGCTACTCTGTGAGGCCCATCAAGGACAGCTCCTGCCCTTTGCCCTCTAGTTTCCAGGCTGTGTTGTCCCACCACTGCCCTGTCAGCCCAGGCCCTGCTCTGTAAGTTTCTTCTATACTGGCCTCTATCTGCTTGGAAAGCAGCAGGCATCTGACAGGTGACAAACACTTACTTGGAGTTATTACTCCTATTTTCATAAATTCAGCAAATAACAGGACAATTAAAGTAGGAAAGGAAGCCAGAATCAAGGCTCCTCCTGCCAAGATGACGGGCATGTCCTACGTGACAGTTATGTTTTGACACTTGCCTTGGGTGACTTCGCCAAGGGCAGCCCAGAGGGCTGGTGCTCTAGCACCCGCCCAGGGAGAGGATGAGGTCTCCATTTTTAGGTTTTCCCACTGAGGCAAGATACAATTGGGTCATGAAATCAGTTTAGTAGGGTCCCAATCAGCATTAAATAAAGGAACAGAACACATCAATGTGTTGTATATAGTGAGGGAAAACACACTAAGTGAAACGTTGGTCTCAGCGTGCATGTGCTGGTTCAGGCTGCCACTCTGCCACATGCCTCTTCCCCAGCTCGCATTATAGGAGGACCTGGCTGCCTGATGTGCTTGGAATGAGCTTGGAGTCAGCTCACAGCCAGTGCTGGATGTTTCCTACGAGGGGCCATTTGGCTGTACAGGCCAAGTGGTGCTCCGATCTCCCAGGTGACTCACCCTGTCCTGATGGGACCCACCATCTGGACAGTTACACAGATTGTTGCGGGTTTTAGTTTTTGTGTCATCAAATGTGGGGTTGTCATGAATCAGCTTTTGTGAGTATCCCTGTACTCTTACAACCCAAATTCATCGCATCCACTCCCTGACAAGTGACAAACACTTCCTTGGAGTTACTACTCCCAAGCAGATGGAAAGCACTTCTTTACACTCCCATTAGTGTCCAGCACCGAAGAACTAGTCACATTATTGGCTATTTCTGGAGGTGCATCGATGTCTGTATGCCAATCACTTTTTTTCATGGACAGTTAAGAACCCAGAACTGCCAGAGTGTGCTCTCAGTGGTGTAAGCCAGCCTCTGTTTTGCAATCCACCTGAGCACAGCCACCACATCAGTTTTCTGTTCAGAGTGTTCCTTAAGCAGGTCAAAGTAATTATTACTGAACTGTAGTACTTATGGATGCATGCCTGTATATGTGCACGTATATGTAATAACTTGACTCTTACTTGGTGAGAATAATAAGATCAAATCCCCTTTCTTCATTATTCTTCATCATCCAGTTACCAGGATGCTGTGCAAAATGCATTACACAGTTTTGGGGAATCTGAAACAGGGCTGTTTGGGTTGTGTCCTTGTCCTGGATCTGGCAGGCTAGCGTGCCAGCTCAGTCGCCATTGTTTGCTGGTCACAGTCATCCTCTGATTTTCTGCAACTTGTTTGTTGTTTTTCTGCACTCCCTGCCTCCCTCTTTTTCAAACTTGTTGCATCTCCTCCTGCAGGGTTGATTGACTGGAGGTGCTGTTCACTTGTTTGCATGGCCTCACTGAGGAAATGAAGGAACAAGCACCCCATTAATTATTTAACCAGAAAATAGGAGCACGTGTGCAGAATAAACAGCTTTCTTCTTAGAGACCTGCTTCCAAATTTTCTGACTCTGGCCTGAAGCTGAGTACTTTCTTTTTCCTCCATTGTCTGCACAAAAGCATGACAGCCTTTGTTGAGGTTTTTTAAGTTGCTCTGACTAGGAAAAGGGGTGCCCAGCATGCAAATATTACTGGGAAGAATTAAAGCAAATGTTATTTCCCTACTAGTTTTTTGGGAAACCCCTGTTGCATGTGGAGAAAAGTGGCAGTGACAATTATAGGTGTTATTTAGGTGTTTAAAGTTCCAGGATTTTGTCTGTTTGTTTGTTTTTGCAGAGAAAAATGAAGTAAAGAACCCTGTGCACAATCAAGAAATATCTGTTGGGCGCCCATCCTCTGAATGTCTTGCAAACATTCTGTCACTAAAATATTAAAATGCATTTTGCTCTTTTGTAACAAAAAGTCTTGATTTTTTTTCTGCTCTTCCTAGAGTAGGGTTTGGAGGGAGGTTAGTCTTTACTTCCTGGAGGCCATATTTGCTTTCAGGCCTCAGAAAATTAGATCACTTATAAAATGTGACAGTAAACTATTTTTAACAGTAAGAGAAATGGAAATGTTGACTTCATAGTGGTTGTGAAAGAGCCTCTTTCTCTCACCCATCTCCTGGACCTTCAGGTTATGAAGGAACCACCCCAACCTCCCGCCTGCCTCGGGACCTTTAGTCACTAGGAGAGGGGCTCTAATTTATTCATTATTTCTGTAAGTAGACATAAGATGAAGAGAGCATAGGAACTATAAATCAAAATCCTGAACCCTCTATTCTGAAAATCATCAAATCTTACATAATGTCCCTTAATGTTTAGAAGGACGAGGACTGCAAAGGTGCCCTGTGACATGGTGGTCACCCTGAGTGACTCGTGTCTTTAGCACACCTCAAAGCCGTAGAGCTTTCCCAGACCTGGTCCTGGTGAAGTTGGTGCAGGTGTTACTCCCATGTTGTGGTTGAGGTTCATTCCTGGGAGCCCTAAGTGAGCGGCTCAGCAGTCATCACAGGGCTCCTGGCTGTGGGGACTGGCACTCGTGTTGGTAAAACTCACAAGCAAAAGGCTGCCAGGCATATAGACAGGGTTGGTGGTGTCTGAGGTGTTGGGGTTACCATAAGCTTGGAGAAAAACCAGTACAGGAGTATTCATGTTCTTGGCCATTGGTACTTGAACCAGAGTCTAGAGCAGCATCCACTTCCTTTCACCAGTGTAGTGTGTGAGGAGTGGGCTGTTCTGAGCACTGATGACTTGTTTTTTCCATGAAGAACATATTAGGAGTACCCTTCCTTTCTATAGCCTCTTGTTAATTTCTTTTGGCTGTAGGGGAAAAAACATTTGTTGAAGATGAAAATGTTTCTGAGACCCATCCAGTCTGGTCTGTTTCCCTTTTAGTTGTGATGATCCAGGTGGTTACTTCATTTTCACAATCCTTGCTGAATGTCAAATTTGTTGACCTCCTGTCCTTCAAAATTCAAAGGGTGTGCTTACCCACAGTGAAGGGCAGTGCCACAGGAACCCCCAAGTCTCAGAGTGCAATATGGCCCCGGGGAGGGATTTTTCCCAAAAGATTTGTTTCTCCCCTTGCTTCCTAATTGTTGTGTCCAAACCTATTTATAGTATATTAAAGAAGAGATCCAGTCTGGATAATGATATAATTTATATGGGGCCCACCAAAATATTGAAATTGCTTATTACATTTTACTACTGCCACAAATGGATTGTTGTAAAGGGTATATGTCTCTTTCAAAAGCAGTGAAAGAAAGCAATGATGGAAGGTGGCTTTTTACTATGTATGGCTAAAAGTTGAACTGAGAATGGGTTCCTGGTTCATTGGATCCCCTTCACTGGATATGCCTTGGAAAATGGCTTGAGTTTGCACTCTGAAAACCAAATTCAGGTAGAACCTCCACATAAAAAATGTACCTCTTGCTCTCTGCTGAGACCGCCAGTGCTGGGATCAGACTCCTGTCCTGTCTGCCTGATGGGAATGAAATGTTCCCTAAGCAAATTCCTGCTGATAAACCTTCAGTAAAGTGTCACCTTACTTACTGGCAGTCAACTGAGCTCATCTATCTTCAGTGCCTTATGCAAATCTTTGGTGCATTCATTGGTGGTCAGCAGGAGCTACCTATGTGAGAATGGTCTGTCCTTGCTTCCTCCATTGGGAGAACACCCCAGACTTCTCAGAAGGCACCCACTGGTTTTTCTTAGGAATGTGGAGGGCAGTGTTGTCCTGCCTTTAGCATGTTTATTATGATGGGTAGCACTGAACTTGATCGGTTCTTGCAGAAAGTAGCTGTGGTCTTAGAGACACCTTCATTAACCCTGAACTTCAGAGCTGAGCACAAATCAGCGAAAACTTGAATTTAATCCCCTAGGTACAATTGTGTTCATCTGTTACCTTACAAAATAGTGCTTAAAAACATGAAAAAAATCTGAGACAGACACTCAACCTACCCCAGAGGTGGTTAACGCTTTTCCTTTCTTGTAAAAGAAATTAAATTTAAAAACGGAAAGGGTTAGCAAAGTTAATATATTTCAGAGAGTAACTTTTCCAGACACACAGAACTTGATCATTGAACTCTTTAAAGAGACTAAGGAAACCTTGCAGTTCATCACTTACTGGCTTTTCTCATTTTTTAAGGTTCGCCACCGGTGGTGTGAACTCATTGTCAAGCACAAATACAGACGAGCATACAAAGCTGTGGAGAGATTCCTTCAGGAGGACCAGGTGAGGTTCATTTCTCAGCAGATGGGAATTCCTCAAATGTTGTCAGGTATACTTGCACAGTAAATACAGAAGCACTTTTCAAAGATATTTAAGAATAAAGAGAAGCTTACATAGCTCATTGGAGAGCTGATTTCTTCCCTTTCTTGGTGTCCTGCTAAAGCATTGAATTGCACCCCTTGTGCGCTGCACCCCTTGCCCTTGCTTTCACCTCACTGAACCACACCACTGCCTTACTGAATGGAGTCTGCACAGGCTCATGGCCTCTCCAGATCTCAGCCTAGGGTTGTGACTTAATGATGCCTAGAGGTATTTCCGAATTGCCAGTGGCCCTAACTTAAAGATTAGACAGAGAGTGCCCCACCTGGCTGGAACAGTCCAGGTCTGTAGCTGCATCTGCCATAAAGATAGGGCCCCTGTGTTGAGGTTTCTTCCTATTTCTGCTAGAACTTTCCTCACTCCCTCAAGGATACACAGAAAGAAACATGTACCCACATGAACAACTCTAGGAATGCCCTCCTTCCAGCCTCTACAGGGCTGTGCTATGAATGTCATCCAGCGTGGCTCCTGAGTGTCGCAGGTTCGTTCAGCCATAATAGTCAGCCTGTCCGTGTGACCATGTGTGCTTCCAGCTTTCTGCCCAGCTCTGTGGGTTGGCAACATGGAGCCAAGTTTCAGTTGGGGTGGAGAGTGGGGGTAGGGCAAACAAAAGGTCATTTGAGAGGGCTTGAGTACAGGGGACAGCCAGCAAGTCAGGGCTCGTTATTCCCACAAAGAAAAATACTTGACTTTGTACCAGAAGAAATGTCACATTTGCAAGAGAAGTTTGGAAACACAGAAGGGTGTATAAGAAGGACAAAATGTAGGAGCAACTTAGGTCTGCTCTGAAAACCAAAATCAACTGCAGTCTATTTAGAACCATGATCTTTTCCAAGTAAGAATCCATATCTCAGCTTTTTCAGGAAAGAATTTTGAACCCATAACTACCAAGTTTTTGTGTTGTGCAATCTTGGAGATCCTTCTTTTAATTTGCTCCAACAGAATGTAATCCGTGGCATAACTGAGCTTGAAACAAGAGAGGAGACACAACCAAAGGGCGCTTGGGGTTCCAGAACATAATTGGCTGTTTTGAAAACTGCAGGAAAAATGCAGATGTGAGTCTTGGCAGCATTGTTTTTGAAACACAAGAGTCAGTGTTTGCCACAGTGGTGAGGACAGTGGGAGGAAAGGGGTCAGGAGGGCCTGGTGCAACAGGCATCTTTCTCGGGCTGACGTGATGGCTCTTGTGCCTGTGGCTGTCACATGACATGGTGGTCTTATTTCCCAGCCACATCTAGGTACTTGTTTTCTTCGGAAATGTGCCTGTGACATATGCATGCCACCTCCATACTGTGCTGGTCTGTGGGGACCTCTGTCTCTATCCAGAACTTCCCTGACCAGACACATGCTCACAGGCCCTCTGGTCATTTAAACCACCTGGGGCTGCTGATTAAATTGATAGCTAAGAATTCCTTGGGGTTTCCCAGAGAACAAGAGAAGGGAATTGAAAACTTCAGATTCCAGTATTATAGCTACTCAACTGTGTCTTCTAGGGTGTTTGTCATTTCTTAACCATGAGGTTTGTGTGAAAGCAGCACAGACTGCGTGTGCATGCACAGACGGTTTGCCTTTTCTTATACTCTCTGGCCTTTGTACCCCTCTAGGCCATGGGCATCTACCTCTATGGGGAGCTGATGGTGGGTGAGGATGCCAGGCAACAGCAGCTCGCCCGCAGGTGCTTTGAGCTGACCAAGGAGCAGATGGACAGAACCTGTGCAGAGGTGGTCGCTGAGATGTTGTTTTGAAAAAGGTGACTCTTCCTTTCTTTTCCTCATTTTTTGCTTCTAACCATAGAGTCCTCTTTGCAGGCAAATGACCAGTGAGCAGGTAGTGAGTGGAGGACTCACACAGCATCAGTCCTCTGTTCTCCCTGGATGGCTGGGTGGCTGTGGAGAGCAGAGTCAGCTCTGCTAGGCCACTTTGGGACAATGTCAGAATTTGTTATCTGTGAGCACTAGATTCATAGCAGGACATCTTGGAAAATGGACTGGGAAGCCCGTGGAAGCCCTGGTCCCTGGTCTTCACAGTGAAGGCCAGCAGTGGGTACATCGTGGGGTTACTAAACCTTCACTGTGTGGTAACTAGGATCCGCAGTCTGTCTCCACATAATCAATGAGACTAGCAGAGGTTGCTCACCATGGTGTGCAGGGTGCTCTGAGCTTTGTAATGCTTGAGCAGAAAGGCTTCCTGGCTTCACTTGGACTGGGATACACATAAATCACATATGTTGCTCATTCTGTTAATTGTGTTTGGAATTGAACTTCTAGATTTATATCCTGGCGGTTCATTTTAAACTGTGGGTTTCTGCATTTTAAAAGTAATTTAGCAATGAATGGTACATAAAGTTTCTTAAGTAGAACTGTGGGATTATATTTTAAGTATATTTTTCCCCCAACAGTCATTATCATTTCCGTATCTTTTCAGTTTTTCTTCAAGATTTTACATAATAGAGTATGTCTAATTTTGTATTTTTTTTATAGTTTAGCATCAAATCTCACACATTTTTCATGTTGCATATCTTTATAAATAAGATTTTAATGGCCATTTCATATTTTCTGTTTATGTTCTTAACCCACTAGTGGACATTTAGTTTGCTTCTAATGTTTTGTTCTTATAAAAACCATTTCTGTATAACATGTTTAATCATCTTAATTTATCTGAAAGAACTCTAATGCTGTGCAGAGACCAAAAAATAGTTTTATAAAGTATGATTCTGTTCTTCCAGAAGCATCAAGGACCCATGTTTGCCAGGAAAAAGAAATAGAAAAATAATGCCACCATTGTGTATCTTGTGGTGTAACCACAGGCAGACTTCACACACAACACACAAACGCCCCTCAGGCAGCTAGTTTGAAAAACAGAGAAGTTATACAGTTAACCATGTTGCAAACTGCATATAGTAATCAGTATAAGTCATGTTTCTCTTCATATTTTTAATTTCACACTTGGTATTTTTAGCAATACGTGCAACTACAGTAGGGTAGACTATACCCTGAGTTCCAAGTTTTAGGAACCCAGTGCAGGCTGCACTACTCTGGCCATTCTTGTGATTTTTTGTCCCAAGTAGGTGAAAGAGACATCCTGGTTCTGAGTCTGCTGTTTGTCCCTTCCCCTAACACTTCCCATCCCTGCCCTTTCTGAATAAGGCATGGGAACAGCATGACCTGGGTCCCCAGCTCTGCCCTCTTGAGTGACAGTAGTGACAGGCTGTGTGGACCTTCATACAGTCAGGAGTCTTTATTAACCTTAAATTGTGGGCCATTTAGGATCTCTACCCTACTTGTGTTTCCTCATTTTGCAGAATGTCTGCTCAGTGTATTTTTCATTTCATGTTCCCAGGCTGTACTGGTATTTATGACTGTCCTGAGTCCTTTTGATTTAAAAAGTTATATGTCTAGGGTACCAAGTAAATGAACAGGAAGCAGGAAAGGCCCTATAATAGCTTAGAGGCCTGGAGGTGGTATCGTCTCCTGTGTACAAGAACCCCATGCCTGCGACGGGGCTGTGATGGGCGGGCACGGCTGCACCGGAGTGCTCTGGCTGCTTGGGTTCCTGGCATGCTGATTTGTGACTTAAGATTAAAATCACATTGCCAGGGATTACCACGCAACCATGACCTTGGCTGCTCCTCCAGAAGCTAGAGTTCCCCTCTCTCTGCAGTTGGAGAACAGACGCCTCTATAGCTCCTCTCTGGAAACAGAAGCCGACACAGTGGAAGATGCTCGTGGCCCCTCACTATGCCCAGCCGATGACCTCTCTGACGAGGTGCAGAGCTTAGCTGATTGGTGAACAGTGACTGGTTTCCGCTTTGTTCACAGTGGCTAAGTTCTGCACCTGAAGAGAAGGTGAGATATGGGGACAGTTAAGTTGGAACCACGGGGCAGAGGCCGCTGCTATGAGCGAGTGCCCGCTGCTCGGGTCTTGAGTACCATGCTGGAGGATGAGACCTGTGGCCTCACGGATGCACTTTCTCCTGCACGAAGGCAAGGATTGTACCGGAAGTCCATAGAATTATAAGCCCACTAGTTAGCCATCTGTCTGAAAGGTCAAGTGAAGTGAAAGCAGAAATTACTCTTAGGAAAAAGTAAACCAGATGCATGACAAGTCAGTAAAACTGTAGCAGCAGTTGGTTGCATGTGAGTGGTCTGGGCTGCTGAAGGAGAGCCTGTGGTGACTTCCTGAGCGTGGTGAACTCTCTCTTGTATTTGCAGTCTAGGCTTCTGTGTCTTCCTCAGCGGCCAGCAGACGACGGAGCGAGCTCTCGGCCGAGGCGCTGCTTCTCCAGGCTGGCGATTGGACCCGCCCTCCGGTGCCTACTGAGCTGATATCAGTTCTCATTTTACACACTGGCTCAGTTCAGCAGGAACAGGAGTCGAGCCCTAGAGCAAAAAGCCTTCCTGTTTGTATGTGCCCAGAGGCTCAGGAGCTGGACTCCATCCCGCAAGACAGCTGAGCGGCCGCCACCAAATCCTGATGGCAGCAGTGGTGCTATCTGTATGTGGTCCTGTTGTGTAGATGGTGGGAGAACCATAAAACTGCTGACGTGAAAGCCAGGCTCTTCACTGAAAGCAGACGTGTTATTAGTGCCATAAATGTGTGACACAGGCGATGCCCACCTCTCCTGTGGTATAGAATGTAGACAGTCTGAAAATAATCCATGAATGTAAGTAAAATGGGCTGTCTTTCTGGATACTTCCTTGTGAGTGAAGCCTCGGTGACAGTGCTGGCTTTCATAGCCACATGTGAACCCAGTGATCCCCACTCTGGGGTGTGAGCTGCGACTTGGGTCTCAGAGGCCTGTCCTCTCTGCAGAGTCCTCTCCACAGCAGAGAGCAGAGGCACAGAGGTGCCCCTTTATAAGAATTCCTCAACTCTGACTGGGCAATAAATTTTATTACTGTTCCCTTTGCAGGAAAGATCACAGCAAGATTCTTTTCAGACATCTCCCAGCCCTGGCTGGGAGCAGGATGGCTGTGACCCTGGACATCAAAGCAAGGATTGCAGGGCTACTGAAGCGATGAGCCAACAGTGGCATGCACAGCTGCCCCAAAGACTGGTCCCCTTCATGAACACCATCCCCACGGAGTTGTATGGGGGTCTTTGTCCCCCAGCCTCGACTTGCTGCCTCAGGATATTGAATCAAAATTGTACCTGTTTTGTAGGATTAAGGCAGTTCTGTCACTCAAATGACCACGTTCCAAGACACACGGGGAGAAAGCCTGCTGAATGTTGCACGTCAGCCCCTCAGCGTGTAACTGCACTGTGTGTTTTGTCACTTAAGGAAACCAGTGTCTGGGCTGGGCCTAGGTTAGGGCATCCTCTGGGTTACTGCAGAAAGATGTTGCAGTGTCCTTTTGAATTGACTTGTCCATTTAGATTTTTACAAAATTTTCATGCTTTTTGATAAAACTACAGGGTGAGAACCTCAGGTGTGTTAATAATAAAGTAATGGGTTCAGTTTTTTGTACTTGCTTTCTTTTCAGTTTAATACTGATTTAACAGGGAAATTACTGTATACGAAAAGGGTACTGCCTGCATTCTGGTCATTCCTGTCCCTCATTACTGGTGTCTCTAGTTCCCAGGATAGCCTTGGAGTGCTCAAAAGGCTTGCATGGGGGGCATCTGCTCCTCATTGCAGAATTGGGGCACAGCAAAGGCCTGTGGGTTCTACAGTGTGTCACCCCTCTTTCTCACAAGTGTTTGAAGTCTAAAAAGACATAAGCTTCTCAATACTGTCCAAAAGACAGGGTAGTCCAAAATAGCGCAGGAAACACAGTGACAGGTTTGTCACACAGCTGGTGCTCTGGGGGGCTGAGCTGACCGGAGTCCCCTGCCAGGCTGTGCTCCATTTAAATATGTGGGGTGACTACAACTCTTCCACCAACCTTCATTAGAGTTTACTGTGCAGAATTTTTTCATGGTGACTCATTCTAAAATGTCTAGGATTTGCTCTCAGCTGTTACTCTGTGCTGCATGTAATTGTATGGTCTGTGTTTACTGTGTTGGTAACAGAATAAATTTTTTTAATTGGAATAAATGTAAGAACAGCTTTCTCTGATGACTTGGAGAAAGTGATGTTTTCTTGTCCGGTCAGGGTTAGAGTTTGGCCCTCTGAAGGTGGAGCAGGATGGGGCCAGCAGCACAGATAGAGTGGGGAGATCAGCTGGCTCAGTGGTTCCATTTTGGTCTTGTTTTCCCAAAAGGTTAAAGCCACTCTACATTGTCTTTAGAAGTACTGAGGGAGAGCTTAGTCATGGTATGCATGGGATTTTGCACAAAAACAGTTATGAGAACTGAGCTCTAGGCATATAACTGGTGGTAGGGACTGGAAACAGCAGCATCCTTCTCTCTTGGCTCTGAATGGGTTTTCCTACCCGCTCTCCAGCATCTCTCAAGACACTGGAGCCAAACATGAAGAGTAAGTCTGGCGAGAGCCCCTAGGGATTGCAGAGTGGCAGCAGGTCAACAAGGGAACACCTGAGATTGGCAGTCCCTGTTTTTAGGTAGTTTGATTCTAAAAAGACCTCATGTAGGCCATTGGTAACTGGCCAACTATGGTGTGTGGTGGGGCTTAAGTGAGAAGGCAGGCTCTGCCCCTCAAAATGGTGGTAGCCCATTCCTGCAGAAGCTGCAGTCCAGTAGGGAGCACAATGAGGCCCAGAAGCCCCAGGGACAGAAATGGGCTACCTTGGGGAGAGGACAAGAGCTTGTGAGGGGAGTGGCGCACCCCCCTCCCCAAGTCCCCATTGTGTATCAGGCTATAACAGGTTTGCTTCCCCAAGTCACTAAGTGATGGGCAGGATTTGACCATGTCTGCACATGGCCAGGAACTTTCTGTCCCATCCTGGTGTATGTCAGTTCAGTCATAGCTTGAGAATCCCCATCTTGTCACTGAGAGGGTGTGCCCTAACCACTTCCCACACACTCCTCGCCCACCCAGATGCACTCTGCTGTAAGGATGGTGCCTGGTCAAAGGCAAGACCATGTGGTGCCTGCTTTTGAAAGCAAGGAAATGGTGAACCTGTTAACACCCTGTAGAGACATCTCCCTTACCCTGACTGCGCGGCAGGCTGGCACACCTCAGTGGCCCAGCTTCTGATCCTGGGTCCCTGCAAAGAGGCTATTTCTGGCTCAGCAGTTCACCAGAGTCCTGTCCCCAGGTAGTAGCCATCTGGAAGTAGAGCTGCTCACAGGCTGAGGAGAGGAGACATCAAATAGGAAGGTAACTACTTAGCAAAAGGTGGAATTGGAGCCTTCAAGTTCCCTGGTTGTCCTGCTCTATTGAAAGCAAACCCCGCCCTTCTGACTTGCTTA
The DNA here is from genome assembly GCF_000260355.1 of Condylura cristata. NCBI lineage: Eukaryota > Metazoa > Chordata > Mammalia > Eulipotyphla > Talpidae > Condylura > Condylura cristata. The sequence goes on along the minus strand of NW_004567118.1, from coordinate 43,416,016 downwards.
AACTTTGTGTGTATTTGACACAAAACACTGTCAGTTTTGCCGGGCAGGCAGAAATCAAATTCTGCAGGGCCACTGTGACCATCACTGCCCTATAAATGGAGTCTGTTAAGGGCAGCTTTGCTCCTGGAATGTGTCTCAGGCCCACTGAGCCCTCCTGACATGGCACCAAGTCACCCAGGCAGGTGGTTCCACTGACCACCTGGCAGTCAAACACAGGACCATCCAGCTTTGAACTCAGCTGGGTTCACATATTTATTAAATTACTGGGGGGGAGGGGGTGCTCCCACCCTCTGAGCAGGTAAGTTGGTTGTTTACCAAGCAACTATCCATGGGGACAGAGCTGTCTGGAAATGGGAATTCCCTGCCTTAGCCAGCAGACTTGTGCTTTAACCCAACAAGGTAGGCTAGAGCTAAGGGTGATCTGAGGTCACCTTGGCTCAGATATATGGAAAAAGTCAGTCAACCTTTGGTGGGGCTGTGGTCAGGTGCTGGTGTCCCTCAGGTCCTCCATGGTGTTTCCTGTGCAAGCCTGTCAGGACTTGATGGGGCCTGGCGGCCCACCTTTCCCGCTGGCCTATGGCAACCCCAATCCTTTCCCCCACCAGGTTAGGGGGCACCTGCCGCGCCAGCACGACAGCAGAGATGGTCTGAGCGAAGGACGTCAGGATTAAAGCACACACTTCTTGGTCAGCAAGCAAAGGCACACTTTATTCTTCTCCCTTCCCTATTTATCCCCTTCAGCATGGAGCCTGGGGCTGGGGTAGGCGCAAGCTCTCAGCAAGTGCATCAATAACATGCGACAATAACATGGGGGTCAAAGAACACAAGGTAGCAAACACAAGGCAGGAACACTTCCTGCCTCCTGTTTTTCTGTTCCAGCACCCATGGCTCATTCTTTGTTTCCACACAACAGTGTGCATATGATTCTGTGGGGGAGGTGGGGAGGTCTGTCCAGGCAAAGGACCCAACAGGCACCCACTAACTGGCTCTGGGCTTTGGGTAGGAGATGGAGATGGGGGACAATGTTGGGGGAGTACATGATTCAGTTCTCTTTTATCTCTTATTTTAGGATAAGGACTTTAAAATGTGTATTTGTATTAGAATGTCAAACCAAAACATTGAAATAAGTCTATCCCAAGTGAGGTACAGAAATATTATGGGCAGAACCCAGTGCCTAGTAGGGAGCCCAGAAATAGTGAGCTCCATCCCTCACATGCACCATCCCTTTCAAATGAGAAGCAGAGCTGTAAAAGTTTTTAGACACATTTTTGGGGCGGCCCAGCTGATTCCCTAATATGCTGAATTCAGTACAGATGCAACCTCACCAAGGCCACTGTAGCCCACCAATAAATGAAAGGCTGATGTGATTTATGATCAGGGCCGGTCTTCCACAGCTTTATGTTCTTGGCCACCCAGCTCCTCATTCTGTAGATGGAGGTGGGGCTCGGGGCATGAAAGGAATCTGCCCAGCACTTAGCAAAGCAGACCTGCCTGAGGTGGGGGTCTGCCTGTTTCCTGTGGCATAGAGCTCTGTGCTGCAGGCCTGTGGCCTCTGAAGAGTGGTAGTGCCTACCACACGTTTCCTGAGAAGTCAGGAGGGGTTGCAACCCCCTGACTTTTCCCCAGCCAGTGACAAGGGCAGTAGCTGTGGGGTCACCTGGTTCTTTGGAGCAGCCCTCCCTGAAGCCCTTGTGCTGAACCAGCTGAGGATGCAGACAGGGAGGCTCCCTCTGGGCAGTGCCCAGCCTGAGCACAGACTCCATAGGGGGCCAGCAGCGTGGTGCTGAGCCTGAGCCTAGAGTTTCCAGATGCCCCATGCCAAGGTCAGTGTTGGTGGGCCTTGGACTTAAAGGACTGTCTGAACTTACCAGAGCAGAGCCGAGAGGCCACGCTCAAGGAGGGCATGAACCCAGCCCCTAGGAGACTGTGACCTGCGCACCCTGATTATCCCTCAGGATTTACAAGGTAGGAGGACAGAGGGTAGAAGCTACTGATGATGGCATTTTATAGATCTTTCCCCACCCTTTGGTGCTGTCCAGGAGATTGATCAGCTAGTAAGGCATTTATGTTCCAATCCCCTGGCCAGAGAGTGTGAGGAAAGAGGGAGGAGGCCATCAGCCAAGCCTGAGGGCAGTAGGAAGCTGCCAGAAAACTATAAATACTGCCAGAACTTGCAGCTGAAGAGAGAGCCTCTGAGTGCAGGCCGCAGGGCAAAGGAGGCAGAGCTGGCTCACTGGCACCTCACTCTCATGGGCCAGGGCTGAGGAAGGGTGTGGTGAAGGCCCCAGAGACCCATGATTATTTGCATGTGTGGGTGTAAGGGGTGGGGTGAGTACAAACAGAATGCAGATCAAGGCCTCTGACCACACATTCCCATCTACTCCAGAGAATTCACAAAAGACAAATCCCCTGCTGAGAGGTTTAGCTTCTTAGCCCCAAGGTCTCTGATGGGCAGGCACACTGCTGTCTTGGTCCCATTCTTCTCTCAGCCCTGCCCTTTGACAGCCATGTCACCCAACTGTGATAGCTGGTGTGGGGCCCATCAGCAGGATGTCCACTTGGGGGTAGAGGCAGGGCTTCCCAGGGTGGCATCACCACACCTTCCCAGAAGCTCTTAGGTGGCTTTGTTCAGGACACTGAGGCAATGGAGTGAGCTGCGGGTTGTTTTCTTCAGCTTTCCTTGTGTTCTTCCTGCCTCTCATCCCAGCTCAGCCCTTGGGAATGGCCCCATCATCGTGAAGCCTAGCCAGCCTGGCTGGGCTGTTACCACACAATCAAGGGTGCCAAATTTCAGAATGTCTTTCCTGCCTAATAGTCCTCCCTTGTTGCCTTAGGTCTGGCAGAACAGACCTTGGAAGCAGAAGTATATGTTCTAAGACCAGAGAGGACACTCGTGGCAAGATTTGAAAGGCAGGAGTAGAGGAAGCCCAGCACTCTCCACCCTGAGGCCTCAGGTTTCCACACTCTGACTGCATGATTGCAATCTGCCAAGAATTTAATGGCAGTTAAGTTTTAAGGAGGAAAATGTGAATTGTGATAAACAAGAGATTAAGTGGAGGCCAGTTTTAGTCATCACTGACAGGATAGCATACTGCCACCTTTATGCTGGGTTGTGAAGACAAGACAGGAAGAGGAAGGAATTGTAGCTTCATGGTTTTATCTGCTTTAATAAATAAGCTGAGGAAGAGATACCTGCAGAAATTGCTGCTTCAGCACTGGAGACAGGTTATGTTGTAAAGCAGGAAGTATTGTTAGGAAATCCAGAGGCAGACAAGCAGAATGGTATTTGGGCAGTTGGGTCATTGTCACAAACTTCTCCAACTTGGGTGAGCAAACCTACCCCGCCCCCCAATTAGGCCATTCTCCTATTGTGTTAGGGTCTCCTCTAACATGAAGTCTTCTTTTTCTAGAAAACTATTTCCAACACTACCACATAAATTCTGTGACCTAGCTATAAAAATGCCACAGGCTGATGTAAGTTCAAGGACCAAGGACATAGCACAGATGTCTCTTTTTAAAGTCACAGATGGCGCTGGGGGCATCTTGACGGCATGGAGCACTAAGCCTCTCTCAGAACAACAAATAAGAATTTTCCTTTATATCCTGATGATTACAACTTTTTTTTGGTATACATTAAATGTGCAAGGAAATATAAATATGGAAGCAAAAACTTAAGTTTTTCTCCACCTGTTCCTTTTTCCAAACCATCAGGAGGAGGTTGGCAGGCCTCTCTGATAGGCGAGGCCTGAGCACAGGCCCAGCCTTTCTGCACTGATGAGAGTGAGGCATACACTGATGTTTCCAGGTAATTGAACATTTTGAGATGGGAGCATACTTCAAACTTGACTTCACTTTGAGGTCCATGACTGAAGGTTCTGTAATTTGAGGGGTGGTGATATGCAATGGCCCGTGAGTTTCTTCAGGCCCCAACCCTTTGAGATGACAGCCTTCTAATCTCCTGGGCTTCAGTTTCCTACCTGTAAATTGTGGGCGAGTTTGTTTAGTAGTTTGTGAAAACTGAATGAATTTATGTAAAGCTCTAATGACGGGTGTGGCATCAACAATTAAAATGGGCACTACTCTTTATGTGATGTATTGCACCAGCCCTCTGAAGTGAATCTTTTGTCTCAAGTGGGCAACTTAGGGCCCAGCCACGGCTGTGAATGACGCACTTCTCAGAGAATTAGCACCCTATTTCCCAGATTTGCTAGTCCCGGTGGGATCCATACAATTTGAACCAAGAAGAGGATTTTGTTACTGTGTAAAAGGATATATAATTAAAGACTTTAACATCTAATTTTGGTAGATCAATATATCTCATTTTAGCCATTTTCAAGTGAATAGTTCAAGTGTCTTCACATCATTGTGCCACCACCACCACCATCCACACCAGAATGTTCCCATCTTCCCAAACTGAAATGCCAGGCCCATCAAACGCTAACTTTCTTTTCACTATCGGCCCCACCCCCAGGTCCCACCCCACTCTCCCCCCTCCCCCCCCCCGCCCCTGGTACCCACCAGTCCTCATATTTTCTTTTCCTACCAATACGACTGTTCTAGAGACCGCTGTGAATGGAATCATGTAACACATGGCTTCTTAGAACTGGTTTATCTCACTTAGCAAAATATCCTCAAGGGTCACACCTCTATGCCTGTGTCAGCACTCAGCTCACTCAGCAGCAGATGCCCCACACTGCTTGTTCTGACAGGTCCATGCACACTGTGGGTAGTCTGGGCTCTGTGAACACTGCTGCATGAGCATAATGGACAAATACCTCTTGAGCTCCTGCTTTCAATTCTGTGAGGAACACATACAGAAGTGGAATTGGTAATATGGGGTGTAATTTCCTTGATCTGCTATTTCCAGGATGTCTGCATTTAAATGTCACTACCCAGTAAGCTGACCACAGAGCTGAGGCTTGGCGGAGTGGGGGCAGAACAGGGGAGGGAAGAGCACAGGAACTATGGTGATAATCACAGGGGCTGCGATGGGGGAGAACTGTGAGGACCACACCTGAGGGGAGAAGCCAATTACTGTACACTGGTGAACAGTGATGTATGAATAAAAAAATGAAAATATGGAAATACCTGGCCACTTTTCTTCCTCTCTGTAGAAACATGTCTTCCACCCTCCCTCACCAGTTGTGGCAGGAACAATCTCGTATGTTCCAACGTGACATGGAAAAATAGTTTTATTAATTGGCATTTCTCATCAGCTGTGTTAAATATTTGCTGCATGTCTTTTCAAGGCCATTTGTCCCCCTTCTATGAATTGCATGTGGTATTGTCTCTAGCCCACAAGTCTCTCAGGCTAATGGCCTTCTTACTGAGTTCTTCAGACCTCTAGATATTAGATTAGTTCATTTTTATGTGTTGTCTAACAAACACTTTTTCAAGTTTGATTTAGAGTTTCACTTATTTGTTGTCCTTTTGAGGCCTCAGCCAAATCAGAAGATTCTGTAAGTCGGCAGATTTGTGGCTGGAGCCTCATGCCCCTCCTCATGTCAGGCAGAGATACCTTCTTCCTAGCTGCCCCCAATGACTAAGAAGTCTTCTCTGAAGTGAGAGGGCTTTCAACTTGCAGACCCCAGGCAGGATTTGGGAGTGGGGGAGGGTGAGGCCAGAGGGACTGAAATCAGTTTATGTGAAAGCTTGCAAGCCAAAGATGAGCACGATATTCTAAATGAAATACAAGAACATTCCTTTTACATTTGGGAGCAGGGAAGTTCTAATTTTACGAGCCCATTTTTTTCCCCCCTGGGTCTGAGCAGTGAGTAATCTTAGTTGTGTGGCAGCAGCTCCCTCCTGCCCTTATTCCCGTTCTCTTTCCCAGCAGAACTGCTAGAATCTTCTCTGGAGAAAACTCCCAACTTTGTAGAGCAGATCTCCAGAGACTGAAGTTTGGTAAAGAAAGAGTAGGGCATTTTGTTTTTATGTTTATTTTCGTTTAAGATAAAGTAGAAATCCAATCTGATATCCCAATACTTTGTTCTGTTGCTCAAAATACCTTTATTAAATCCCTAATCAGATTATTCCAAGAAATTACTCCAAAGGCAACACCTTTATACATCTGGAACCATTCCAGGCACATGTAGTGGAGTCCGTAAAAGACTAAAAATAGAAGTAATTCCCTCATGGCTCGAAGTTGTTGGGTATTAGGGACAAAAGCCAAGGTAGTGAGGGTGGGGGATAGTCTCATGGAAGTGATGACGTGAGCAAGGGCATGAAATGGCCTGCACATCTTGGGTTTAGGGTAACCCATGGGGCCCTGAAGTGGGAATAACTGCCATAGGACTACGTGACTGGCAAGGTGCAGTGGGTGGATATCTGCAGGAAGGATAGTTGAGGCATTAGGAAATGGGAGTAGAGGGTAAAACGGGTTAAGACTGCACAGGGCTTGTACCATAACTCTTCACTTGAAAGCTTTTGAGTTTTACTCTGAGAGGGAGTTTTTGGAGTTCTTTGGACAGTGGTGTGACAAGGTGGTTGTCCTAGAAAAGGACAACAGCAGAATCTGGGAGGCTGACAGATGATGTGTCTAACACATGGTGGTAGCAGTGGAGGGCAAGAGGTGGCAAGATTCAGGAACATCCTGATGGATTGGATGTAGGTGAAAAATGGGAATCTAGAGTAACTAGATCATTGGCCTGCGTCACTGGAAATTTAGTGTCACCACCAGCTGACATGGGGAGATTGGCTGGGTGGAGTGAAGAGAATTAACTTTGGTTTGAGATAGTTGTCTGATGCCTCAGAGGCAGTGGGATACTCAGGTCTGTGGTCCAGGAAGAGAGGATGGCCCCTCTGCACAGAGGTAGCAGTGAAAGCCCAGTTGTGGGGGGCCACATAGAGCAGAGGCCCAAGGATAGATCTGTTGACTGTTGGGAAGAAACCAATTCTTAGGCTGAGCATTTAAGCCCTGGAATGTTCTTTCAGTCAAGGGGAGTCTCAGGGAGGAGGGACAATGGATCAAACATGTAGACCAAAGAGGGGCCTGAGAACCCTTGGCTGATGGGGAGAGCTTTGACTCAGCTGAGGCGACCTGCTAGTATACTCTCAGCTCCTATTAAACTCTTGTAATGACTCAAACTAGTGCTAGTAACTGGTGCACTTTGTAATACTCCATTATACAACACCCACAGTACTTTCCTGGTTATTTCTGAAGATTTCTTTTCCTTACAAATTATGGAATTAGGGCCCTGCCTGGTGGTGCAACAGGTTAGGGAGCAGCACTGCAAGCTGGCTGCCCTGGCCCCGGAGGTTATCCACATGGCGAGGCAGACCTCTCCTGACCCGCCCACTGCTCTCCTCAGCAGTGTACTTCGTCGATCTGCCTGTTCTGCTCCCCACTCTGTCTCTGGTGAATCCTCTCACTGCCCCTTGTACCCCAGTTCTGTATGCATAAATAAATAAATCTTTTTAAAAATTTTTGGGATCAGGTTATCTAGTTGTTGTAGTAGTCTGCTGATAAGTCCAACAACTCCTAACAGCATTTCTAGGATGTCTCCCCAAAAGGAAAGTACCACCAGTCTGAGCAGTGTTTCTCAGTGAGGGAGGGCTTGGCAACAGGGCAATCCTCCAGGTACATTGGCAATATGGGGAGGTCTGGTGTTACTGAAGGGCTGGCACTAGTGAGAGAGGCCAGGGTACACTCTACCATCCTGCGAAGCACAGGCACCTCCCCCACCCCAGGGCATTCTGGGTCTCAGGGTTCACAGGGCCTGAGGTACCTGCAGACTGGCTTTCTGCCACAGGCCCTCTCTTTTTTTTTTGAATATTTGACTATTTCATGGTCCTCAACCTTCTCAAATGTTCTAGAAGAGTAAAAAAAGAACTGATAGATCCAAATATAGTGTCTCGGGCATTATTTTCTTCAGCAATATAGGTCCTCACCCCTTTCTATCCAAGGGTGATACAGTTGGTGGTGTCAGGACAAAACAAAACAGACACTTGCTTTTCCAGCTCCCCTTTCAGCCAAATAACAGGAGAGGACCTGGACATTTCTGGTCAGATGTGCCAGCCAGACTCTGGCCAGAACTTCAAAGAATGGGCAGTCACAGATGTCCCAAGGCATGACCACAAAGGTTCTCAATTGCAGGATTTGGTGGTAGTAGCAGCAGTTTCCTCAGGCCTCCTGAAGCTGGGCATGAGGCCCTGAAGCAGCTGGCTAGTCCTCAGCCTTCCCTCCCTGGCAATTTTATGGGTTTTTAAATACCCTGTGGTAAATTACCCTTTACTTTCAACATGTGCCCATTTCTCTTGCTTGCAATCAAGAATTCTGGCTGATACACATGATTTATCATATTGTGAGAAGCATCAGAGGCCAGAGATTTTCCACATTGATTTAAGTCTCTCTACTGCTAGAGGAATGCTGAGAAGAAACATTCAGTATCAAAGTATACAATTTTCCTACCCAAAACACCAAGTATAAGACTAGATTTAGAAAGTGGGGGGAGTGTATGTCATGGTTGTGTCAAGAATTGGAAAGGTTCCTCCTCCAATATGCACTTTGTTGTCACCAGTCTGAATGTGAGGGGTAAGATTTGCACCTTGGTATAATCTCAAGGCAACTGGATTTTGAAGACGTTAAACTACACATTTGCCTTAATTTCTGTTCTTCTGGAATAGTTTGGTGATGATTAGTAACTTAGAGTTATTTGACCATGAAGCCTATGTTGAAACCTGCCTCCAGCACAGAGTGGAGGTGGGGGTTAGGGATAAACTGATGGGGGTGGTAACAACTTAAAGGGAAGAACAGAAAGGCAGAGTTAGCAAACAGCTAAATGCATTTCTGTTCTTTGGAAGCTAAATCAATGTGGATTCACTTGTTCTCACTATGCAAACAATGCAGGGTCTCCCTGGTCCTCTGAGTGACATAGGATGGGCTGAGTTGGTATTTTCCTTGACTGTCTTGTGTGTCTTCTCTGATTCCCCAAGTCCCCTTCAGGTTTACATGCCTCACATGGTGGCTTCTCCTAACTCCTGGACATTCCTGTTTGGGGCCAGCAGCCTGTGCCACCACTGACAGATGGGCTGAGTGGAGAAAGGCCGATGATGCACTAGCAAGGCTGTTCCAGGGGCACTTGCAGAAACCTCTTATCCACTTGTCCCTTCTTTCTCAGATACCTCTGGATAGGGCTGAGATCTTCACTGCCCCGTGGGAAGCAGGAGTGGGCCAGAACGCCCAAACTAGCTGTTTGGCTGCAGAAAAACCAGGGTCAGCTGGGCAGATGTAACAGGGTGAACTCCTTTTTTCAAGAGGCCCAGGGGCCCTGGGAAGCCTGGGAATAAGAACCACGGGTGGGAAGAGCAGCAGAGCGGGCAAGAGGGTACTGGCTATGTCACCAAATTCTTCAGAAATGGGGGAAGAAAATACACATTACACTAAGTGGTAATATTTAAGTCTAGTTTATTAAAAAAAACATAAAATGTATGTGTATATATATAAGTATTGTATGTGTATATATATATGTATTGCATTTCGTTTAGTATTTAACACATTGGAGACAGACTTGTTGACCGCCCCCTACAGTCACTCTTCCCTTTTTGGAAATGGGACCTCAGCTTTAGGTATCTGATGGAAGATTCCCTGGCCCAGAGATTGCCCATTGTTGGTCTTTCCTAGACCAGATGATCTAGGTTTTGTATGATCTGAAGTTTCCATAATTAGGGAGGAAAGCTTTTTATGAGGAAGATTATATTTCATGTGAATACAAAATTAGGTATAAAATGACTTTTAGAATGAAAAAATATTAAATGACAAAATTAAAAAAGCTAAATTTCCACAAGTGTCACAATGTCCATTTGTATTAGGGCATTTCTTTCCTCTAGTTTTGGCTTCTGTCCTTTTTGATCACTTTTAGATTGATTTATTTTTCTTGTTGCTTCTACATTTTCTTTAGAAGGAAGAGAAAAATAATTCTGCTTTATCAAAAACTTGAGGCTTTAGAATTGGAAGGATCATCCTATAGGATGAATTGGAAGGAATTGGAAGGATCATCCTCACTGCTATAGGAATTGGAAGGATCATCCTCACTGCCCACATTGTCTCTTACACCCCCATATGCCACAGGCTCACAGGCCATTCTTCCTGGGCACTGGTCCTGCAGTTTTGTCCTGGGAGCTGCAGCTTTCCTGGGCTACTACAGTCACTGCCTGGGCTCAGACATGACAGGGAGCTGCAGGGGCACCCTAGGAAACCCAGGCTAACCCACTGCCCATTCACGTTCCTTAGCCTTATCCTTATTGCTGCCCTGAGACACCAAACATGAAAGGGTGTGAGTTGGGCACAGAGACTTCTCTTTGTAGTTAGTTAAAAATTTAACAAATGACCATGGGTGTGCCTTAGGGCCTCTTCCAGAGCCTTGGAAAGAGCCAGGCAGAGAAAGGCCTGAAGCTTCAGCCTCATTAACATCCTGGCCTTGACCTGTGATGGAGGCAGGAAGCCAACTCTGCTATAGGAGGTTCAGCCAACATGCAGCAGGGAGGAGTCAGGGTGACAAGGGAGACTCAGCTGGCCTTTTCCTTCTACTGCATGCTGTTGAAAGCCTGGACTTGGCAGTGTTCTTTCATCCAGAGAGGAAAGCCAGGTAAACTTCAATGAGTCAACCCAGGCATGACGGATGCTGTGTGAATGAATTAGCCAGCTTTCTGGGTTTCTGCTTCTGAGACCAGCGGTTCTCATCCTTGTTGAAGCAACTGGTCACTGGTTATTCTGCTAGTTGAACCTAGCAGAGACTCCATGTGATGGAAAGAACCTGCTCTGGTAAATCCCAACTACAGGTCTAGTCTCAGCCCCACCTGACAGTCATCCCCACAAGGTGTTCTGGGTTTCCAACAGGGGAAGACTTGGTGGCCTTGATGGCCTTACTGCTCTTCCACCTATGCCTTGCTGCATTTTCATTAGAGCCCATTTTTTTTAGCAGGACCCCCCATTTGCATTTCTTTCAAAAACTAAACTCATATGTTCAACTTTCCAAAAATCCCAAGGTGGAAAGAAGCTAATTTATAAATATTGATACTTCTGCCCAGACTGGAGTCTGGGTGTGGGCTCATTCAGGAGTCAAGAAGTTAAAGTATCTGTCACCTCTGATTTCCTAAGGAGAATGTTGCTTCTACCTTCCCCAGTACACAGCCCTCCATCTGCCTTGTAGAGGGATTCCTCACCCCTCACAAGAATGAAGGGAATGTGATGGCATAAACCTTTGTATGTATGGAGTAAGCATGTACCCACACTGAAGGCCAAAAGCAGATTGTGTAGCTGCTGCTCATCTTGTTTGGGGGACAGCTTTCTCTAGTGACATTTCCACTGTTGTTCCATTGGTTGAGAGCCACTCCCTTTTATCAAGGTGGGACAGGGCAAGAGAAGAAAATACAATCATTAAGCAAACTAGTACCTGCCACCCTTCGACAGAAGACACTATGGACAGTGAGGGCTCATGTAAGTGATAGGAACTACCCTACCTGGCCGCTGGAAATTCATTGGGATGAAGACTAAAGTTCCATAGGCTTAGATGTCCAAAGCTTGGGCGAGCTTACAGGCTTTGTAAGGAAATGGGAACTACCACACACTGGCTGAGGTAAAGTAGTGTCAGAAAGGAACTTCCAGAAACAGCTTCAGCACTGTAAGGTAAGACCATCATCTTGTTTTCACAGAAGTACAGTGTGAATGATTTCCACATGGAAACACTCTCCAAGTAAAGGTCTGAATTGTGGTGGGCACCTGATTTAGGGTCATCACTGACACCAAAATGTGCCCTGTTCTTCATCTCCACAGAGTTTGGTGACAGCTTTCCATAGCAAAAGTCAACACAGAGGACATGTCCTCAACTCCAGTGAAACATATGAAAGTAATGAGGATAGATGGTATCTGTGATAAAATATTTTAAAGTACATCTTTTATACTGTAGCTTCTCAAAAGACAGCTCAAAAATATGAGAAGATGTTGAAATTTTCCACATCCTCAGGTAGAGCCATCAGCACTGCCTTAACATGAAAACAAGGAATCTCCCTAAAAGTTCAATCTGTAATCCAACCAAACTTTACTCATACCTCAAACAGGAGCTATTCTAAGGAAGATTCAGAAATTACTAACACATAAACTGAAGGGGACATAAAAGTTTTGACTCACACGATAAAAACAATACACACGAAGGAGTGTACTATCAATACAAGAATGAGCCTAAAAGGGGGAAAAAAATGTGCAACTCATCCAAACGAAATATTAACCTTGGGATTATCAATTCTTTATTAGAAATTTCCATATCTCTTTTCAGTTTATGAGATAACTGATAAATAATCCCTTGTAATGTTTCCAAAACATGTCCAATCCCTGCTCTTGTCAGCCATCTTGAAGTAACATAAGTTTATTTGGTAACAGTGTTCAACAAATACAAAGCAAAATGAGTGCCAGGACTGGCTTGAAATGTCAGTGCTAATCAGTGTTGCTCTCCACAGAAGGGCTAGTGGATGTGCCTGATGTTGTGACTGGGCGGTTTCCCTTCGGCTGCTCAGAAGAGTGCTTAAGGGGCACTTGAGGGATCCTGACTCTCCTGGTGAAGAATTTCATAGAGAGGCAAGGGAAAGTATGGCTTTACCTCAAATCTCTGTAGTTAAAAGGAATAGACAATTACCTGATTTCTAAAGAAATCTGTGGAAAATGGCTAAGTTGCTTTCTAAATTGATCACTTTCTAAATGTCTTCTTGGTCCAAAGGCTTTGAAACATTCAAATAGTAATTGGGCATCTTGATTTGATATGGGGGAAAAAGGGAAATAAAAGTCTGCTCTTTCAGCCAAGCTTTTTCTCTTGTGATTCTCTAATTAGGCTGAGTAGGTGCAGGGGCTTTGAAGGAATAATTATGTCATTAAGGAAGAAATCTGAGTTAGGGCTAAAGTATCTCCTCACACTATAAAAACTTACTGCCAAGTCTTCCTAAGAGATCACTGATTTATTCTCAGAAATCTGAGGGGTTCTCATTCCACTGACATGTGTCCATCAGAAGCCATCTGATTCTTTTGTCTTGTGGACTTAGTGAGCCTTTCCTCTGCATGGCAGCTACACACTCCTGAGACTTCCCCACGCAGTGCTGAAAGGAGCTCTTTGGCCAGTTTTCTTGATTCAGGTGCTTCCACAGAAAGATGATCCCATCTGTATAAGGCCTGTTCGAGAAAGCCAATAATCTCACAGGTTATTGCATTGGATTGAGCCATCTGCAATAAGAACATAAGAGAAAGCAGATCAAAACACTTTCCAGACAGTTTCATCTGTCTGTCCAGTGGACCAGCCATAACCATCGTCCCTGAAAAGCAGCCATATTCCTTAGAACCAAATGACTCTTGTTTTATTTTCAAGATGATTAGCAAAGCAAGTTCATTCTCAGAGATTGGCGTTCCAGTGAGCCGTCATCTCCTGATGCCATCCTCTTCTGACAAATGGCCCAGACTCAGGGGCTACAGACAAGCTTGGATGGCTGTCACAGGTCTGGGATTTTTCATATGTGGAGCCAAGGAAAACAAACATGCAGCAGCTTGACTTTCCACATAAAGTTGCACTAACAAGGGAACTGGAAATGCTGGGTGGGAAATGACACCTGTTTTCACACAGCAGCTTTAAAAATGGCATTTTCGGGTTAGCAGCCAGGCCCCCTTGTTTTTTCATAGGCACATAATGTTTTAACACCTGATTCTCACAGGGAAGCAGGAAACACAGGCATTGTTAGTTCTGGTAAATACAGCCTCTGGGCATTCTTGATCACTGGAGCCCATGAGTATTTTCCTAAGAATTTCAGTTGAGCGAGGTGAGAAGTTCACAATTCAGCATCATGAAGAATTGATTGTGAATTTTTAGACACAAGTACATTAAGAAGGCTTGTTTTTTTTTTGAGAATAGTCGACTAGTTTTTGTGTGTGAGAGTTTATGCTGACCCCACAGTCAGTGTTCAACGCCCGAAGCCTAAGGCCAGCTGCTGTGCCATCTCTAAGCTGGGTCATTCTGGTAGCAGGACCAATTGCCCAAGTTCCCCAGGGGCCATCCTGGTTTTAGGACTTAAAAGTCCTATATCACAAGAGATCCCTCCCTCCCCTACCACAACCTTCTGACCTCCAGACCAGGTGACACTCTAGTGGCAGCTGATGGTACAACACTGCAAGCAACCTTGAGAGACAACTGGAGCAATGCTGGGGGTAGGGTAGGCTACCAGTCTGGCTGGGCTGGCAGAGCCTCTCAATTGGTTTTAACTTAAGAAATCTCAGATACTGTCAAAAACTTTCCTCAGAATCAGCCTGTCCTTTGTGGACAAAACAATGTGACCCTCCCCGGAATGTCTTTCAGTGGGGAATCAGCCTCCCGCTCCCTGCCGTCTGGGGTCACCACGCCAGAGCAGGGCAGTGTGGTCCTGACTGGTGACTCCAGGCCACATGTGCTCCACAGGCCAGTTCAACTCCAGTCCAGGCCTCCAGCCACACTTCAAGTTTACCTCACTGCAGCTGAAAGTGGTAACCTAGCTCCATTTAGGCCGGCTGAGGTGTGTCTGTGTAACAGTTAAGTTCATTTTGGCTTCAAGGGCTATAGAACTAAGCCTAGATTTCAGATTCTTGCTAACTTTTGGCTATTACTTCTGTGGCCCAGCAACAGAAGGGCAAAGGAGAAAGTAACAAGTTCAGGGCAGGGCGCAGGCAGGAGAGAGTCTAGGGCAGGAGGAATCCAAATACATGAGGCTGTTCCCTCCTTCATCTGGTCAAAAGGCTCAGAGGATGGGGGAGAGAGGGGATGGAAATGAGGAGCATTGTAGCTAAAGAGCCAGTAGCCAGAGGACAAAGGGTGGGGAGGGAGGGGCAGGTATTCTGAGGAATGACTTCCGTGGCAGAAGCTGACAGCTGGGCCTGTGTGCAGACTTGGAGGAAGCAGTGTGTGTGTGTGTGGTGTGTCCCATAGCAGAAGATGTGTATGGGATTACATGGGGAGACTGGAGGGCCAAGGACCCTTTGAGCTGAAACCAAGTTCCTCAGGTGGTGCTTCCGCACCAATGGTAAGCTTAGTGGAAACATGGAAGGTGGTAAAGAGAAAGAGCAGTCCCCAGGCTTAGCAGGTGTGTAGCTCTCCAGAGCAGATACCAACACAAGGGGGATGGGACTGTGCTAGTTGCAAGATCTGCTCAGGCCTCCCTGAGTTCACATCAGAGCATCAGAGGAGGCCAGGTGAGGGTCCTATGGGTAGTGAAAACAAAGCCTTTGTCCCACAAAGCCAACACTGCCACCATCTGGCCACCATGGAGGGAGGGGAGGGGAATTAAAGGCTGGCAGCTTGCAGAGGGCTCCTCCCTCTGTCCTGTGTATTAGCTGGAGTGCTGGCAATCTGACTTTGGCTAGTACAGAAAGTCTTGGAGTTAGGAAGGCTGATGTGCTGGTAGAAGCTGCTTTAGAACATCTGCAAGGATAGCATCTAAGGAGATTCTTGGCTGCTATAGATTCATGATGCCCAGATG
Organism: Condylura cristata; assembly: GCF_000260355.1. NCBI lineage: Eukaryota > Metazoa > Chordata > Mammalia > Eulipotyphla > Talpidae > Condylura > Condylura cristata. The sequence goes on along the minus strand of NW_004567118.1, from coordinate 43,400,536 downwards.
GCAGGCACCTACCCACCAAAGGCCAGTACAAAAAGATGAACACTAGGGTGAATTTTGTGTAGCTGAGTTTACTTAACAACATTCAGTGCAGAGGCATGTTGCCCTAGCTCAGGCCCTGGGGAGCAGCCTTGATGCGTGGCTGGGATTGATTTGTGCTGTGGAGATGGCTGCCCAGCACAGGCAGCAGACCTAAACTTCCTGCAGTTCTAGCTCATTCACAGCAGCTCCTCTGCAGTGAGTATGTGGGTGGTCCACTGTGAATATGGACTGTTCTGGAATGAATAGAAATGTGGTTAGAATAACAGAGAGATCTGGATGTCTCCAAGGAGCTTTCTCTGTATTTTGTGTTGACATCCCTGGTCTAGGAACAAGGTGAGATCTGGTGTAGGCCTGCTTATCCACTCCAGGGAGAGAGGAAATAAGAGAAGCAGGAGTGTCAGAGGTCAGGCAACAAAAATGCTTCCAACACTTTCATGAATCAAAAGTGCCTGTTGTTGACTTTTAAAAATAACTTTAAGTTTAAAGCAACTTTATATTTACAGTTGTATTGAAAAGACAACACCAAAATCTGATTCCCTCCTCCCCCCAAGTTTTCCCCAAACATTAACATCTAATATTTGTATGGTGCATGTGCCACCATTAATCAACATTACATATATATACACACACACACACACACACACACACACACACATACATACATACATACATACATATATGTATGTATGTGTATATATGCATATATGTGTGTATGTATATATGTATGTATAGAATATATATGTATATGTATATATGTATATATATTAAAGATTTATTTATTTATGCATACAAGAACTGGGGTATAGGCCAGATGTGCAGGGAGAGGGAGGGGTGGTAAGATAATTTACCAAAGTAGGGAGCAGAACAGGCAGGTCTAGAGAAATGCACTGCTGAGGGGAACAGAGGGCAAGTCAATAGAGGTCTGCTGTACCATGTGGGTGACCTCCCTGGTGGAGAATCGAACTTGTGCTTCAGTGGCTGTGAATTGCTTCATATTGCTGTGCTTTAATCCACTGTGCCACCAGGGAGGGCCCTCAACAGATATATTCTTATTAACTAATGGTCAGACAGTATTCTGATCTCAGTTTTTCTTTGAAGTCCTTCTGACTGAGAACCTCATCCAAGATGTTATATTTAGCCATGTCTCCTGAGGCTTTTCTTAGCTGTGATGCTTTTTCAGACTTTCTTTGTTTTAGATGAGCTTAACAGTTTTGTAGTGTACTAGTCAAGTATTTTGTTAGGTGCCCTTCACTTGGATTTTTCACTTGTCTTTTCTCATGGTTAGTCTCAGGCTATACATTTTGGGGATGAAGACCACTGAGATAAAGTGCCATTTTCATTATATCAAGGATTCAAACTAATTTTGACCCTGATTACAAGAAAAGTGGTTATTATAACTTACACCTGGCCAGAGAGAAAGTTTCACGGCATACAGGAATTTTTGAGCTCTTACCTACGAAGTTCTCCCACTCTACATACACTGGGAATTAACGTGTGCATTTTTTAAAGTCTGCAACAAATCACTGAGCTAGGGTGGGCCCTGGAGGCAAAGATACCCACCATGCAATATTTGAGTCATCTCCTGCTCTTGACTAAACCCAGGCTCATCAGAGGTAGGGACTGGCATTTTGGGTGCCGAGGCTCCACTCCACAAGCTGTTCGACCAGGACTGAGAAAAGCATCCTGGGCACTGACCCATAGGACAGTCCTATGTGCTCCTCAGAGTCTGCACATTCACCTCAAGCAGAGGCTCCCTGGATGGTAGCAGGGGGATCTCTGACCCTGGGGACATTCCTCTTTGGTTTGGTGCTAGTTATGAGGGTATTTTTGGTCCGCGGAAATTCATCAAGTAAGTATGCACTTTCTGTATGTATGTTACATATCAATAAAAAGTAAAAACAAAATAGTGATAAAAATTTGAAGAGCCAGAATGTTGATTTCATGTTGCTTTGTTGATTTTTATTTCAAAAATGAGCAATTTTTACTCCTATGCTCATTGTAACTCTATTTACAATAGTCAAGTTATGAAAACCTGAATTCCAAGGACCAAGAAGTAGAATAGAAAATGTGCTATACACACCTGAAAATGTGCTATACATACACACAATATTCAGCTATGAAAAAAGGAACTCTTAACATTTGCAACAGCAGAGAACTGGAAGGGATTAAGTCAAATGAAGTAAGTCAAGAGGATGACAGTACTAGATGGTTTCACTTATACAGAAAACAGAGAATTGAAACAAAGGGTAAGACAAAACGAAACCAAAAACAAATCTGACTGTAGAACTGAGGATACAACAAGGGGCAGAGAGAAGGGAGGAGAAAGGGTTGGGAGCACAATGGACTACAATGAAGAGATGAGGGAGTTGTGGTGGAGGGTGTGATGTGGTACAATAATGTGCAACACAGGAGGTATGGTCCTATGCCTTTGAATCACACACAGTGTTATAAACCAATGTTACCTCGATTAAAAAAGTTACTAAAAAAATGAGCATTTTAAATTCTAAATACATAAAACTTGCTATTTAAACTAGCTTTCAGTATATAAATCATTAGCATGAAGTAAATTATAATGTATAGTTATAATGTATAACTATCACCACTACCCACTTCTAAGAATTTTTTCATCATCCTAGTGAAACTGTATCCGTTTAATATTAACTAACCTTCTCCCACCATAACCTTTGATAATTCCTACTTTTTTTTTTGGTCTCTATGAATTAACTGCTTTGCTTACTTCATATAAATAGAATCATACAATGTTTATCTTCTTATGCCTGGCTTATTTCATTTGGTATATCTTCATACATGTTATATCATGTGTCAGAATTTACTTCCTTTTTAAGATGAATAATATTCCACTGCATGCACACACTGTATTTTCCTAACTATTCACTCATCTATTGATAGACATATTTGGTTATTCCCATCTTTGGCTACTGTGAATAATACTGTCCATTTGAGTACCTGTTTTTAATTCTTTTGAGTATATACACAGAATTTGCTAGATTATATGCTTAGCCAATGTTTAACTTTATGAGGAGCCACCAAGCTCTGTCACAGCAGCTGCACATTAACAAGTGTTTGATTTCTCCACATCCTCACTAACACTTGCTGTTTTTCATTTTGCTATGACTTATTTATAATAGCCATCCTAGTGGGTGTAGAGTGGTAGCTCATTGTGGCTTTGATTTGCATTTTCCTTAAATGGGTCATGTAGCTGAACATGGCTGTACCTTGGCCATTTCTATATCGTCTTTGGAAAATGCCCACTTTTTTTTTTTTTTTTTTGTTCTGCCCTTTTTTCTTGTTCTAAGAACTCCCTATGTACTCTGGATTCTAAATCCTTATATAACTCCAAATATTCTTCTCTCGTTCTATGAGTTGTCTTTTCATTCTCTTGATTATTCCCTTTGATACAAAAAAAAGTCATTTTTTATGAAATCCATGTAATCCATGTTACCTATTTTTGTTTTCCTTTGTTGCCTGTGACTTTGGTGATAATTTCTGAGAAATCACTGCCTGCTCCAATGTAAAAATGGTGCTGTTTTGATACTTGGCACTTAGAAAATTTAACAAATGAAATTCTTTTAACCCCTCCATTTTCTATTCAGAGCACATTCTCACTTAAGTCTTACTTCTCTCATAGAGATGAAGAGAACCATACACCTAATTGACAACATAGTACCTGGGAGATGAAAGGCCTACCTTTTACTAAGCAAGCTGTGACCAGGGAGGAGTCACCTCCTTTTTTTGAGTCTACAGTTTCTTTCCTATGAGGTGAAGGTGTCGTATGGCATGGGCTCAAGTACCCATCCCAATTGTCAGCCCCACTGCCTGTCTATACAGGTTTAGACAGCATCCAGGTACACACACTCCTCACAGGCCAGGTCCGCCTTGGAGGAGACCCCTCCTTATGCTTACAACTAGGAACCAGAGGAGGACTTACGAGGGTGACGACTTCCTGGGCAATCAAGCGGCCTCCAGGGGCCCAGAGCAAGAAGTTCAGGAGGAGGTGCCGAATCAGTTGTTGACATGCAGGCAGTCTGGGGACTCCACCTCTGCTCTCTTCAGCTGCTGCCTGTACCTCACTGACTGAGAGGACAGGACTTTTGAGCAGCTTCATGAGACGGCTGAGGACTGCTTTCACTTCCATCTGGAAAGTAGCATGGCAACAACTGAGAGATTAGGATGGAGTCAGGACATGGTGGTTCTAGGATTTACTTGGGACTTTGAAAACATCTCCAGAGAGAGGAGAGGACTGGCAGCCGAGGAGGGAAGACAGAGGTGGCCTATGTCTGGGTTTGCACACTGCTCCACACAAATCCAAATGGGCGTAATGGAAATTTCTTGACTTTCTTTCGTCTTGCTCATTAAGCAGCCAGGGCACCGTGCCAGGAATTGACCTTTTTTTGTATAAAAGGAAATGGAGAAAAGTCCTCAGCAGAATGTAGTCAGATTTTATATTGTGGGAAAAAAGAACAAAAGACTCCTTGAAGACTCGCTCACTATCATAGCCACAAATCAATTAAAGCCCCATGCAATTGGACCTCCATTGAGCCAGTATTCTGATAAGAATGAGGTTTTTCCTTTTGCCTTTTGCTATCTTTGAGGGGGTGGGGGCAGGGAAGCACAGGAAATGAACACACAGACACACACACATGACATTTGTTTTGTTTTAGACACTGGGACAGTCTGTTCCTACATGTTTAAAGCTCAAGCACAGGTCACAAATCTGTAGAATTCATATAATAATGTTAATTGTTACTTTGGGTTGCTTTTTGCATAAAAATTATTTATTTCATGCTAAGATTTCTGCTTCCTATAAGAATGGTACACCAAGTTGTGATTTGGAAAACAGAGCAAAAACTGAAAACTGCAGATCCAAAATGCCACATGGAACTCATGTTCCATCATTTTTGAAAGAATACTTAGGCCTAGTCTGAGAATTCCCATGACCAATTTTATGGATTTCGTGTGAGTTTTTTCTCTGGAAGTTAAGGACTCATTCAATGAAATCTGTTATAAACTCTGGGACACTGGGAGTGCTGTGTGAGTTGTTCTGACCACAAGACAAGACCGTGAGAAACTGCAGCCCATGGCTCTTCCACGGGAATGCCAGAATCCCAGTGAGGGCCGTGCCCGCACCATTTCTCACCTCTTGTCCTACCCACATCTGGTGGTATCTGTTGGAGTCTCAGAACTTCTTGCCATCCAAATGGGTATCCCTAAGTCCTAGGGCACAGGAAGTCCTCATATTCATTTTCTTGACTGGCATTTCCTCTTCTACCCTTGTCCTGTATTCCCTAGATCTGGTCTTTCTATTTCACCCCAGACTCTCTTTCCCTTCCATTTCCTTAAGCTTTGCTCTGACATGTCAACAACTGTAAATGCTCTCTAATTTTTTCAGGAGAATATTAACTGTTTTTCCTAAGTTTTACTTTTTACCTTGCGTTATGAAAAATTTCTTTACTGTAGAGTTTGAGCTTTAAAAAAGGAAGAAAAAAATTAAATTGACTTATAACTCCACCATCCATTGACACTCACAACTAATAATTAGGATTACATCCTTCTTGCTTTTTTTCTGTGCATTGTTACACAGCACTCACTGTACATGATGACATTTGATCACATCTGTACTATATATTCTTTGAGAACATGGTTATTCATGCTGAATGCTGTTCCGAGGTTAGAACATGCCACAATTTACTTAACAAGAATTATGATGATTGAAAGTTTAGGCTATTTCCAATTTTTACAATTACAAACAATGCTGTGACTATTCTTATACACAAATCTTTGTATGGAACTCTAATTTTTTCCAGAGGATAATTCCTAGAAATAGAACAATACAGTTAAAAGAGTATGAATTCTACCCTTTTCTTAAGGGTATGTAAATAGTAATATTTTTCATTTGTATCATGAGCTCTTCAAAATTAAGGGAAGAAGATGACACAGGCTAGTAGAAAATAAGAGTCTGCAGAGGACAGTGGGGTTTTCATGTAGGTAGCACGTATCCAGCAATGACAGCTACTGTTGCCACCTCTGCTAACTCACTATTCTTGAAACTCAAGATGACAGAAGGAACAGTTCCACTGACAGGGCACTATCAGGACGAAGCCAGGGCTTTGAGTTAACTATGTCTACTAAGGCAAAGGCACAGAAACAGTCAAGCTCAAGTATATCTCACAAAAACAGCACTTCCAAGGTGATTTGTTTTGCTTCTCAAGTGACCCAATAGACTAGTAAAGGGATGAAGCTCACACAACCTGGGGGACATGAGGGATGTATTACTAGTTAAACTTTGCAAAATTGGCCCATGGATACTCACTCATGGGATGTCATACACACTCTGGTATCTCAAGCTGGACACAGAGGAAAAAGAGATTCTGGGGTCACAAATGTGATGTGTGACTTTAGTCACAAGGTTGTGGACTCTTTCTCACAGTACAGAAGCAGATACACTTCTAAACTTCTGAGTGAGCAAATCCATTTTTACCGTGGGTGCCTAAGTTTCAACTGTGTAAGAACTATGTACAGATTAAAAAAAAAAAGGACCAAGTTAACCAGTAGGAAGTTGTGCCAACGCAGAACTTTGTAGAAATTAAGTCTTATTTCTGTGTACTTCAAAAGTAAAACTTGACAAACTGGGTCCAAATTTTCTGATCAATGTGGAATTTAGCATATAGTCTACCATTTTAGCTTAGCTTACATAAAATCAGATATAAAGGGTATACAAAAGGGCCTAAAAAATCATTAGTGCTTTACACATTTCAATTATTAAAATTAAGATGAAAACACTTTTCCTCCCTGACTGTCTGAAGATTCGTCACCATCATGAACAACACAGTAACTATTGGGAATAAGAAGTTCCTGAACAACTCACTGTGGCAATGGGAATAGTCACTGATGCCTTTTACCCTAGGAAGGTTACAGAACCTAAGACAGAAACTCACGAAAAATTAAAATGTACTAAGCCTACCCAAAATGTCATTTCTGTCTTTGGATCCAGATCCCCATTTTGGAGGTGATAAGACAACTGGTTGTGGTATGATTTACAGTTCCTGGGATGATACAAAGGAAAATGAACACAGAGACTTGCAAAACATGGGCTGCATGAGAAAAAGACCTGGAGACAAGGACACACAAACAGAATGAAGAAAGTTGGGGGACTGCAAAGGCCAGTCAAGATTATGCAGTGACTTTATTGTGGTGATTATGCAGATTTCATGAGAGGATTAAGAAAGCCTTAAAAACATAAGATAGGGCCCTCCCTGGTGGCGCAGCGGGTTAAAGCACTGCCCTGAGAAGCTAAAGCCACTTCCGCATGAGTTCGATTCCCGCCTACCCCGGAGGTGACCACATGGCGTAGCAGACCTCTCCTGACCTGCCCGCTGCTCCCCTCAGCAGTGTACTTCGTCGATCTGCCTGTTCTGCTCCCCACTCTGTCTCTGGTGAAGCCTCTCACCGCCCCTGAGCCTCTAGCCTGTACCCTGGTTCTGTATGTACAAATAAATAAATTAAAAAAAAAAAAACAAAACATAAGATAAAAACATCATTTTCTTAATGTGGTATTTTAAAAGGGAAGAAACAGAGGCTCTTTTTTTTTTTATTTCAGACAGCATTCCTCATTTATATATATGTGTATTATTACCTTTTTTAAAAAAGTCCTATTTTGTATCTAATTATCATTAATTTCAGCATTTTAAAATCTAAAGCTTTTTCTTTCCCCTGACACAAAAGATTTTAAACAAATAAAATGTACCGAGATAGCTGTGCTTGTCTGTTTTTTTCAAGCAACAGAAAATATAAAGCATATAAAAGTAGTGACTATTACATCAATAAACCTTCTCCTTTTAATTATTAAAAGCAGCAAAAGCATTGGCTTGAACATTTTAAAGCCAGCAAATAAATATTTGTAATGGAAGTGCCAATGCTTTTAATCAAAGCACTGCTGCTATAAATATTATATTCCATGCAAATGAAAACTGCCTCTACCACAGTTAGCCTGCTCTGAACTTAGCTACTCTGTTATTTAGGAAATGACCAAGTCCATTTTCAGGAGCTAATTGGTTAATATCATTTAACTACCTTACAAAGGCTTCTACACAAAGCCAGTAATGTGAAGTCCTGTTGACTGATCCAAGATGAAGTAAGTCAAGACAGAAGCTGACTTAGCTAGGCACTGTTCACAAAGAGAGGACAGTGCCCCTCAAAAGTGTTCAGGCCCTGTGTGGCAGTCCCTAAAGGGCAGTCCCTAGGCCCAGCACCATCTATCAATAAGGACTGAGTAAGAACAGACAAGATGGCCTAAGGGACAGAAGGTGAGCCTCCTCTCCACGGTGCTTCCCAGGAGAAAAGGTATCTTGCCTCCAATAAACTGTGCAGGCAAGACAATGTCTCTGATTATCAGCATTACTGCCCCCGTCCCAACCAAGCCCACCCTGGGAGTCTGGGTGCTTTGGTGTCTACAGGTGTGGAGGTGGGTAGAAAATGTCAAACATAGCACAGGCCCCTCATGAAGGACTCTCTAAGCACTTGAGAGATCAATCCTGAACACCACCTACCATGGTCTGTGCTCGCTGCTGACTCCCATCACATGGGCTGTAATTGAAGGCCAAGAGCCACAGCAGGGCCTCAGGGGCTTCAGCTTCTGACATCACCAACTGCTCAGCTGTGATATCAGCCCATCCTCCAAAGTGAATGAACAAAAACCAGTTCTCAAAGGGGCCTCCAAAGGACCTGGAACAGAACCAAAACACATGGCAGCCAGACAACATGATTTCTTTTTCCTTTGGTTCTTAGAGCAACTGTAATACTTGCATATGGTTGGTTTAAATTGTTCTTAACCACTGAAGTACAACTTGCAAAAAGTACAAACTCAACTCAGAATAGCTCAGAATGCCAGAATACCACTCTGGATACATCCCACAACCTTCAGAGGCAGGACTCTCAAAACCCCAGGTGCTCCATGGACTTCAATCATTTAAGTCTTTACATCCAGGGACCTGAATGAGGACAGGTCTTTGAGAAAGGAAGATTTTGGCCCTTGATCAATAAGAATGATGTGAGAGGAGATGCCACTCTGCCTTCAGCATCGTGTACACAGTTCAACTGCTGAGGGTAGAGTCTTCCAGATACCAGGCAGCCACCCAGAGAGTTCCAGAGCAAGAACTGTAGGTCTGCCTGGGGCCAAATAAAGATGCAATAAGGGGCACAGTCAGAAACATGCTGTTTCTTTTCCAACAAAAGGTTGACATTTCAGCAATTAAAATTCTTGAAAGAGCTGTATATCCTTTCCTCTCATCATTTGTGGATTAATGTTGAAAGGTTAAAGATTTGTGAAGCTGTCCTGTCACACTACAAATCTGGAATTGCAATAATTGTTTGAAGGACAGAATCCATTTCAGCTTTGGAGTTATTAATTAAGCACAGTGGTCGGGGGATAAGTGAGTAACTAGCACCTGAACCTATATAATGACCATGAACATAAGAGTACCAGCCAATTCTGGGATGTTCAGGAGCTCAGTGTCACAAGGGAAAAGGGGCAAGACAGCCCCAGTAAGTTAGTACAGAGAGAGAATCAAATACTCTGAAAAACAAGGCAGGAGAGGGAGCAGAAGAGTGTTAGATTCCAAAGAACTGAGCAAAGCCTAAATGTGAGTACTTTAAAGAAAATTACATATAACACAGGACTTAATATCAAAATGCTAGGAATTAATGTGTTAGAATAAATTTTCTATGTTTTCACAAATATTTATTTAAAACAGGAAAACAACCACTTGCACATGTGTAAATGAAGTCTAACATATCCTTTCCTAGAAGTGCAGGGAGACCAAGAGAGGCCTCTTCTCCTTCTGGGTTCTCAGCACACAACCACTACTTATTTTCCTACGGTCTATTCTTCTTTGTCGTTCTGCTTGTGTATTTCAGAATCTAATGTCAGACATTAAACATTATTCAGAGAGTTTCTATGCCAGGGACTCATACCTGTACACCTGCTGATTCCAAGCTGCTCAGAGGCTTCAAGCAGTGTATTCAGGTGTATGGATCAAAGGCCTCTATCAGCCCTGCTCAAAGAGAAGAGAAGGAGCACAAGAAACCACATCTCAAGAAGACCTAGGAACTGTCGTGTTTGCTTACCCAGGAGTCTGTTCTTCAACTATTTCTCGGAGCATTTCAGAAATGTGTTTCAGCGGCTGAAGCCACAGTACCTGTGGAGTATCTGTAGGCAGAGCAAGAAAGATCACAGGAGAGCTCAAAAAAAGTCAAACGTACAGAATCATAAGGCCTTTTGTTTCAGTCCATGGAACTCACACTATCAATCTCTCGTTCTAGCCAGTATCCCTCTCTTAGGACTGAGGAGAAAGATCCGTCAGTGTTATTAGAGCTTAACCTCAAGGTTCTTTGACTCAGATGTACTGAAATACACAAAGACCACTTAAGCAGTTTGCCCCACAACTGAGAAATGGTTGCTAGAGCTTGTCTGCCTACTCAGCCCTCTCTACTAATAATTCATGATTTGAAAGTACATGGAGACTGTAATAAGACAGCAAGGAACTTGACTACAAATTTATGGTAAAGGAGAGGTCAAAAAAATTTTGTGTCATACAAACAAATGTCTTAAGTTCGTTTTTCTGATTTCATAATTGTACCATGGCTTTAAACATATGTAAGCATATGTGTATCTGAAGTTCTAAACAACATCTGAAAAAGGTTATTACATTTTCATGTTACAGAAGAAAGGATCCTGTACATTCTCCCTCCATGAATTCCCAGAGCTCTTGACACAGTGGCCTTTTGGAGGATGTTTAGTTTGCTTTAGTTCAGACACAACTCACTTTCTGTCCACTCTACATATTACTCCTGCTAGTTGGGGTTTCTAAGCACAAAACCAATTTCTGATGAGTACATGCTATTAAACAACACTTTAGTTGGTGAATATAATGTTCACTTTTTCCCTAAAAGTGTTATGTTGAAAATTGTTCTAGGAACTAGGAACCATTCTTGTTCTGTTGCTTGAATTGACTTATTTCGTCTTGAACATATATGATCACACAAAGGAAGATATAAATAGGCTGAGTTTACACTCCTACAACACCTTAGATTATTGTTTGTAAATTTACAAACCTAAAATAAACAACAATTTTAATACCTTTTCTGGAACTCAGAGGCTGATCTTGGGCATTGCAGGCCTGAGTCAAACTTAGTTGTGCTCCTGGAAGGTAAATTATTGTTTTTCTCTCTTATCCTTAAAGTTTTCCTTTTGTTACAGGACTGCTGACCGGAGAACCCCCACAAGGTAGCATGACCTCCACCTCTAATGTCTGAGACAAAGCTGGGTGGGTCACTAAGTGAGAACCTACATTCTTTGGGGAAAAGAGGAATTTACATTTTGTAAAATGTTCTGAAACTGTGATCTACTTTCCTGAAAGTAATCTACTTACTCAAGTCTCTGGGGAAAAGCAGACTAAAAAATGGCATAAAAGGAAGTGTTACTGATTCTTTTATTCTTTCCTTCCACAATCACAGTATCTCTTCTTCTCTATCATGGAGTCTGCTTGTGTTATTATGGTCTTTCCTTCAGATTTCAGGTTTTAGAGGGAAAGGATGTCTTTATTATCTATTTCTGAAATGTTTCTGAGACACAAGCCCATACGCCTGTTATGGAACTTCACTTCTCCCACTGGACATGGACTACAGAAGACTGATCTAAACCCCTATTGAATTATTTCAAAAATCTTCTTTTGCTTTGGTCAGGAGAAATTTCCCTGACATTTCCTTGACTTCACTCATCATTTGATCGTTTGTTCTGCAACAAAGGTCATGAAGTAGAAAAAAATGAAATGCAAGTAAATGTACTGTTTTAATCTAAATTAGCCAGGTGTTAGCCTGTTCCAGGTGGATCTGGGTGGTACCAGAGGTCTTGTGCTACTGGAACAGATGAGAAAGACCTAACTAGAAGCAAATTTTTCTTTTTTTTTGAACGTGATTACAATTGGGAAGTAAAGCAAATTCTCATATAAAAATCCAAAGGATCTGAGAACTTTAAGGATGATAGAAATGAACAATTTCATCTCCCATTATATAGGTAAGAAACTGGGAGAGAAGGTTATGATTTATCACTGCTATTTTAATATGGGGCAGAACCAACTTTCACATACCTTTTGGATACTGGAATAACATCATGACAAGAGATGGAGAAGCATAAGGAAAGTATGTCCTGAGTGCAAACTTAAGCTACAACAGAAACAAAAATTCAAAACCACATTAGTGTTAGGATTAGAAGTGGTGTTAATACAAAACCTTGCACTCTCTATAAAAAAAGAGCCCTTTTGGTATTAACATAGTGGGAATGTTTTCTTAAAATATATTTTTTAAAAAGGCATTTCCCAGTGGACAGTGGTAGTGAGATATGGGTGTTTTGTGGTGGGTGTGATGTGGTAACAGCACCCGAAGGGGAAAGCCTATGCTTTTAAAATATGAAAGAAGCATACCTCAATAATTAGCAAGTAACTAAAAAGCTATTTCCAATAACCTTGTAAATATGTTTCAGAAAAATAAATCTTTACAATCACTAATCTAAAATATAGGAAACTATAGGATCTAGAAAAAATAAAATTTTACTCCTGATATTCTATATCTTCACATGAATCCAATTATACACATACATCTTCTGTTAAAGTGAGAGCTTCCAATGTGGCTATGAGCACCTTAAAAAAAAAAAAAAGGCACAAAACAACCATAGGGCTTTATACTACTTTGAGGACCAAAGTGCTAAAGCTGTATAGACCCTCTGAAGGCTTTTAAATACTTTTGTAAAAATTAAGGTACCCAGAAATAGTTCAGTACACAGGCTTTAATTTATTTTTTAAAATAATTTACTTTATGCTTACAAGAACTAGGGTGTGGGCCAGAGGTGCAGGAATGGGTAGTGAAAAGATTCACCAGACACAAAGTAGGGAGCAGAACAAGCGGAACTACTGAAATACACTGCTGAGGGAAGCAGTGGTAGAGACAGGAAAAGTGGGTTACCTCCCTGTCTGGGGATCCAACTTGTATTGCAGTGGCTGTGAATAGCTTCACAGTGCGGAGACTTATTACCTTGCACCACTAGAGAGTCTGGCTTTAATTATTTTATTTTATTTTTAAAAATTAAAAAAATATATTCATTATATCATCCTTCATTTTGGTACAATGTATGGTCTGTGAAATTCCCATCACCAGTTCCCCCAGCACCATCACCATAGTCCCTTGTACTCTCCCCACCCCGTTTTGGTCGTTCTCCCTCCTGCTCCCCTACATAATGTCTCTGATCTATAGTTGCCTGATGATTTTTACTTTATTATAGTTAATTTTTGTTCTGATTCCTTTTTTTCCCCTCTACATTCCTCCTATAAGTAAAACCATTTGATATTTTTCTTTTCCTTTCTGGCTTATTTTACTAAGCATAATCCCTTCCAGCTCCATCCATGTTGCTGTGAAGGGCATGAGTTTACCCTTTTGATTGCCAAGTAATATTCCATTGTGTAAATACACCATAACTTCTTGATCCAGTTACCTATTTTTTGGCCATCTGGGTTGCTTGCATGGAAGTTCAACAAAAACAAAGTAAACAATTCAGTCAAAAAATGGGCAGAAGAGCTAAAAAGGCACTTTTCAAAAAAAAAATGCACATGGCCACAGGCATATGAAAAAATGTTCAACATCACTTGTAATCAGGGAAATGCAAATAAAAACCACAATGAGATACCACTTTACACCAGTTAGAATGGCATTAAAAAAAACTAGGAACAGTAAATGTTGGCGAGGATATGGAGAAAAAGGAACTTTCCTATGCTGCTGACGGGAATACAAACTGGAGAGGTCCTTCAAACTAATAAAAATGGAGCTTCCATATAATCCAGCAATTCCACTCCTAGGAATCTACCCAAAGGACACAAAAACATTAATTCAAAAGGTCACTTGTACCCCTAATTTACTGCAGCACAATTTACAATAGGTAAGTTGTGGCTTTAATTTAACTTTTTTTTTAAAGATTTATTTATTTATTCGTACAGAACTGGGGTACAGGCCAGAGATGCGGAGGGTGAGAGGATTCACCAGAGACAGAGCCGGAAGCAGA
>NW_004567118.1:43351574-43386272 GCF_000260355.1 Condylura cristata | reverse complement strand
GCGGGGATCGAACTCATGCGGAAGTGGCTTTAGTTTCTCAGTGCAGTGCTTTGACCCGCTGCACCACCAGGGAGGGCCTGTGGCTTTAATTTTAAACGTACAATTTTATGTTCTGAAAAACACTGACCACTTTTATCACCCCAAAAAGTCCCCTGTGAGCTATCAGTCAATCCCTCCACCTCACCATGGCAGCCAGTATTTTGATTTAATAAGGGATTAGTTTGTTTGATTCGTTCTTGAATTTCATACAAACAGAAGCATAAAGATCTACATTCATTTGTATATGGCTTCTTTGGTTCAACATTTTCTCTGACAATCATCCATGTTAATGTTTCTAAGCAGGTCATTCTTTTTTTTTTTTTTATTGCTTAGAAGTAGTCATTTTCTGAATATAGCATAATTCAATCTCCCATTGATGGGCATTTGAATTATTTCCAGTTTGGGGCTTTTAGGAATAAAGCTGTAATTAGCATTCACATTTATGTCTTACTATGGACATATGCTTTTCTTTTACTTGGGTAGACACCACAACAATGGAAACACTGTGTTGTAGAGTAGGTGCTGATTTGTAAGAAACTGTATATTGTTTTCCAAGTGGTTGTACCACTTCACACTCCCAACAGCAATCTATGAATATTCTAGATTTGCAAACGTTTTTGCAAACATTTGGCATTGTCAATCTTAAGTGATTTTTGCCATTCTGGTGGCTATGAAATGATATGGCATGTGACTTTGCTATGCATTTTTCCTGACGGCAAATGATTTTGAATAATTTTCATATGTCTCTTGCCTACTTTTAAATTTAAACTGAAGTATATTATGATCGCAAATTAATATCAGTGCTTCGTAAGGTGGAAAAATTCACTTTTTCTCACATGGGTATCCACTTGTCCCAGCACCATGTATTGAAAACCCTCTTTTCATTGAATTGCCTCTGTCACAAATCAGTTGACTGCATGTATAGATTTATTTCTGGACATATTCTATTTCACTGTCCTATGTCTACCCTCTTACCCATATCTTACTGCCTTGACTACTATAGCTTAAAGTATTGAAATAAGGCAGTATGACTCCTCAGATTTTACCTTGCTTCTGTCTTTCAAAAATGTTCTGGCTACTGTAGGTTCTCTTCATTTCCATATTTTAGAATCAGCTTATCAAATTCATTTTTAAAAAGCCTGCTGGAATCTTGACTGGGATCGCATTGAAGCAGTGGATCAATTTTCAAGAAGGGGCATATTAAAAATTCATGAATGTGATTTCTCTCTCCATAAGTTTCAATTTTCTTTAGTTTCTCTCAGCAATATTTTCTGGTTTTCAATACAGAGGTTTTATACCTTTTGCTAAATTTACTCCTACATATTTATGTGACTATGGACTCATCAATTTTTTAAAACGATTTATTTATGCATACAGAACTGGGGTACAAGCCAGGGGCAGTGAGAGGATTCACCAGAGACAGAGTAGGGAGCAGTCAGGAGAGGTCTGCTGTGCCATGTGGGTCACCTCCGGGATGGGGATCAAACTCATGATGAAGTGGCTTTAACTTAGCGCTGTGCTTTAGCCCGCTGTGCCACCAGGGAGGGTCCCTCATTAATTTCTTTTATTGTCAGTTTTGCTTCATGTACACTGAACTCTGTTATTAGGTCCATATCCATTTATAAGTGGTATTCTCTTGATGGACTGACCATTTTGTTACTGTAAAATGTCCCTCTTTGGATACCACTTCACCCCAGTAAGAATGGTACATCTTCAAACAACTAGCAACAACAAATGTTGGCGAGGATGTGGAGAAAAAGGAACTCTCCTGCATTGCTGGTGGGAATGCAAACTAGTACAACCACTATGGAAAACTGTCTGGAGGTTCCTCAAGCTGCTAAACATGGAGCTTCCCTATGACCCAGCAATCCCACTCCTAGGTATCTATCCAAAAGACACAAAAACACTGATTGAAAAAGACACTTGTACCCCCATGTTTATTGCTGCTTTATTTACAATTGGAAAAACATGGGAGCAGCCCGAATGCCCAAAAGTAGATGACTGGATTAGAAAGATGTGGTACATATATACAATGGAATATTACTCAGCAACCAAAAAAGAGAAACACATGTCTTTTGCAGCAACTTGGATGGAGCTGGAAAAGATCATGCTTAGTGAGATAAGCCAGAAAGAGAAAGAAAAATACCGGATGGTGGCACAGGGGTGATTTGGTGATGGGAAACCCGTGGGGATTACAATCGAGATGGAAAAAAAAAATGTGCAAAATGATGTAAAAATAAACTTTGTAATAAAAAAAAATGTCCCTCTTTGGTCACATATATGTGTAATACAGAGAATCAAACAAAGGATGAAGTCATACTGCAGAATTCTAAAAAGTTGACTATAAAACTGAGGCTACCAGAAGAGCACGGAGAGGGAGAGGAGAGAGAGCACAGTGGACTATGGTGGTAGAATTAGGTTGTCTTTGTGGTAGATGTGGTGTAGCAATAACACAAAGAGAGACCTTGTACTTCTAATACACAAATAATGGTGTAAACCAAAGTTACTGCAAAACAAACAAGTAAAAAACCCAAAAGCCAGCCCTTCTTTCTATCTGGTGGTATGACCTTTTTGAAATCTATTCCATCTGCTGTTAGTAGAGTCCTACCAGCTTTGTGCTTATTATTTGCATAATCTCTTCTCTCTCTCTCCTTTCTTTTACATCTATCTATATAATTAGAATAGGTCTCTTAAATACAACATGTATTTGGGTCTTGTTTTATCATTCAATCTAACATTTTTGCCTTTTTACTGCTTTATCTATTTTCACAATTAAAGTACTTATTGGTATGTTCCACACAGTTGATACTAGCTTTGTTTTGTCCCATTTTTGTTTGTTTCTCTGGCATCCTACAGCTCTGTTGCTTGTACCTCAAATCAATCAGATTGTGTATCCTTAGCTCTGCCCACTCGCTGACACTTCAACTCTCTTTTCTATCTCTCAGGTGAGAGCCTCAAAGGAAAGTTGTAAGAATCACTGATATGTTTTCCTTTTTCAAGGGCCAAATTCCCTCTAGTTTCCATCTGCTTTTATAGTTGTTCTCCAAAAGAGATTTTGTCTAGATTTAAAAACTTTATCTGTTGAGAAATTTAGTCTAGTACACTATCCATACTGAAATAAGAACCTGAACAGATTTGATTTTGTACTGAATCACTGTGCAAGTTCAGAACAAGTGGCTTATCATGACACCCTTAAGTTTTTGGATTACTAGTCTGACTGGGCACACTGTTGGAACTATGCTCTTCAAGTAAAACAAGGGAGGGGAAAAGAATGAGTACAAAAGATAAGTATTGCTGGAAATAGAAAATGATGCAGATTAACGTATTCTCTCATAAACTGCTGGGGAAAGTGTAAATTGGCACAACCATCTTTGGTAATATCTACAAAAATTGAACCTTTGTATATGTGGTAACCAGCACTTCCACTCCTAAATTTATTTCCAGAATGTTCAGAGATACACTGTAACTTGGAAACAACCCTAATGCCCCCAACAAGAAATTAGCTTTAATGTGGCACACTTTCCCAATATCAGAGCAGCCATACATAACATAGAGCATTCTTTGTGACTTGGTGAGTAGAAAAGGCTCAGAAGACTCTACAAAGTATGCTACTCTTGTTTGATGTTTGTTTTATAAAGTACAAACAACCAAAAGTTCAAAAAAAAAAAAAAAGCAAAACAGAAAAAATATAGTTTAGGAAATCATATCTATGTGGTCAAATTATTTTCAGATTTTCAGATAGCACAAATGATAAACCCAAATTCAAGATAGTGCTTACTCAGGGAGAGAAAGGCTGGGAGACAGGAGAGAGAATGAGCACATGGCCGCATACACATTGTCTTGTTTGGGTGTGGGGGAGTGAACATATAAAGAGGGTCATACATGGGCCCAATAGGACACAAGGCTTTATGCATCCAGAATTATGACTAAACATAGGGACTGATGGAATTAATGCTGGGGATCTATGATTACAGCAGGCATGAGTTAGAAAGGTAAGCAATCATTAACAGTATTAGGAAGGGAAACGACATAACAGATGTACATAAATGTACTAGCAAAGGTAGGAGTCACATGCATTATTTAATTAATTGTTTTTTGAGTTGAGATAGAATCTACACTTTCCCAGAAGCACCTCCAGTTTTGTTTTTACATAATTAGCTAGCTAATTAATTGATTAATGTAAAACTGGTTTACAACACTGCACATGATTCAAAGGTATAAAATCACATCTTTCACATCTTTCAGGTGCATGTTACCATTCCAAGGCACACATAGTCTGCCACCACCAATGCCCTCTCCCCACTTTGCCCCAACCTTCTCCTCCCCCTCTGGTAGTCTCAATTCTACAGACTTCTAGGATTTATTACTAGTTTGGTTTTGCCTGAGCGTGTTTGATTTCTCTATATTCTACATATAAGTGACAGCATCCAGTATTTGTCTTGCTCCTTCTGACATTTTGCTTAGCACAATCCCTTTCAACTCCATCCATGTTGTCACAAATGGTAACTGTTGTGCATACAGACTCTGAGCCCAGGATGAGGGTGTTTTTTTCTTTTTTCCTGAAATTTTGCCCTGCCTTCTACTAGGGACTGGCCAGCATACCATTCTAAATTGGAAGTGACTAAAACTCCAATACAAATCTATGTTGTCTGGGGCCCACACAGCTGATAAGAAAACCAAATTCACACTAATGCTACAGAGCACTACTTCCCTCCCGGCCATTATGCTCCCAACCTAGATGTGTTTCAGGAATCATAGGGAAAGGGTCCTAATGTGTAAAGAATGTAAAAGAGATTATAAAATATACTTAAAATTATGCCTCAAAATAAGTGTTGAGGGCAGCCAGTGCTTTCAGAGAAGAATTCCCAAGTCCCAGGCTGGGTATCATTGATAACTTTGTTTGCTACAGTCTAGTTAATTTCCCTAGGGAAAGTGAGGATGGGAAAAAATACATCATAAATATTTATTATTGCTGTAAGAAGAAACATCTGCTAAAAACTGGGAGGTTTCTTTGGCCTAGGGATATGTGGGATTTGCGCATCACAACACTGCCCTCCAAAGCCAAACCAGAGAAGGCATGACAAGGAACCATGACTTACACAGAGAAAGCAGCAGGAACCTGGGCACATGAACAGCAAAGCACCACACAGACATGCAGCCCACTGAAAATGCCCAAGAAAGCAAAGGCCCACGGATAGAGAAGGTTTCTGCTGACAGTCACCAAGTGCTCCGTGGCTCTGGGCAGCCTTCCCGTCTCTGCTGATGGCACTGAGGTATGAGTTCTCCCGCAGCACCAGGCAGGCTTCATGCTCACTGACTGTCCAGCGCCCATCTTGCTCACTGTCATTGCCAGCTCCTCCACTACCATTACCTGAAATTCCCTGGTCTCCTCACTACTTCCTTTCCTCCCCTGGAATTCAATTCACATTTGAGTCTCTGATAGGAATGTAAAATCTAAGAATTAAGAACATCTAGTATTGTGTGCACTAAATGTGTTTCTTTTTGTACATGCCACATAAATTCCAGAATGCCTTGCTCTGCCCTATAGAGGCTCAGATATGGTATCCTCCAAGATAGCAAAAGCGCGAAAGAGTTCTTGGACACAACAGTAGAAAAGGCTTCTGAGGAGTAGGGAATAAAGCAGATAGGAACTATCATGGTTCATCTTTAATTTAAATGGCTTTAACTTTGCTAGGACATTCATTTAGAATGCAGCTTTCCCTATCAGCAAAACAAGTCTATCATAATCACTGAAACGGAAATGTTCATTTCTGGTAACTTGCCAAATACTTTTAAAGGCTTTTTTCCCTTTGGGGGTGGGGGTATGTGTGAATAATAGATGCGGTGTAACGAACCTGCTGGTTTTCTTTTTCCAGGGCTTCTACAAAGCACCACGTGAACACCTGAATAGTGGCTAGAACTGCCGAAGCACCATCAGTTTCCAAGAGGACAGACCTGAGTGATGCAAAGCCAGATCTTAGCACATGTAATGATTAACTTAGCAAACATATCAACCTGAATTGTTAAAGGGGACATTTTTTTGGTGCCACAGGCCTCAGCAATACCTCAACTCATCAGATTTCACTACTGGTGTTAAAGCATAACTTTTACATATTTTTAAAACCACAATGTTCAGATCTCTCTTTCTTGGTGTTTCACTAAGCAGTGTATAGCTCTTCATCATAAGACTCAATGCTGTTTACAAGTATTTGCACAGTTTGCCAGATATAGAACAACAGACCCTTTGCTTTGGCAAGTGAAGAAAGAGCTGCCCAAATGGGAGAATGACAAAATGGTGGAGGACTCTATATGGTATGATATTCATGGATTTTCACAGAACTGACTTTTATTTATATAACAAAAAAAAAAAAAGAAAAAATCAACTTAACGTTTCCTAGCTTTAAGCTGAAATCACCTCTTGGCCTTCTTATTTCTGTGCTCATTCAACTTAAAGTTGCTATGTTTCAAAAGTAAACCAAGTGTTGAGTTATTTGCTGTTATAAAAATTCCTTTCTCCAGGGTCTCCCATCTGTCCTGAAACCTCACTGCTGAGTAAGAAGAGGAGGAGGGTAAAAAGGTGGGTAACTCTTGGTGCTAGTGCCAACGAGGAGGCTAAAAGCACTCCGTGGTTAGTGGTGGATAGGTTCCCCCAGGGAGGTCCAGTCTCCTGTTAACAGCCATTCACAACCCAACTGATGTCCAGTGGTCTCCTTATAGCCTGTAATCTCTAAATCCAATATATTTCTGAAGAAGTACTTGTTTTTGAAGGAAAAACTAACATAATATGATACACATACTGATTTTGCCTGTCAGAAAAGTTCTGTTAAGAATGGCGTTAGTTACTTATTTTTCTTCATTTTCTTTAGCTTAAAATTCCTTTAAAAAGATTAGTCAGCCCTCAAGTGGTGAAGGGATTACACTGCTACCCCTTATTTTGAGCTGAGAAAAATGCTGCATGACTATTAAGTTAATTTAATAGCTAATTCAATTCTCTTTTTAAGCCATTATTTTCAGAACCTGAAAAGGTTAAAGAAGAAAGTTATCTTAATTCAAAGCCACTGGCTTTAAATATATACTGACATTGCGTTTTACCAAAAAGTTCAGAGGGACAGGAAGAGCATCAAAAACTCTAATTTCGGCCCTTCCTGATAGTATAGCAGGTTAAAGCACAGCACCAAGAAGCTAAACCATTTCAGCATGAGTTTGATCCCCACCCCAGAGGTGATCCACATGGCACAGCAGACCTCTCCTGACCCACCTGCTGCTCCCCTCAGCAGTGTTCTTTGTCAGCTCTGCCTGTTCTGCTCCCCACTCTGTCTCTGGTGAATCTGCTCACCCCCCACACCTCTGGCCTGTATGTCAGTTCTGTATGCATAAACAAATCTTAAAAAAAAAAAAACACTCTAATTTCAGAGGCTACCAAAAAATTTTAAATCATATTTAGAAAAAAGTAATTTTTTATCAGTTGTTAAGAGAAACAGCAGAAGATTTACCTGAACATTTCATCAATAATTCTGAATATGGCAGGGTGGCAGGCTGCTTCAGGCTATAAATGAAAAGACCAAAAGAAAGTTAAAAATTACAATCATCTCATCAATAAGGACTTGCATGTGAGTTGTCGAAATTACTGATGTATAGAAAATGTGCATATTCCTTTGGGTTAGGGAAAGAATCACCGATATGAGGAAAAAGTTCCCTGTCTAAGCATAAACAAACAGTGGTTCTCTCTGGGAATTATGGGCAAGCTTTATTCCTCTTATGATCCAGAAAAAAGTCAGTAAATGTCATAGAAAATTAAAAAGTACCTTTGACCAGAATGCAATAGTGCAGTCACAGAGGATGCTGGTGTTGCCACTTCTACCTGCCTGGTATCTGACCACCCCACATGGAAGTACCTTAAGGTCATTGCTTTCTATCCCAGTTAATTAGGTAATACATACAAGATTATTTAGAATTATCATTGAGAAAAACAGCCACCACTACCATGATGGACCAAGCAATATCACATCTAAGTACATTATGAATCTATCAGCTTAGTTATTTAAACTGAAAAGAGAATCAATGAAAACCAAGAGACACTATCACCTTGAATATCCAATTTATTGTGTGAATATTTTTTGTGACAAGTTTTGATGGCCTCCTGTAGCCCAGGTTGGGGTTCAGTAGGGGGCACTAGGTAAGCATGAGATTAAGCCACATGAAAATGCCATTTGTGTACTAGAATGTATTTTATAGTATAATCAAAAGTAAGTTAATCTAGACAGAAAGTTTCTGAGTTATATTACACTCGATTTGACTAGCTTTGGGAAACATGCTTTTATAGTCTCCTCAAGAAATAGGAGGAAAAGGATGTTTTGTATTTCAAGGTATTTGAGCCATGTTGAAGAACAGTGCATGATCTGTCTCCACAGCCTTTCTGTCCTCACTCCCAGGACTGTTGGCATTCACAGTTCTAACATTGAACGTGTGCCATCTAGCGCTCACATGCCACCATTACAGGAGATGACGGTTGCTCCAGACAAAGGCATCATAACTTGTTAAAATGATGGACTGATTTCCTTTTAGTTATTTAAGAGAGATTTGCGATTTGCAGATCTCTACTCTTTTAAGAGGGGTTACCCATGCTCCCCAATCTTCACTGATATGTATTTTTATTTAAAGAAAACCATCTAAGCCCAAAGGCAAATTCGTTATGTGCTTAAGAAAGTAATTTAATAGAACCATGGTTCAACAGAAGAGAAGCAGGTTGATTCTTGGCTTTATCTCACACGAATCAGCTAAATCCCCCTTCTCAATCTCACTGTAAGTAGTAAGAGTTACTAAGATGTCAATGGATATATAGGCAACAAATATTAAAGCTTTTGTGTATTCACAATGGAAATATAACACAAGAAGGGAAAGACAAGCTGCCTGTTTGAATCAATGTGATTTATCAAATTTGCCAGAACAATTTTTCCATTTTTATGTATCGACAATATGTCTCTTGAGTAAGAGTGTTTAAAACCAAACAGCATGGCCTCTGCCCACTTGCAGATAGATACACAGAGACTGAAAATTCAGTGAGAGTACGTAAGACTAAAATTGCGTATCGCAAATTTCTTTTGTTCTAAATGTTTTAACTTCTCCAGAGTCAATCTAGAAACTTAGTATTAGTAAGACTCGTTAGTACTATTACAGGGTTTCCAAAATTAAAAGGATGATCCACAAAGCAAGGAAAGTTCTAATCCAATTTGTTAAAAGGGGACTAGAGCTTGGACATGCTTTTCTTTCATGCAAATCAAATCAAACATTTTAAACATCTCCAGACCATGTAGAATCTGCCTTTCTTTTCATATTTATGGATGGACTCTCCTCTTAAGATTCTTTTCTGTTGAAATATTTCAGATTTTTGGTTGTTCCATGACTAGTTGACTAGTTTAGTTTTTAAGAGAGAGGTTGTCACGTGGCAGGGGAGCATTGCAGAAACAGCAATGGCAGAGTTTGGTTTTAAGACTGCCGCCCCAGGGCTGTGAACAGTTCTTTCTCCTCCACAGCCTTTACTGATGGTTTTTTAAATGAGACTATTTCTACTTCCCAAGCACATGATTTCAGGGTCAGTGAGTCCCATCACGAAACCCCAAGTGCTGATAGGCCAGCAAGTGTCCATCCCAGTGACATCAAGTGACAAAAGCAAACTTAAAGCTGTTTTTCTTAAGAAGAGAGTCCTCCAAATAGAATTAAAGCCTTAAGCTTCCTTGGAAGTCATAAATTGCCCTCCTAAATCTTTCCAACATCCTTATAAGGGCAAAGGCAAACATCTTAATTCTCTTATTTGTGAAATGGGGACTTGTAATAACACACACCACAGGCCACTATACAACCAGGTGCTGCATACCCAGCTCTGAAGCCCCACAACTGTCTTTCCTCCAAAAATGAGGAAAGAAAGTCTTTCTTAGATTCCATCTGTTTGTCTGTGTTTCTCCATCCTACCAAAATCTGTTTCTTCTCAAGTTCTTCTCTTTTCCATCTGGCCTAATGATTTCCATGTACAGATTATTTCAAGTCTAGGAAAACTATGGCACTGGGAGGCCATCAACAGCCTGTTTTTTCCCCCTACCTCCTCCCCTTCATGTTTGTTCCCCCAGTTCTTTCTCTAATTGCCAGAGAACTTATGGAAGATGAGCTCTGGACTCTGGCTTTCTTTTCTAACAAGAGGAGCAGCTTGTTCTGCTGGATGTGTGTCCCCTTCCTTCCTCCCACAGTGTCCCTGAATGGCATTGTTTATCTCTGCTCGTCCTCAATGGACAACCTATTTCCATCTCTCAACATTGAAGCACAGGCAGACAAAGTAACACAAGAGCAATATGCCGGGGCCATGTTTCCTAGGCTTGTGTGTGGGAGAGGTGAGGCGTGTTAAGGTCGCCATGGGGAATCATGAACCATACAGTAACACTGATGCTTGCTCTCTGCTCTTGATGTCTTGTCTGTTATTTTCATCCCAGCTTGTCAATGATTATTATAAGCCATTTGCTACTTGCAAGAGGCCTGAGAAAACAGAATTTTCAACAAGTCTTTTCTTTTTTCCTGCAATTTTTGTTTCTCTCTGCATGTGAGGTCATAGGGCAGAGGAAAAAGATCACATAACCCAGAAAGTGATAGAGAAAGAGAACACAGGGCAAAGAGGAAAAGGTCACATAATCCAGAAAGTGATAGAAAAAGAGAACACAGTCTAGAAGCAGATGTTATAGATGATTTGAGGTAATTCAAAGACTAAAGTGAATGTCTTTTAAGCAAAAAATACAGTGAAAACAATTCTCCAGCCTTTATTAAAATCTTCCTTCACAGATAACTTTTCCCATAAATAAATAAATAAATAAGTAATAAAAAGGGACACTGCAGATGAGAGACAAGAAAGTGAAGCCCAGGGAGCCTGGAATAGTCTCTCTCAGTCTATTTTAATATAGTTTTACATTTTACTCAGGAATAGTCAGGTCACATTTTTTAAAAAATAAGTAGCTGATGAGAAGCTTTCATTCTAGCTTCCTCACCAGCCAGCAACCCCACTCTTGTAACCCAACCTTCTGAGCCACTGGCCCTTGACAGGCAGAAATCCTTTTATTAATATATGTACATATTCTTTTCTTAAAGAAATGATTCTTCATAAAATGCATTCCAATAGCAAACTTCTTTACTGAGTTCAAAAACTTGGTTGAAAATCTACTTAAATAAACCTTTACATCTGTAATGTAAACTAAGGTACCTCTACATTTTTCTAACCTACTTTCAAAATAAAAAAACTGAAAATATCCCTTTTACATTTTAGGATCTATTCTGTTTCAGAACATTCAAGTTTCTTTTTAATCTGTCATTCTGGGCTTAAAAAAAAAAAGAAGACCTTAACAAGTACAAACTGTATTTTTTTGTGGGGGGAGTGAGCCTTAAATTTATCCACATTATCTGACAGTGTTAAGATGCAGTCACGCAGGCTCTGGATATTTAACAAGATCCCAGATCTGCAGTTCCACTTTCTAGCCTGACTGAGTGGCCTATCCAGGTAGCCTATGCAGCCAGAAAGGAGAGAGCCTTCAGCCCCTGCTACTCCTCTGCTCTCAGCCTTGGCGAGGCCACAACTCTAGATGGGTCACTGCTGTTTTTGTTTTCATCTCCCCACTCATCTCTAAGAGGTTGCAATGTCCGGCATTTTCAACACAGGTAACAGAACTTGCAATCTGTGGCCTGTCTCCCTGTCCAGCCTCCCCTCTCCTTCCCTTCCTCCCCCTTTTTTTTCCCTCCCTTCCCCTCCCCACACAATCCTAGAGTATCTGGTGCCCCCTTGAGGTCACTGCTGGAAAATGCAACCTCAGTCAGTGATGCACCTTTCAGCCACAAGAAAAAGCTAATTTGCTCAGTCCTCTACTTCAGCTTTCTGTTGAGTTTCTTTAAGAGTTTGAGAAATAAATGCTTAAAAGAGTGATACATGACAACACAGAAAACTCTAGAACTTTAATAAAAGATTATTCAAGCAAAGAAACTGAATTAAATCTAGAGTGTGAAGTTAAGTATTCAGTATCATCTTTCATTAAAGGGGAACTGATTGGAATTCTGTGTAAAGGAAATTTCTTTTTCTTTTTGAAGTGGCTATGATTGCTACCTGGACAATTAAAGAAAGATCAAATACCAGGGAGGTCAAGGAGCATGGTAGGTAGCTACATGCTTTAGTCTTAAGTTTTTATTAGGTAAAGAACAAGCTTCCCCTCTCATCCCCAGCTTTACTGAGGCATATTTGACAATATTGATAACTAATTTTAATTGGGCATTGAAGATTTCAGATAGAAGAGAACATAGGAGAATTTTCTGAGTAAACAAAAAAGCAAAACCAAACTGGCCTCCTTCCCTCCTCCTCCCTCGTCTGCTCCCAGCTCTTCTACAGAGGCATCTAAGAAAGTTAGCATACAGCTTTAGGGCCCAAATGAAGTATGTGGAGTCAGCCAGTGAAGGAGTGAGTGGGAGGGCTGGGCACCAGGTGTGTGACAGGGCAGCCACACACAGTGCCACCTTGCCACCCACTGGCACTTTTCATTCAAATGTGGACTATCAACAGTTGTCCAAATTCTGCACATGGCATTTTTAAAAAGATTTATTTATTTATGAATACAGAACTGGGGTACAGGCCAGAGATGCAGGGGGTGAGAGGATTCACCAGAGACAGAGTGGGGAGCAGAACAGGCAGAGAGACAAAGTACACTCATGAGGGGAGCAGTGGGCAGGTCAGGAGGGGTCTGCTGCACCATGTGGATCACCTCCAGGGAGGGCTGGGGATTGAACTCACACTGAAGCTGCTGCGGCTAGCTTGCAGGACTGTGTCCTCACCTGTTGCGACAAGGAGGGCCCTTTGCAAATGGAATTTTAATTGGAAAACAGAACATCCTTCTGATTTTGGGTCAGCCTTGGGTAACAAATAGTATTAAGAAAGCTGCATAACTGGCAAGATGCTATGGATTATGGTCTTCCCAGTGCCTGGTGTGTCAAAGAAGACACAAGACCATGTGCTTCTGAAAAGTGTCAGTCTACACACTAAATGACAAAATGAGGTTAGTAAAGTGATTTATTTAGGAGTCAACAAATGTGGCATGTACTTGGGGAGGGGAGTAGTCCAGCCCATGACAACCGAAGATTGAGGAAAACTTATTTTTATTTTATCACACTTGTTTTGCAACATCTCGGTAACTGCTGAATTTCCAGGGCTAACTGAATAATCCCAAGAGATGGAAACATAATTAACAACACTCCAGATAAAATACATGTTACCTAGACCATCACACTTTAATTACTCTCAGAATCCAACTCTAATGTAATAGGTATTAAGTTTCGTCGGGAGGAAAGAACAGCCCCGTTAGCTGAGTCTTGGAGATCTTGCTGATATTCCTGCCTAGCCCTGTCACAACACTGAGATACTATATTGTGATAATGAGTCTGATGATATAATTAGGAAGCAGGTTCTTCAGGTTCCCCTCCTAATCACCCAATCATATCACAGGCTTGTTCTTGCACGTGGTTGTCAGGCACTACTGGTCCAGGATACCTGAGGAGCACAGCCTATGGCAATCAGGGACTTCCAGCTTTGTATTCTAATTGCCTCCTTGAACTGTAAGGCCCATAAAGGTCATATCCTGCCAATGCCACAATAAATTAAACCACATAACACCCTCTGGAATCCCTATACTCGCAATAGAAGCTCTGTATCTCTATGTACATGATCCTGGTAAAGGCTTTCGTAAATCAACTGACTGTGAAGCTGTTTGGGAAGATTATTTTAAGCTATAAACTGGAGACTAAAAGTCAGACAATGAGCTATTTAATGAGAATGCCTACTTTCTCTCTCTCCCATGACAACGACAGGCTATCCTTACTGATGTGCTGCCCAAGAGTCATAGGCAACATGGGCATGGGGAAGGCTCGGGAAGCAATACAAGGACCCAACATAGGCTGCTGCATTAAACCAATTCTGAAAGTCAATGCAAATGGAGTATTTCACAGGGGGAAGACTTAAAGAAAATTCAACAAGAACTTTGAAAACAAGGAAACAGCTCAGTTACATTATTTTGCGACTGCTAAGGACCAGAGAAAATTCACTTCAACTACAGCATATACATTTAAGTTATAGACAAAGACATCTCCTGATAATAAAGGTGATACTTAGAAAAGGCTACCAGGAGGTTTCAAAAGCATTTGTTATTTTGAATTTTACTGTAATTATATTAAAATAAGGTGCATTTTATTTTTTGCCTTATTTAAGATCCATCATTAAAAAAACGCAACTTTTGAATGATGAAGTAGTAATTTTTCTTAAAGAAACCCTCTTCAGACTTTCTTGATCTTTACATGTCTTCCTTTCTCCCTTTTTTCCCCTTACCAAACACTGTAAACTTCCTGATCAGCTGGGTTCAGTTTGTGCCTTAAGGTAATATAGGTAAAGCAGCACAGCTCTGGTGTGGCATTATCCACATTTACCAGGAGAAGCCCCCTCAACATGGAGAAAGAAAGCACTCATGGCCATAGCCATGGACAGATGGTAGGGATGAATAACAGAACCAAAACAGAGAAATGGGATAAAAGAAGAAGACAACAGATTTGATTATGACCCTCGTGCATACATAGTCTCCATTGAAAGAACAAGTGAAAAGGAAAATACCAAGTTCCAACAAACTCAGAGCACTGCACACACAGAGCTACCTCCTAAGCCTGGGGGGAAGGGAAGGAGGAGTGTGCTCCAGCCCAGCTTCTAGTCACCAACTTAAGATCTGTTCACCATCTCTCTTTAAACTATTTTTTCCCCCATCTGTACAAGAATATCCCCGTGACAATTTCCCTCAAGTTACAGATACCCTTGAGCACCTGAGGGCTCAAGATACCCTTGAGCACCTGAGGGCTGTTTGACTGAGATTCTTGTCAGACAGACTCTCAGGGAGCATGGTACTGACAGTTTTTGGGGTACACTGGCCTTTATTCCTGTTCTGATTCTGAACTGCCTCCCACAGAGGGAAAAATACCTGGGCTGCTCAGGTTCCCAGGACTGTCTATGAACCTGGGCCCACCTGACAGTGGATCAGACGAGGGGCTCCCTGGCCTGAGAGGGCCTGAATATGACAGAGGGCAGCAGGCCAGTCAGCTGGACTAAGAGCCATTATACAGAGGGGTCAAGGCTGGCAGGCTTACACCAAAAGAAATTTACAAATTTCTTTGTGCTTTAACTATTTTTTTTCTTCGATTTTGTTTTGCTTCCCTTGAGGTTTTTTTTTTTTTTTTTCCTTCTAGTGAAAAGTTTGACTTACTTTTTATGTGGAAATAAAATTGCTTTAAACCATTGTCCAAATGTCAATTCTTCTGAATAGGCAATATAAGGTGTAATAATCAAGTAAATCTGAATCACTCCCCACTTGCACACACACCCTAAGTATGCAACCACCAACCCTACCCCCCTCTCTGTTCGGCCAACTCCCACTTAGATATTTTTAGAATAAAACCTAGATATACATTTACTTTAAAATGTTGCAATGGCTCTTTTCTTTACATTTTACCCTTTGCTAAGATCAGAAGATATAATATCCAGTATCCCACATTTTAAGGATTTTTCTCCTCATCAGAGCCCAGTACATACCAGCAATGATTCTTTCACAAAGCATTCGATCCTTCTCAGAACATTTCTCTCATCAGAGAATAGCTTTTCAAAAAGATGCAGTATTGCTTTTTCAAGGCTTGGAAGGTGCCGAAGCCAGAGGCAGAGGACAGCTGATGGGGGAAGTGAAATCTTCTTCCTTTCAGCAGAAAATAAAATTTTAAATAGAAATGGGATACTAAGAAAATACTGACTTCAGAATGTAATAACAAGTTCAATTTGTGAATCTTCCTTTCACTGTGGTCATAGCAGCAGTATTTATGCAAGCATTTACCAAATATCTATTTACAAAATGATGTTAAAGTGTCCACTTTATCTCACTTAGAGACATGTCAAAAAAAGAAAAAATCATTTCAAAAGAGATAAATGTATAGTGATGGAAGAAAAAGTAACCGAAAATGAGACAGCAAATGACCTTGAGACATTCAGTTAAGTACAGGCACTAATTTAATAAATCATTGTTTGATAGCACATGGTGGATCAAAATATGGAATCAGGCCTGGGTTTTAGTTTGAAAGCTACCACCTGCTAACTGGATGACCTCAGGAAAGGTACTTAACCTCAAAACCTCAGTTGTCTCCCTTGTGAAATGGGCTTGTACCTTTTACAGTGTTGTTAGATTATCAAATGGAGTAACACAAGCACAGACATCAAGCACAGCATAGTGCTTGATGCTGAGTACATATAACTGTGTCCACAGTCGACCTACAGCATGCTACTCCTAACTATTTTGTGTAGCTATATTTTTACAGGAAAATGTACTTGGAGGTTCCTCCTGCCTCAGGTCAGCAAATCAGGAGTTCCATTCCTGGGGAAGGAGGATGCAGGAAGCACTGCCTAGGTCTGGCTTCTGGCAGTGTCTCTGGGCTGGCAGCAGAGCTGTCCCCTACAGCACTCTCCCTGTGAACACTGGGCCTATTCAGGCCTGGACAGGCTTGTCTTTCTTATTTTTGCCCTGCTCTTCCGGGGCCTCTGCCCTTTCACCGGCAGCATCACAGACAGAAGAGTGCTTTTTAGGCTCTGCCAAAAATGTTTACTGCTTTTAATAAAATAAATAAATAAAGCTGGGGACACAAAGGTTCCCCATTACCCAACACCCCCTTCAATGTCTTTCCCTTCACCATAACTTCTGGGTCATTTCTCTGCAGGAGCCAGCATGAAAGCTCAGGATGCATCCAGGGTAGCAAATGAATAGGTGGGAGACACAGGGTAGCAATTTCTAGTAGTTTCTTTTCCTTTTCCCTTAATATAACTTCGTCAGATTTTGTCCTGGATTACCTGTGTGGTCAGACCAGAATAAGCAGAGCGGGTGGAGGGACTGGCAGAAAGGCAGAAAGGGAGGGAGGCAGGGCCCATCTATGACTCTCTTCGATCTCACACTCTTGCCCTTAGCTTTGGTTCTTCTGAAAGACACTGTAGGATCCTGATTCTGAATCTCCTCACCCAAGGCAAAAAAGAACTGCCACGGTACCCATACTCCTGCAATACTTAGCACATTTGAGAACCACACACTATTGGTATCTTCTGTTGTGACATCAGTGATTTGGGATGCCATTTCCATGTCCCCTCCCATTATATTTAATGACAAGGAAGATGACTGAGAACTTCCTGTGTGCCTGTATGGCACTCAATGTTCCAGGTGCAAGACAAACTGGGAACAAAACAGACTTGTTAAGGGGAAGGATGTCCTAAAGGAACTCTACAGAATTTGTGGAGTCCACCCCCCAGCTTTCTGGACTCTATGCCCTATTACAACTCCCAGCAGTACCAGGGAGAGAACTGCGAGGACCCAAGGGTGGGGCTAAGCAGGCATTCTGGGACTTTGGGGAATAAATAGGGAGCCATTTTGTCCAATGGTCTCTCTCCACTTGGGAAACAGCTCTAGGGATAGTTGACTCAGGGTTTTCAGTTAGTTTGTTATCACAGCTCCAAGTCGCCGGAGCTGGTAAGATATTCCAGTTACTTTGTATCCCTCTCTCTTTCCTTCAGTTGTTTCCTTTTGTTTTCCCTTTTTGTAAATAAACCCATTATTGACTGCAGCACAACTGAATTTTAAGTGAGGATGAGGCTTCACAAACAGCAGCCCAGTTCACATTGGGGTGCCCTGTAAAAGACTCAGTACCTTTTGCAGTTCATGGTTCAGTGGAAGACACATACACACATACATACCCCAAACTGATAAACACATGAAGGAAAGGACAGACTGAGGTCAAAGAGAATAACATGTGGGGCATAGGTTAGATTGGGACTTTAGGACAGAGTCTCCAGCTGAGTTGAGGGTTAGTCAGGTGAAGAGCAGTGGGAGGAGCAGCTGTGATAACTCTGACACAGGCAAGAATAAGGTTAGAAGAGAGAAGTGAGAGAAAGAAAAGGTCATATGGCTTGTGATGAAGCTGTCAGGTACCACAAGCCCAGGTGAAAGTTGGGATTTTATCCTGTAATTATTCTGGGTTGAAGGGTTTTAAACAGAGGAGTCACAGGGGGACCTGAGTGCAAGGACTAGAGGTGCAGGGAGGCTAGGAGTCTGGGGAGAGGTTTGGGGAGAAGGTAGGGCTGGTGGCAGCTTGAACGGGGGTATAGTGGAAGAGTGAAGACATCTGAAATGTATTTTAGCAATAATTCCAAGAGAAATAGGCATTGGATTTAAGGAGAAGTTGGGAATGTAGGAATCAAGGCTGGAAGGAAAGGACACACGCCGTAGGTCTGTTCACCAAGAAGTACAAGTCTTTGTTTCAGAACTGAGCTTATATACATTAAAAAAAAAAAAGGGGGTACTGTGGCCTATGTCCATTGGCCATGCCCTGGCCAGGCAGGTGGAGAGTAATGAAAAAATTATTTACGGGGAAAGAACCTATAAGCAGGGGGTATTGGATCTATAGCCATATATGGTGGTGGAGGCAGCCAGACCCAGTCAAAGCCATGGGCGCCTCCTTATCAGCTGGGGCCCAGAATTGCAAAGTAAGCCAAACTGCTTTCCTTCAAAGGCTATCCCAGATTTCTTGAACAATGAGATGGATTCAAGTGCCATATTATCAGATGAGACATGGGAATGGATGCGAATCACAGGGAGGGGGGATCTGAAGGAAGAGGTATAGGTCTGTGATGCAAGGAATGCAAACAGGCACAGGAGGAGTTAGGGGACAAGGTGGGGAGGCAGGAGACACATAAGCAGAGAACAATGTCATCAAGGTAGAGAAGGCAGGCCCACCTATGACCAACCCCACTGAGACTGAGATGGGGAGAAACAAGAGCAGCAAGTTGAGCGGGTCCTTGTGATCACCCCAAGGTTACCCATCTAAAAAGTCAAGGGATAGGAGGTAGAAGTCAATATTGCAGTCAGGTCTCCAGAGATATTTGTGAAGGGAGTGGCAACAGGAAGAAACACCAACATGATGGCCTTGTGTGTTTCTGGGAGCACTGGATTTTTCGTCAGAATGGCTGAATGCTGATGGGCCAGATGCAGAGAAGCAATAGGAAAGGCTGAAGGAGCAGTTGCTGCAACTTATTAAGAAGTTACCTGAAATATTTGCTAAACATGTCACTATTATTTTAATCTTCATAACAACCGTAAAAACAGGCACCATCTTACCTGTGTTTTAGACACAAGGCAAGTGAAACTGGAGAGGCATTACCCAGACTGAAGTTGAAAATGGCCCTCAGGTTCCTTAAGAATCTTCTGCACTTCCACAGCCAGAATGAGAAGGGTGCTGTTGGGAAGGTAGGTCTGGCACAAGAGAGGGAGCTGTGTGCAGGGCCTGTGTGTGTTCTCTTCAGCATTTAGGGATGTCCAGGCTATCAGCCAATTTTAGTTACATGAGTAGATAGACCCTTGGGCAGATTTTTCTGTTCAGCTTTCCAGAGGAAGCAGAACTCATCTTGGGAGTGCAGGGCAGTGTCTGTAGCTTCTGTTAAGGAGCCAGAACACCCAGCCTCTGCAAGCGTAATACCTGGCAGTTCAGTGGCTCTTCTCTCTACAGAGTCAGCTTTTGATGGGCTTTTATTACACCTGATCTTGTCTTTGTTCAGGAACCATATAAAATAAACATGTATTTATAAATTTAGGAAAGTATCTCACTTAATTGAGACTTCTTTAGCAACATCACTACTCCTAAACCCTCCCAGCCATCATGTGTATTAGTGAGTTTCCACCATCTGGTCAGTCACAGTGGTTGAGTGAGGCCCAGCAGCACAGTTAAACAACTGTAAATGTGTAGTGGGTAAATAAGAACTTAAGTCAAAGCTACTATAAAATGGTAGATCCATCAAATATCTGAGTAGTAACAAAATTACACAAGAGCTGTAGAAGTTCTATACTTCAGTCAGTAAGTATTTTATTATCTTTGTTCTACTCTAAACTGGAAAACATATATATTAATAAGTGTCTTTTTATTAGAGCCTTGATTCAATGGGAATGCCATGAATGATTAAATTACAGATCCTTGCTTAATATTTGAAGCTCTGTTAATAAATCTGGTTTTCTCTAAAATATCAAAAGACTTAACTCTTTATAATCACCCTTGGATGAGGAAATCACCTAAGTAATATGATCTTTATATACTTTCATTAACAGAATTTGTCTGAGCCAACATATTCTTACTATATATCATATTCTAAATGTGTCCCAAACTGGTCCCGAGATTTAAAAACAAAAACAAAAACAAATTATGTTATATAAAGATTGTATCTCAATAAAGTCAGGGGGAGGTAAATTACAGAAAAGCTAATTATCAACAAGAAGTACAGATTTCAACCTTATTAATAGTAAGGGAGGTAAATTAACATATTTTCTTACCCTCATGTCAACAAATATTTAGAATAGGAACAAAATCCAGTGCTGAAGTAGATACAGGGACAGGTGTTCTCAGAGGTGGGACAAGGAATGACACCCCCTTAGGTTAAGTCATGTGTAGTATCACACATGACTTATAATTGTTAAATACACATATCCCTAATCTACATCATCATATCTTTGTGACTATGACAGGCAAAAAAATGAGAGTATCAATTGGATAATATTTCCTTCAGCAATATTGTAAAGACAAAATTAGAAACAATTTGAATATATCTATTAGTAAATCTGAGCAAAATAGGGTCCATTCATATCATGGAATATGTTATGGAAAATAAATATGTTATGGAAAATATTTTGGAAAATAAAAATAGTTGGATTAAATCCCTTGAAGTATGTCCAAACAATGGTGGTTAAAAAACAGATTCTATAGTGATGTGTATATATATATCGCTATGCTGTTCTTACTTGTACCCCCATGTTTATTGCTGCTTTATTTACAACTGGAAAAACATGGAAGCAGCCCAAATGCCCAAAAGTAGATGACTGGATTAGAAAGATGTGGTACATATATACAATGGAATATTACTCAGCAACCAAAAAAGAGAAACACATGTCTTTTGCAGCAACTTGGATGGAGCTGGAAAAGATCATGCTTAGTGAGATAAGCCAGAAAGAGAAAGAAAAATACCGGATGGTTTCACTCATAGCAGGAGTATAATGGACCAGGCGAGAAAATAACAAAAATAATGAACAACCATATACCAGAGACATTCGGTGGGGGCGGAGTGGGGAATGGGATAAAAAACGGGGGTGGGGGGGAATGGAGGGAAATGCACGGGACTATGGTGGTGGCACAGGGGTGATTTGGTGATGGGAAACCCGCGGGGATTACAATTGAGATGGAAAAAAAAAATGTGCAAAATGATGTAAAAATAAACTTTGTAATAAAAAAAAGGAAAAAAAAAACAGAATTGCTCTATATAGATTACTATGTGTTTATAGGCATGTAAGTATGATTGCCAGTATACTGGGAAGTGATAAAGAGGGAATTAACCTTCTCTGTGTATTCTTTTGCATTGTATTATTTGACCTGATAAAAGTAACAAATACTTCTGAGGAATATTTAAACAGCCAATAAAGTATAAAAAGAAAATACTGTTTTTAGAGACACTGAAAATTGTTTTCTATTCCACATGTGTTAGTCATGAAGCCCTCAGGCAGTCCTTTTTTTTTTTTCTTCTTCATGTAACTAAACTTGTTCCATCCATGTAGTCTGGAGACTGATCAAAAGGATGAACTCACGGAAAACAGGGTAAGATAAAAACTTGGCTCTCCAAAATTCCAACCTAATAATCATGGGAAGTTTTTTGCACTATAGCTATGGTTTAGGAAAATGATAGGGCATTTGGGACTTATGTGTGATACGTTATAATTTTCTTCTTTAATACAGTAAGGAATGGTATCCCATTCAGTGCTTTCATGTAGAACATCTGAGTTCTTGTAACAATTTCTGACAAAAAGCAGGCAAAGCCTGGATAAGATACTCTGGCCTGTCCGTCATTCTCCACTATTCGATTCTTCTAGATCTTTGCCTACTTCACTTGCAGAAAACATAGAGTTTTTCCCCAAATACTCAATGAGGTGTAGGTAATGAAATGGTTCAGCTGTCTATTTAATAATTTTGGTTCAAAATATGTTTTTGGAGGTACAACAACAACACACATAATGTAGATTTCAGTTCGTTCAAGAAAGGTTCCTGACAAGGACAGTGCCCTTTCTGGGAAATGGTCTAAAGCTGTCTGAGAAGCCGAGGAAATGAAATAGCTTCCTCATTGAAATGAATGCTTACAATATTCTATTTCTAAACCAGAAAGACATCAAGTGCTGTTTGGGCTGCTGGAGAAGCCCACAATAGGGATTGACATTCCTGGAGAATTCCTGAGTTCCAAGGAAACTGAAAGAATACTCTCAATTACATCTCAAAGGTGTACTTTCATGAGAGTTTGACATAGGAGTATATCAAGTTTGAGGAAAATGTTCCATTGTAATTACTTATATATGCAGATAAGAAACTTCTCAAAGCAAAGGGCAGCAACACACAAAAAAGAAAATATACAAATCCAAATACACTACAAATCCAAATCACTCATAGCAGATTGAAAGGAAACTTTTTCAATTACTAATTTTGTGATATATCTTTTTAAGGTTAAAAAAAGAAGAGGATGACAGGAAGCCTCACTAAATGGATAAATGGAAATGCAAGCTTGATTGACTAATTCTTTGATAACTTTCTTCTCTTAGTATTATAACATTAGCTTTCTTGGCTTAGACATTCATCTACATTATTTAACATTTAATGCCTAGTTTTTCTTATCTGATATGAATAAATACAAGACTGGCTCAAGGTGAGCATTTTCTTGTCATTTATTTTATCTTTAAACATCTCTGGAGGCTATATTAGTTCTTTATGCAATGAGAATTTAGCTGAGAGTTAAATTCTCATTGAGAATTCAGCAATGAGAATATCTGATCTTAGTTCAGTGATACTTTAAGAGGAAAAGATATGTTTGAGAAAACAAAACTATCAAAAATAATAAAATAAAATTATTATTAGATAATAATAACAACAACATGCTAGAAACTACTCAGTGCCAGGCACTGTGCTAAAAGTATTAAGAGACAACACGTCCCTTTAAATGCACAACAGTGTGCCTGGAATAGGTGTTTATGTCTGTGATCACAACGTAATTATAAAAGCCCCCCCCCCGACTTTAGCTCTTAAAGTGTTATAGTATAGATTATAAAGAACATGGTCATCCTGTTTAATACAGTTACCCCATGAGCTCCACTGGTATATAAGTCAAGAATACATTCTTCTCTGTTCATTTTCTAAACTCCAATAGTTATCAAATGCCTCAATATATTTGAAGGAATATATATGTATTTACTGTAGAGGTGGTATCATGATTAGTTACTTGTACTCTATAAACTTATGAAAAGATTTTAGTAGCCCTCCCAGAATGATATTATGCAATCTGCATCCACAGGTAGCTATAGTGGAAACCCTAGTCACAGACTTGAGATAAAAAGTTTGAAATTTACGCTAAGAAATCAAAAAGCTTCTCATGATTATGTTATCTAAATCACAGACTTTAAGCTTTTGGTGTTTAAAAAAGGAGACAGGAAACCCATCTCTGAAAAATACATGGAAGTCAAGGTTAAACCCATTTCTGAATCCAAAACCAGAGATACCCAGTCAATTGTGAAACAGATGAAATTCCACTGGTGTACTGTGGTAAGCAAATAGAAGTTTAAACACAGAGTAAGGCATATCAGTCAAAGAAAGTATGTGGTTTCTAATGACCAGGCACCACATTTGGGGAGCTGTTCAAGAAGCTGAGGGAAAGCAGATTTGGGGTTAGGGGCAGTAATTTGCACTGATTGGTTTCAACATGCGGCTAGGATATTCCATGTATGGGGAGGCTCCAGCCCTTCTTTACACCACTGCTTGGGCTACTTTCTGAGCTGAAGCCATAGGAACTGGATAATTTGAAGACCACCCAGCATTTCTGGATAGTCCATCCCCTCAGGTTTAATAGGCATAGTTTTCCAAACCAAATACATTTTATTGGTTGCTAAGAGAGAACATGCTATCAAAAGTAAACAGCAAAGGAATTTGGACCAACTCATGGAATCGCTGTCCTCAGCTTTCTGTCTGAGCTCTGTGGGTGAAAGAATAGTGGCTAGTCTCTAAGTAGGTCTCCTTCTAGACAGTACTCTCTGAAATAGTTTTGTGCATTCTATTTCCCTTTAATTCAACTTTTGTTGCCAAGGTAAGACGGGAAATATAGGTTGCTAAGACCATATTCTTCTATGAAATGTGTTAGTAAATAGATCAGTAATAGAACTGACAAAGTTAAAGATAATTTTACTTAAATATTTAAAAAATTATTCCAGAGTATAAAAAAATAAAGTTTGGGTAAGTCATTAGAAAGTGAAATGTGTTCTCAGATAAATGATCTGAAGGGTACCTGCATGTTAAATAAATTTATCATGTTATATAAATTAATTATTACTCAACATGTCATATAAATACTGAAAATAACTGAACAGACTCTCAGGGTAGTCAGACTTACTGAGTTAATTTTTGACCGAGGCTTAGAGATTGAAAAATATATTTTTAAGCATGAGTATTATGTTCTGACCTATTCTTAAACATTAAATGATGTAACCTTCTATTTGTCTTTTGAAATCTTCACCTTAACAAATTCCTGAGTTATAAAATTTCATGTATATGAAATTAAAATATAAAGTCCAACCTCTAATTGCTATATGTGAAAAACAGCAAATACTGGTAATTACTTCCTTTGAACTTACTGAAAGAAAAACAAAACAGAGGTTTGAGGTTGTTCAAAATGCAATCACATAATAAAAATTTATTTGAAAAAGCAGAGAAGGCCCACATATTAGAGCCCTCAAATCCAAAACAAAACAAAAATTAGTATTAAAATTTAGGAATACGAAATATCTAAAATCTGTGTATAAAATATACAAAACACTGTCATAAGAACACAAAAGAAAACACAAACAAAAGTAAGTGACTTAAACAGGGGATAGAAATCCTCACCATCATAAAGATGACAGTTTTCCCTAAGTTAAATCCTGTAATTTAACAAAGTGATACTAGGTGTCTTTTCTGAACCTAAACAAATTAATTTAAAGTTGATTAGAAAGCTAAATCAAAGCAACTTAAGGTGCCCCAAAATAGATGACTGGATCAAGAAGATGTGGTACATATACAAAATGGAATATTACTCAGCAATCAAAAAGATCAACCCATGCCATTTGTACCAACATGGAGGGAAGTAGAAGGGATCTTGTTTAGTGAAATAAGCAGGAAAGAAAAAGAAAAATACCAGATGGTTTCACTCACAGCAGGACTGTAAAAGATCAGAAAAAAAATAGTAATGATAATAAAGTAAAAATGAAAATAATCTAACAACTATAAGCCAGAGACATTCTATAAGGGAAGAAAAGGGAAAAAGATCAAAACTGGGGTGGGAAAAGCACACAGGCGTACAGTGATGGCACATGGGTGAAGTGGCGGTGGGAAGCCCACGGAGACTACAACTGAGATGAAAAAATGTACAAATGAAGAATGATATAGATATAGATATATATAGATATAGATATAAAAATTTAAAAAGGAGCACTTAGTCACTTAGGGGTGATGTAACAATCCTTGACTTTTATGCACCCATCAACGGAGAATCAAATTACATGAGGAAAAGACTTTCAGAAATGCAAAGAGAAACAGATAAATCCACTATCATACTTCAACATCTTTCAGTCCGAAATAGATCCAGCAGGAAGCAAATCTAGGACAGCTAATTCAACAGTGCCATCAATGACTGGATAAAAATGCCATCTATAGGCCACTTCATGCAACCACAGCAGAACACACATTTATCTTATACTCACATAGAATATTTACTAAAATAGACCACATTACGAGCTATAAAACCAATGTTAACATGCTTAACAGATGGATCATCCATCAGATGGATCAATTTCTTAAAAGGTACTGTATGCCAAAACTCACATAAGAAGACAGATTGAGCAGGCCTATATTTATTTAAAAATTTTCATAAACAATAAACAACTTTTCAAAACAGAAATTACCAAGTCCAGCTAGGTTCATTTGTGAATTCCGTTAAATATGCAAATATATGAATTCTCTATAAGCTGTTGGACAACAGCAGTACAGGGACTACTTCTAAACTCATTCTGTGAGATGAGAATTACATTAATACACAGAGAAGACAGAGCTATTACAAAAAAAGCAAGCTTAGTGACCAATATTTCTCATGGACATGAGGAAAAAATACTTATCAAAATATTACAATGATGTATAAAAAGAATTAGATGTACCCTTACTCCAAGTTTTTCACATCATTCTAGAATTTCTAGTGAATGCAAAAAGAATAGAAAAGGAAATAAATGCAATATAGACAGGGAAGGAGTATCAAAGTTTTAGGAAACAAGGTTAAAATACAAAAGCTGTTGGCGCAGTGAGTTAAAGCACTGCACTAAGAAGCTGAAACCACTTCCGCATGAGTTCGATTCCCACCTGCCCCAGAGGTGACCACATGGCACAGCGGACCTCTCCTGACCCGACCGCTGCTCCCCTCAGCAGTGTACTTCGTTGATCTGCCTAATCTGCTCCCCACTGTGTCTCTGGTGAAGTCTTTCGCCACCCCTGAGTGTCTGGCCTGTACCCCAGATCTGTATGCACAAATAAATAAATCTTTAAAAAAAATACAAAAGCTAATCATTTTCCTGTAACAGCAATG
Organism: Condylura cristata; assembly: GCF_000260355.1. NCBI lineage: Eukaryota > Metazoa > Chordata > Mammalia > Eulipotyphla > Talpidae > Condylura > Condylura cristata. The sequence goes on along the minus strand of NW_004567118.1, from coordinate 43,359,433 downwards.
AACAAGTAGAACTTAAAATGAAATACATACCATTTATTAATGTTTTCCCCCTTAATGAAAATACTTAGATATGTTTAACAAAACATATACAGCAACAATAGGAGGAAAACCAAAAAATTTTGTGGGTATTAAAGAATATTTTATAAAGTGAACTTCCCTGCTGGTGCAAGGGGTTAAGTCTCAGCACTATGAAGCTACTGGCAGCCATTACAGCATGAATTTGATCCCTGGCCAGGGAGTTGACCCACCTCTCCTTTCTCACCCCCTGTTCTCCTCAGCAGTGTATTTCAGTACATCTGCCTATTCTGCTCCCCACTCTGTCTTTGGTGAATCCTCTCACCCCACACATCAAGCTACACCCCAGTTCTCACATGCATAAATAAAATAAATCTTCATATTTATTATATATTTGTATATTATAAAGCTACAGTAATCTGGTATGACAAACAAGTCAAAGAAATAAAGTAGATAAAAGAGAAATAGACCCAAATAAATATAGTCAAATGATTTTTGACAAAGAAGTAAGGACACTACAGTGGAATAAATATCAATTTTTCAGTGGTCTGGTTTCTTAAAAAATCCAAAAATGGAAATACTGTATGACCCAGCAATCATATTTTTGGGTATCTATCCAAATAACATGAAGCTATGAATTCTAAAAATCATATATTCTACAATGTTTGCTGCAGCATTGTTTACAAGCTTTAGGATATGGGGGAAAGAAATGCTCAATGATAAAGGGTTGGATTAAGAGCATACCGTTCCACCATAAGTAAAGATGAAATGCCAATCCAACAAAGTGGAAGGAGTTCAAGGGAATTACACATAATTGCCTTGATGCTATATTGAAACATAAGTCCTCTTTGTCTTTTGTTACGTTTTTGTTATGTTTTTGTTTTGGTGAGGTCTTAGCATTTGTCTTATCTCTTTTATTTTCTAAGGCTCCCCTTTTAGATTCCATTTAAACTCCATTATTGCTGTCTTGTGTTACTTCTAATTTTGTCTGAGTGTTATACTGAAGTTAGTATGTGTCAGGCTGTGTGTGTGACATTGTAGATGCTTTGCTCTGTGACTTGCTTTGATGGGACACCATGTTACTTTCCCTTCTTCTAATTTAAGAGATTTGGTTTTTGTTGCATCAATATTCATTGTTCCACTGTGTTACAATAGCACCTTAGAATTTCTTCTTAGATAGTGTTGATAAGTTTTTCAGTTTTTACTCTATAGAGAAGCTCCTTATTCTTCCTTCCATGTTGCATTTTATCTTGCCGGGTAGAGGACTGGAAATCTTTTTCTTTTAATTCTTTAAATTATTTCTTCTAGCCTCTTCTTGCTTGTAATTTTTCTAATGAAAAGTTACTGACAATCTAACTGGTGTTTTCTTATAGGTTACAATTCTTTCTCTTGATGTTCTGTCCTTGTTACTGGTTTTCACAGCTTTAGTATCATGTGTCTTGGTTTGTATCTGTCTGATACTATTTTCTTTGGAACTCTTTGGGTCTCCTGTATCACAAGTTCACTTACCAGCTTGAGATCATTTTCATTAATAATTTCTTTAAATAAAACTTTTAGGCTTTTCTGTTTGTCTTCTCCTTTTGGGTCTCCCCATGATATGAATATTATTTCTCTTTGGTATGTTCCAAAGGGCTCTTACACAATTTTAACATTTTTTCCCACTATATTATTCTATTTGTGTATTCTTCCAGCATGTACTTTTGTGCTCATTATTTTTCTCCACTGTGTCTGTGTGCCTGCTGTTGAGGCCCTCAAATGTTTTTAGATCAGCTATAGTTTGTCCTAGCTCCATTATTTCTAGTTGTGGCTATTTCATATTTTCTATATCTTTATTCTGTTATTTTATATTATTTTTTGAGAATATATTCTCAAATATATTTGAGTCCCAGAAGCTTTGATAGAACTGTTACCTTGAATTCTTCTGTCACGTTCTTGGACTTCTCTTTAATTTTTTTTTTTTTTTTGCTCTGGTATTTGTGATGTGTCCTTCTGTTTCCTCACTTTTAGTTTTTTATGGGTTGAAATAGCCATTTATTTCTGAATGTTGCCTTTGCACCTATTGCTACTGGTCCTCGTAAGGAGTAGTAGGTGTAAAAGAGGACCAGGGCAGGGAGGTAGCAAAGGATCACCTTCAGTAAATTCAGGAATCTGAACTTCCTACTGTGTTGGAAGTGCCTGAGGTGTGTGGTAGGGATCCACAGTGAAACCCTCCTATATGCCAGCTCCTCCAAACTTAGTGTCTAAAAACATTGGACCTTCTTCTATCTAGGCTAGTTTTAAGCAGAAGGCTAATACAAGAATAATGAGTATCCTAGAATGGGAAGGGTGGTGGGAGAACAAAGGGCTTATTTAAGGAAATTATACAGAAAAACTTTCCACATCCAGGGAAGGAATAAATATACCAGTTCACAAAGCTAAATAAACACATAGCTAAAATAACACCTATCTAAATGTAACAAGATCTACACCAAGAAACATAGTGGTATAACTAGCAAGAGTTCAAGAAAAAATTATTGGAGACAGCTAGGAGGAAAATTTAGTTAACTTATAATTGCAATGCCATCAGGCTTATATCAGACTTCTGAACAGAAACTCTACAGACAAGCTGAGAGTGGAATGATGTATTCAAAATACTGCCAGTCAAAAATACTATATCCTACAAGGCTCTTTTTCAGATATAATGGAAATATGAAAGCCTTCCCTGACACACAAAAGATAAAGGAGTTTGGAATATTGTATATTCAATAAATCAATATTTTTAAAATTAATCATGTGTGAGGTTACAATGTTCTCCATGAGCAGACAAACCATTAAAAAAAATACAAGACTGGTTAGGTTCCAAGGCTGCAACTGACTTGGTCACCAGGAAAATGGATTCAGTTTGCATCTCTCCCTCCTTTCAACAGCTTCTTCAGGTCTCAGCAAGCCCAAATGAGAACACCCTGGACTCACCAGAAGGAAGATAACAGGGAGAATTGGCATTTGAGGAGTTCCCCTATGGGAACTCCCATCCAATCCAGGAGCAACCAGTGGCTGCTTCCCTTCTGCTCCTCAGCCCACCCTGGAGATAAGGAGAGACTGCACAGCTGGTGAGTGGAATTCAAGCTGCAGTGAAAGGCTACAGCCCCGAACTCAGATTGCCAGGGTGCCCAGGTGCTAGGACCCAGGAGCAGAGCTCTCCTGGGCACCCAGAAGCTCAGGCTCTAGAAGGAGACTTGCTTCCTTTCCCCCCGTTGGCCCGCTCAGGAGGTAAGGAGAGACAGCACAGATGGGTGAGTGGAACCCCACCTGCATGGAAAGGCTGTAGCCCTAAACCCAGATCGCCCGGGCACCCAAGTGCTAGAACCCAGGACCAGAGCTTGCCAGAGCACCCAGGTGCTAGGACCCGAAGTGTCCTGGTGCTCAGGCACTAGGAAGTACCTTAAAAGGAGGCTTACTTCCCTTTATCCCTCCTTGGAGATAAGGAGAGACAACTCAACTCACAGAAGCCTGAAGACTTGTGAGCCAGAAAGGTTCACAGTACTCAGAAAGCACACAAAACTAGTGACCAAATCAATCACAGGCACAGCTGCAGGGAGACCTACAACACTTCTAATGTGCCCCACTCCCGACAGAGACATCTAAACATAGAGGGAATCTGGGACATCAGAGGCTACAAAAGCAGCAGGCATCTTCCAGAGACAAGGACTCAAGGTGTTACTGGAAGAAACAAAAACACCATAAGAGACCCCGACTATTACTGGCTGAGACGACAGAAAAAATTCCACACAGTGGGGGCTGCAAAAGCAGTATATATTGAAACAAAGCACAACTCAGAATATCCTCCACAACTGAAGTGTCTGGAAGTCCCTCAGCCACCCCAGAAAGAACATCCAGAAAGAATGCCAGTCAATAATAGCGACACCATGTCTCAGCAAATTGTGTAATAGAAAATACACAACAGGGAAAAGAAGACAAACAAATACCCAATTAAGTCCACAGGGGGAAAATTCACCAAAAAAAGATCAGTCACGAGAAAGCATCAAAGAAATAGAAGAACTGCTACCAGATAGAGAATTCAGAATCATCATGATAAAAAAAAAAAACAAGAAGATGAGAAGGAAAAAATGATATGAGGCAAGTCATCAAGGAATTTTAAGGAACTGAAGAATGCAAACAAGGAAAATGAATGAAAGAAATGAAAAGGAAAAAAAGGTATGAGACAAGCAATCAATGAAATGAATAAAGAAAATGAGACACTAAAAAAGGAAATAGAAGAAATGCAGGTGATAACAAGATCACTACAGGAGATAAAGAATGCTGGGGAAAGTAATGAAAACAAATAGATGAAATGGAAGAATGAATCAGCACCCTCAAAGATTCAGAAATAAAGAGAAGTAAAACAGGAAATAAAAGTGAAGTAAAAAGGAAAAGGAAAGAAGAAACACTTAAAAGAGCTACCTGACACCATGAGGAATGGAAATATCAGTTATAAGTATCCCAGAAGGTGAAGAGAAAGGCCAAGGAATCGATAAAATATTCACAGAGATAATAGAAGAGAACTACCCTAATATGAAGAAGATGAAAGTAGACATCTAGAAGAAAACCAAACTAACATGACGACAGGAGAAATACAGCAAGACACATCTTAGTAAACTTCCAAAAATACAAGACAAGGAAAGGATAATGAGAATGACAATGACAAGAGGGAAGAAACAAATAACCTACAAAGGGAAACCAATCCGGATGACATCAGACTTCTCTGAAGAAACACTACGGGCAAGAAGAGATTGGAGGGACATACTCAACAAACTCCAAAGCATTAAATGCCAACCAAGAATACTCTACCCTGAGAAGCTCTCCTTCCTCTATGAAGAAAGAATAAGGACATTTTCAGACAAACAGAAACTCCACAATTTTTTCATGACTAAACCCCCATTTCAAAAAATACTACACGAAGCCCTCAAATCCAACAGAAGAATGAACAAGAAGAGTTCAAAACAAGGAATAAAAATACAAAAGGACCAAAATGGCAAATGTAGGTGCCAGTATATCAATATTATCTCTAAATGTAAAGGGCATAAACTCATCAATAAAAAGACACAGAGTGGCAGGATGGATTAAAAACAGAACCCAACATTCTGCTGCCTACAGGAAACACATCTAACTATAAAAGATAAAAACAAGCTAAAAATAAAAGGATGGAGAACAATCCTACAAGCAAATGGACCAAAAAACAAGGCAGGATCAGCTATACTTATATCAGATAAAATAGACTTCAAACCAAAAAAGGTTAAAAGAGACACAGAAGGCCAGTACATTGTGATTAAGGGGCAATACAAGAAGAAGAATTAACAATCATCAACATATATGCACCAAATGAAGGAGCACCAAAATATATCAGGAAACTACTGTCATCTATGAAAATGTTTATCAGAGAGAATACATACATAACAGGAGACTTCAACATGCCACTGTCCACAATGGACAGATCAACAAGACAAAAAATAAGCAAAGACACTAAAGCTCTGAACAAGGACCTGGACAACATGGGCCTAACAGACGTCTATGGAATACTGCACCCCCAAAAATCTGAGTAGTACACATTTTTCTCAAATCCACATGGATCATTCTCTAGGATTGACCACATACTGGGTCGCAATATAAGTATCGACAGATACACTAAGATCGAAATCATACCAACTGTTTTCTCTAACCATGAAGGAATCAAACTAGAAATAAATCATGTGAAGAAAGCAAGAAGCCAACCTACCATGTAGAGACTGAAACCCACACTACTGCAGGACTATTGGGTCAATGAGGAGATCAAAGAAATTAAAAAATACCTTGAGAAGAATGACAATGACGACAACATGATAAAAGCCATATATGACAAACCCACAGCCAATATTATCCTCAATGGAGAAAAGCTGAAAGCCTTTCCTTTGAGATCAGGAACAAGACAAGGGACACATTATAAGCAGTTGTAAGAGGAAAATATACAGCAATACAGGCTCACATAAAGAAACAAGAAATAAAGAAACAACCTAATGTCACACCTTAAAGAACTGGAAAAAGAACAACAAAATAACCCAAAAGCCAGTAGAAGACAGGAAAAAAATAGAAGTCAAATCAGAAATAATTGAAATACAAGTCAGGAAAACAGTCCAAAAACTCATTGAAACCAATAGCTGGTTCTTCAAGAAAATAAACAAGATAGGCCACTAGCCAGGCTCACAAAGAAAAAAACAGGAGAAAGCACAAATAAACATAATCATAAACGAAAGGGAAACCACAACAGATCCAGCAGAAATCAAAAGAATAATCAGAGAATACTATGAGCAACTATATGCAAACAAGTTTTACAATTTAGCAAAAATGAACAAATTTTTATAACTCTAAAACCACCCAAAGCTAGATAGAGACAGAACAACTAAACAGGCCAATTACAAGCAAGGAAATTGAAGAAGTAATCAAAACCCTCCCTAAAAATAAAAGCCCAGGACCAGATGGATTTACAAATGAATTTTACCGAACATTCAGAAAAGATCTAGTGCCTATACTACACAGACTCATCCAAAAAATTGAAAAAGAAGGAAAACTACCATATACTTTCTATGAAGCCAATATCACACTAATACCAAAACCTAACAAAGAAAACACAAGAAAAGAAAACTTCAGACCAATCTCCCTAATGAACACCGATGCAAAAGTCCTCAACAAAATCTTAAGCCAACAGAATCCAACAATGCAGTAAAAGAATAATATACCATGACCAAGTGGATTTTATCTTGGGAGCGCAAGGATGGTTCATCATCAAAAAATCAATTAATGTAATCCATCACATCAACCAACAAAATAAAAACCACATAATCATATCAATAGATGTGGAGAAAGCATTCAACAAAGTTCAACACCCATTTATGTTTAAGGCCCTAGAAATCATCGCAATAGAAGGAACATACCTCAACATGATAAAAGCCATATATGACAAACCCACAGCCATTATTATCCTCAATGGATAAAAGCTGACAGCCTTTCCTTTGAGATCAGGAACAAGACAAGGGTGTTCAATATCGCCACTGCTCTTCAGCATAACACTGGAAGTTCTAGCCAAAGCAATAAGACAAGAAAAAGACATACAAGGAATCCAAATAGTGAAAGAAGTAAAACTGTCCTTATTTGCAGATGACATGTTAATTTACATGGAAAACCCTAAAAACTCCACAGAAAAATTAATGAAAACCATCAACCAGTTTAGCAGTGTAGCAGGATATAAAATCAACACACAAAAGCCAGGGGCCTCCCTATACACAAACAACCAATCAGAGGAAGCAGAAATTAAAAAAAAAAAAAAAGCATCCCCTTTTCAATTAAAACAAAAATAATCAAATACCTGGGAGTCAACCTAACAAAAGAGTTGTAAAAGACCTTTACAAAGAAAATTACAAAACACTGTTAAAAGAAATACAAGAAGACACCATGAACTGGAAAGACATTCCCTGCTCATGGATTGGGAGAATTAACATCATCAAAATAGCCATCCTGCCAAAAGAGATATACAGATTTAATGCCATCCCCATAAAAATCTCAATGACATTCTTCAAAGAAATAGAAAAAATGGTGATGAGATTCCTGTGGAACAACAAAAGACCTCGAACAGCCAAAACCCTCATGTCTAAGAAAAATCAAAGTGAAGGCATTACAATCCCAAACTTCAAGCTTGTTGGGTCCTTTGCCTGGACAGAACCCCCCCACCTCCCCCACAGAATCATATGCACACTGTTGTGTGGAAACAAAGAATGAGCCATGGGTGCTGGAACAGAAAAACAGGAGGCAGGAAGTGTTCCTGCCTTGTGTTTGCT
>NW_004567118.1:43311929-43350464 GCF_000260355.1 Condylura cristata | reverse complement strand
GAAGCAGCCCAAATGCCCAAAAGTGGATGTGGTACATATATACAATGGAATATTAAAAAAGAGATGTGGTACATATATACAATGGAATATTACTCAGCAACCAAAAAAAGAGAAACACATATCTTTTGCAGCGACATGGATGGAACTGAAAAAGATCATGCTTAGTGAGAGAAGCCATAAAGAAAAGGAAAAATACATAATGGTTTCACTCATATCAGGAGTATAACGGGCCAGGCGAGAAAATAATAATTAATAATAACAATGATAGTAATAATGATGATAATGATGATGATAACAATAATAATAATAAACAGTTATATACCACAGACAATTTATGGGTGTGGAGTGGGGAATGGGATCAAAAACAGTGAGGGGAGGGAAATGCACTGGACTTTGGTGAGGGCACATGGGTGATTTGGTGATGGGAAGCCCAAGGGTATTACAACTGAGATGGAAAAATGCACAAAAGGATATAAAATAAACTTTCATATTATTAAAAAAAAAAAAAAGCAAGACCAATGGGTCTTAATGTAACAGTATGAAAGGCTTATTGATGTAATTTTAGATTCCACACTACAATTAACCTTTAAAAAGCTATCATTTTAGGCCCTCCCTGGTGGCGCAGCGGGTTAAAGCACAGCACTGAGAATCTAAAGCCGCTTCCGCATGAGTTCGATTCCCGCCTGCCCTGGAGGTGACCACATGGTGTGGCAGACCTCTCCTGACCCGCCCGCTGCTCCCCTCAGCAGTGTACTTCGTCGATCTGCCTGTTCTGTTCCCCACTCTGTCTCTGGTGAAGCCTCTCACCGCCCCTGAGCCTCTGGCCTGTACCTCAGTTCTGTATGCACAAATAAATAAATCTTTAAAAAAAAAAAAGCTATCATTTTAAAATTTTGGTGTGCTGTTTTAGAGTAAATGACTTAAAAATCAGGCATTTAGGCCCTCTTGCGGTTAACATCTATGACAGTCCTTACAGTTTTGTAAAAGCACCTATGATTATGGACACATGGGTCCAGAGAGCAGGAGCATATGCATATGTAAATGGAGACACCTGTGCCAAGAGGGAGGGGACACACAGGTGCATGACTCTCAGTTGGGATAAAAGATAGGGGGAGAATAGCAGAGAGAACACACAAGAGAGGCCATAGAAAGAGTGAAAAGGTACACTGGGAAGCCTCTTAGGCCTCCAGACCATACTTTGCGCCTGCCTACCTGCTTGCCTGCCTGCCTTGCACCTGGTTGCTCCACTACATTATCCAATAAAAATACCCATTATCTGAGATGGCATATAATATATTCCTGTCTTTTCCAACTATGCATATGTGTGAGACTGGATTTTCTTGATGTATTTCAAAAGAAACAACATATTGTACTAGACTGAATGCAAGAAACGTACGAAAAACCAGCTGTCTTCTTTTAAATAAGAACACAATGACATTTGTAATATAAAAAGGCCACTCTTGTTAAAAAGTAATTTTTTTTCCAGGAAAAGAGCACTGTTTTTCATAAAATTATCCTATTTGTGTTCATATGTAATCAATTTATTTTTACTTTAACATGGATATTTTTAAAGCATCTGTTTTAATTTAAATATAGTAAATATTGATAGATATAACATATATTTAACAAAGGGAGCTAACTGGTATCCTCAATTTTTAAGAGTATAAAGTGGTACTTGAGGTCACAACATTTGAAAAAGTCATTTCCAACATAGGGTAAGAGATGAATGGCAGGCATGACTCACCACAGTAAGGCTTCAGTCACAGCATCAAAGAACTCAGGGCACAGCATTTCCTGAGATTCATGTCCATGGCAAGTAAGAAGTGCCTCCACCAGTGGTTCAAAATCTGGCAGAGTAATAAGTGGGATACAAACTTGGGACAAGGACCTTACTTGCTCAGGAATCATTCTATGGAATAAATAAAATAAGAAATCATTACCCAAATCTTAAGAACCACATCTAAATAAAGACATATAAAAACTTGATGCTAAAAAAACTGGTTAACAGTTCATTTGTTTTGACACCCATATAGTGAGAACTACCTAACAACCATCATGGAATTCTCATCCAATGAATTATCTGATTGATGCAGTTCCTATTTTAACATTACTCATTGTTAGAACTTTGGCATAAATGTCTATAGGCACCTCCAACTAATCATTTCTCAAACAACTCTAATATCTTCCCCAACTCTAATCTTTGTCCTGTGTTCCTGATCTCATTTGCTCAGGCCAAAACATTTTAAGTCCATCCTTGACACCTTCCTTTCTGTCAAGCTCCTATCATGTCCAGCAGTAAATATCGTCAGTTACTGCATCACCTCACTACACTTTCATCACTACTAATTCTAATGAATTATTCCTGTCTCTTCTAGCCAGTAACCCCCTGTATAGAATATCTTAGGTACCTCCTCACTTTGTCCTTGCTTCTGCCCTCAGTCCCACTGTTTATCATCAGAACAGTTACAGCAATCCTTTAAAATTTTCATATCACTTTATCACTCAAAGCTTTTTGCAATGGTTTTCACACCTCACAAAAAAACTAGACAAGTCATATTCTATCCATCTGTTTCTTCAGTTTCATCCCTTTGTACTCTTAGCCTTGCCTATTCTGCTCCAGTGTTACAGGTCTCCAAAACCTGTATCCTCATAGGCTAGATGAGGTCCTATTGCTCACTTTGGAACACATTGCTAATGAGCTCCTCTGTTTCAGTTATATGGAGACTTCCTTGACTATCCCATACAAAGTCACTAAAATGACAGCAATCAGTCACAAGTGGTAGTTTAAATTAAGTGAAATAAAATTTTAATTCCCACTACCAAAAGTTCTCTAACTTAGTTGTACCTATTTATCAGCAACATCCTGGAATTCTCTTTTCCCCATAATCTAATTAACTCATATTGCAATTTTTATTTTCCAGAAATCAAATGAGTTTGAAAAACATGTTTAATGTGGAAAAAAATAACAGAAAAATTAGCATCTTACCCATTTTTAAGTATATAGGTATGATTCTGTTGTTGCAACGGATACCTAGATCTTTTTGATCTTCCAACACTGAAACTATATCCATTGAATAAATACTACCCATTTTCACCTGCTACTCAGTAGATCTGGTAACCACCATTCTACATGTTTCTATGAATTCAGATACTTCCTATAACTGGAATCATGCAGTATTTGTCTTTTTGTGACTTATTTCACTTATTATAAGCTCTTGAGGTTAATAAATGTTGTAGCATATGATGGAATTTCTTTTTTAAGGCTGAAAACATTCTATTGTATATACATACTGTATTTTCATTCTTTATTCATCCATTGTTGACATTTAAGTTGCTTATACCTTTTGGCTACTGCAAATGATACTTAACAATATGTTGTGCAAAAATACTTCTTTAAATCCTTTTTTCTTTTTTGATATAATTGCTCAGAAATGGGATTGCCAGATGATATAATAATTCTAGTTTTGCATTTTTGAGGAACCTACATACTGCTTTCCATGATGCACTTTTTTACATTCCCACCAACATCACACAACCATTCCACCCCTTTTTTCTATAGCCTCACCAACACACTACTTATTTTTTAATAATTTGGAGGATGACAGTCATCCTAATGGGTGTGAAAGATATCCCAATTGTGATTTTGATTATTAAGGTTGAACATATTTTAATGTGGTTGTTGGCTATTTTTATATCTTCTTTGAAGAAATATTTTCTTGAGTTCTTGGCCCTTTTATTACTTGGTTTATTTGTTTTTTGGTTTAGAGCAATAGAAATTTCTTACATATTCTGCATATCAATGCCTTATTAGATAGCTTGTAAATATTTCTATCCATTTCATAGGCTAGTTTCACTTTGTTGTTTGTTTTCTTAAGTGAACAGATGTTACAAACTCCCATTTGTGTCTTACTTTTTGTTGTTTGGGTTTTTGATGAGGTATCCAAGAAACTACTGTCAAATTCAATGTTATGAAGATTTTCCTATATGTTTTCTCCTAGGAGAATTATAGCCTGTCATATTTAGGTATTTACTTCATTTTGAATTTTTATTTAGGTGATAAGGGGTAAAATTCATTCTTTTTCATATGAGAATCATTTTCCAACATCATTTATTGAAGACTGTTTTTTCCCCATTGTTTATCCTTGATACCCTAGTTGAAAGTCATTTGAAAAGACATGTATGGATTTAAGCACGTCTTTCCATTCCATGGGTCTATGTATCTGGCTTTATGCCAGGACAAAACTGTTTTGATGACTATAGCTTTGTAATATGCAGTATAAAAATTTATTTATTGAGATAACCTTGATTTACAATATTATATGCTTCAAGGAGGTTCACACCTCCACAAATTAAGCTATCATACCATGCCTACCACCAAAGAACCAATACTCCTCCACTATATATTCTACTGTGTCCCTACACCCCTTATGCTCCAGTTCCCGTTTTGATAGCCTCAGTTCTATAGTCAGTCAGGGTTTGTTTTGGTTTGGTGTTGCCTGTTACTTTGTTTTGTTTTTTATATTTTACATGAGTGAAATCATCCAGTATTATTCTGATTTCTTTTGCTTACATTATCACTTCTAGGTTCAACTATGTTGTCACAAATGGCTAGAGTTCATCTTATTTTATAGCCGAGGCCTATTACAGTCATGTGTATATACACCAAATCTGCTTAATCCTCTCATCTGTTGTTGGATATGAAGGTAATCTCCTCTCATCTGTTGTTGGATATGAAGGTAATTTCTAGTAAATAATACTAGAATGAATCCCTTCAGGTTAGTATTTTTGTATTCTTGAGGAAGATACCTAAAAGAGACACTTGTTGGATCATATGATAGATTCAGTGTTTTGCAAAACCTCCACACTGTTTTTCATATAAGATAGATTAATCTGCATTTCCACCAATAGTGTATGAGGGTTTCATTTTTACCTATACCCTCATAACACTTGCTGTTTCTAGTCCTACTGATAAAGACCATTCTCACAAGTATAGGTGGTATTAAACTGCATTTCCCTAATGACTGGTGATGAGAATTTTTTTCATGTGCCTGCTGGCTATCTGTACGTCTTCTTTGAAGAAGTGTCTGTTTACCTCTTCTGTCCTCTGTACATTTTTCATTTTTATTACAGTGAGATATATCGAGATCTTTACAGATTTTGAATATTACTCCTTTGTTAAATGAATCATGTGCAAATATTTTCTCCCCTTTGGTAGGGTATCTTTTTGCTTTAATGATACGTTCATGTACTGTGCAGACACATTTTATTAACCTTTTTCCTGATATTTCTTATTTTGATCTAGTCCCATTTATTTTTGCTTTTTTTTGGTCACTTTAGTGGTGTCACCAAAGACATCACTGAAGTCAATGTTGTAAAGAGTGTTTGGCCTGTTTTCCTCTACATCGTTTATGGTTTCTGGTTTGACATTCAGGTCCTTGATCCACTTTGAATTAATGTTTTTGGTATATCAGATAGTGGTCTCATATTCTTTTGTAGGTGACTGTCCAATTTTTACAACACCGATTTTTGAATAGACTTTCCTTATTTCCCTGTTACATGTTCTTGGCTCCTTTGTCATAAATTAACATTCAAGTAGGTGCAGATTTCTTTCAGGGATTTTAATTCTATCCCATTGGTCAGTCTACCTATTTTTATTTCAACAACACAATGCTTTAATAACTACTTTTTTACTCAGAATTGCTGTGGCTATTCAGGGTCTTTTGTATATCCATAAAAACCAGTAGAGTATGGGACCTCCCTGGTGGTGCAGTGGGTTAAAGCACAACACTAAGAAGCTAAAGCCATTTCCGCATGACTTCAATCCCTGCATGCCCCGAAGGTGATCCACATGGCATGGTGGACCTCTCCTGACCCGCAAACTGCTCCCCTCAGCAGTGTACTTTGTCAGTAGGCCTGTTCTTCTGTCCACTCTGTCTCTGGTGAAACCTCTCACTGCCCCTGCACCTCTGGCCTGTATCCCAGTTCTGTATGCATAAATAAATAAATCTTAAAAAAAAAAAGTACAGTTTGGGTTCCTCTCTGGTCGCACAAGGAGCTAAAGCACAGCACTAAGAAGCTAGCCTCAGCCACTTCGGCATGAGTTCAATCCCGGCCAGGGAGGTGACCCACATGGTACAGCAGACCTCTCCTGTCTTGCCTCCTCAGCAGTTTACTTCCTAAATATGCCTGTCCTGCTCTTCACTCTGTGGAATCTTCTCAGCACCCATCCTCTGGCCTCCATCCCAGCTCTGTATGCATAAATAATCTTAAAAAACATAATAAACAGTAAATTTGTCCTATTTCCCTGAAGAAAGCTATTTGAATTTTGATAGGGATTGTTTTAAATCTAATCATTGTGTTTGGTAAGACAGCTATCTATCCTATTTTCATATGACATGATAACATAGATATATAACCCTTAAAACTTTACTAAAACCATTAAAAACAAATCAATTCAGTTCAATGTAAGGCTATAAAATCAATATATCAACACAATAGTCTGTTTTAGATAGGGTCCTAAACTGTACTGGATTTTATAGATCTACAAAAGACCCTGCATAGCCAAGGCAATTCTGAGAGAGAAAAAAAAAAAGTTGTTACTAAAACAGTTAATTCTTCTAATCTGTAAGCATGGAATATATTAATTTCTTTTAGCAGTGATCTGCAGTTTTATATAAAGTTTACTCTTAGGTACTTATTTTATTTGATTACAACTATTATTTTCTTGATTTCTTGCTCTTCAAGTTCACTGTACATAGTCCTGTATGTAGCCTTACATTGTATTAAACTGATTTGTTTCATTTATTAATGGTTTTGCTGAAGTCACTTCTCCAATTTGCATTCCTCTTATTCCTTTCTATTGCCTTACTGCTTTAGCTAGGACTTTCAAAATTATGTTGAATACTAAGTGTGAGAGTGGGCATCCTTGTCTTGTCCCTGATCTCAGAGGAAGAGCTTTCATTGCTTCACCACTGAGTATGTATCAGCTGGAGGTTTGTCACATATGACCTTTATTCTATTGAGGCATGTTACCTCTATCAATTTTATCAATATCAAGAGTTTTATCATAAATGTATATTGGGGCTTGTAAAACACATTCTCTGCATCTACTAATATGATCATATGATCTTTATCTTTCTGTTTGTTGATGTGGTAAGTGACATTAATTGGCATGCAAATATGAACCATCCTTGTATGACATCCTTGTATGACAGAGGTGTTTGATTTTTTCAAGGTACTGTTAATTTGGTTTGCTAAGATTTTGTTGCTAAGATTTTTGCATCTATGTTTATTAGGGCTAGGTGTCTGTAATGCTGTAGTCATTATTAATTCACTCCTTCTGCTATCTTTGAGTTTAATGTTTTCTTTTCCCAGTTCTTTGAGAAATTTGTGATCTTTGCTCTATTTTTTTCCTACTCTAAAAAAGTATAAGGGGGGCTATGGAAGCACTGATAAAAGTGGTGACTGCCAAAGCCTTTAGGGACACCCCAGTTTAGGAATAGGGAACAGAGGAGCCTATGCTCAGGGTAGGTGGGACTGCCAGTGACTGGAGGGGTAACAATAGAACGCTGAGGTAAATCTCATGGTGTGCAGTATCAGTTATCATGGAGTGCAGGCAAAGATTCTGTGGTTTTAAATGACATGAACTGACAGAGAATTATTGGTGCTGGGATCCACAGGAAGGGGGAATGAAAAGGTGTGGAGCCAAGATGGAGAGAGCATGGAGGGCACAGGCACTGAGAGCCATGGCTGGGCTCAGGAGGGGTCCAGTACCCGCAAAGGTGGAGCAGCTCAACCACTGTTCTTTTTAAATGAAGGCCTTTATCCATAATTGTATCCCTCTTATTACTGCTTTTCCTATGTAACATCAGTTTTAGTGTATTGTATATTCATTTTCAATTGTCTCAGGACATTTTCTAATTTTCCTTGTGGTTTTTTCTGTGATCTATTGATTGTTCAAGA
Organism: Condylura cristata; assembly: GCF_000260355.1. Classification (NCBI taxonomy): domain Eukaryota; kingdom Metazoa; phylum Chordata; class Mammalia; order Eulipotyphla; family Talpidae; genus Condylura; species Condylura cristata. The sequence continues at coordinate 43,342,502 of NW_004567118.1, read as the reverse complement.
TTGTGTAGCTTAATATGCACATTTTGTGAATTTTCCAGTTTTCCTCCTAATAATTGACTTCTATTTTATAATATTATGTTTAGAAAGATAATTGATATGGTTTCTATCTTAAAGCTGTTAATTAATAGTTATTTTGTGATCTAACATGTGATGTATCCTGCAGAATGTTCTATGTGTGCTAACAAAGAATGTGTATTCTGATTTTATTGGAGTTTTCTGTATTTATTATTTTTAAGTCTAGTTGGTCTATTAATATTGTTCAAGTCCTCTGTTTCCTTAATGATCTTCAATTTAGTTGAAATAGCCACTATGGAAAGTGAGATGCCAAATCTATAATTATTGTCTTACCTTTTATTTTTTCCATTCAATTCTGTCAATGTTTGCTTCATATGTTTTGGTACTCTGCTGTTAGCTGTATGTTAAACTGTTTTCACTTCCTAATGAATGGATTCTTTTATTTGTTAACATTACATATTATCAACTTTGTCTCCTGTAATAGTTTTGACTTAAAGCATATTTTACCTAATGTAAATAGGCTACTACAGCTTTCTTGTGATAAGTATAGGCACTTTCAGTCTATAAAAATTCTTATATCTAAAATTAGTCTTTTGTAGAGACCATATAACTTTTTGTTTCATTGTTGTTTTTATCCATTAAGTCACTTTATGCATTTTGACTGGAGATTTTAATACAATATATTTAAAATAATTTAAATGGGTAAGAGGATTTATGATAGCCAATTTGTTGCTTTCTGTATGTCTTAGTTGTCCCTTATCTTCCTCTCTTGCTACTTTCCTTTTTTGTTTTGTTATTGTTGCTGTTTTGGAGGAGTATGTTTTGCCCTTTCATTTTCCATTGTGATCCTCCAATAGGTATCTCATGTTGTTAGCAGGCGGATTAGCTAAACATCTTAGACTTGTAATAATCTATTTTAAATGTCTTAACAACCTTGTTTGCATATACAAGTTCCACTTATATCTCCTTCCTGCCTTTATTATTGATGTTGTAAATTAAATCTTTTAATATTTTGTATCAATTAGCATAGGCTCATAGTTAAGAGTTAATTTTACCTTTTAAGTTTTCTTCCCATTTCTGGTAAGTGTTTACTAGTTTCTAATAACTTAAGTGTTTCAAAAGATAAATTAGAATATTGTTTTATAAAGTCAGTCAATATTTGTACCTTAAAATTATCATGTGTACTCAATATCTGAAACATCTGAGATTAAGCCTTCAATAAATCAAATTTAAAAGGAATTATGCTTTAGTACTTTAGATATGTGATCAGCTGAAGCTATGAAAACCTAAAAAGAATCACATTAACAAAGTTCTGTGGTTACCTTAGAGTTCTGGTTCCCTGTGAAAAAAGTCTAAAGGATTGAATATGAATAAATAATTCTTGTTTTCAGATGTCAGGAAGATGGATTGAAAAAAAAAACAAAATATAAGCAGAGACTGCTACATAGGGCATAAAACCTGTGGTGATCAATTTGTGACAAAGATAGTAAGCTATACCTCAGCAGGTGTTTAGCCACAAGATGTAAGTTTTTCAAGTAACATAGTAGTTACTTGAATGATGCCCTCAGAATAGTGCAGGGTATAATTTAAACAGGTAATGTACTAACATAGCAGGCTCCACTGTCAATTCACATACTGAATAAATGAATGAAAACTGATAGCTATATCATGACATATCATTTCTGATTCACTCAATACCTTTTGGTGATGAACTCTCGATTTTTGTTTATTTGGGAAACTGTTAATTTCACCTTTATTTCTGAAAGGAAGGTTTATTAAATAAAATAATATTGATTGACTAAAGCATCCCATTCTCTTCTTGTGTTAATGTTTCTGCTGAGAAATCTGCTGATAATCTTTATGGTAGCTTCCTTGTTGCTTTTCTCTGTTACTATCAATACTCTCTGTCTTTACCTTTTGAGGGTTTTATAACATATCTTGGTGTGGGCCTTTTTTGGGCTCCGATGGCTGTGATTTAGATGTCCAGTTCTTTGCTTACACCTGAAAAATGCTATCTCCTATTCTCCCCTCACCTTTTCCTCTCCTTTCCTACTTCCCTGCCTCCTTCTTTCTGGGACTCCCATAAAGCACACATATAATCGGTCCACTTGATGGTGTCCATAGACCTTACACTTCAACTTTTCATCATTCTTTTTCTTTTCATTCACCTGACTTGATAATTTCATCAAATGTGTCTTCAAGTCAGTTAATTGATCAAGTCATCTGCTGAACCCCTCTAGTGAATTTTTCAATTCAGTTATTATATTCTTAGCTCCTAAATTTGTTTGATTACTTCTCTTTAGAATTCTCTTTGTTCATATTCTTATTTTTGTTCATTATCACCTTCCTGATTTATCTTGGGTGTTTATTTGTATAAATAACTAAATATATATTGTAATGTACTGAGCTTCTTTAGGGTTTCACTTTGAATTCTTTGGTAGGTAATTACCGCTACCTCCTTAGGGTAGGTTTCTAGAGATTCATTTTGTACCTTTGGTCATGTTTTCCTGTTTCTTCATGCCTTTTTGTTTTGCCATGTTTTATGCATTTGGTTAGTCACCTTAGACAGTCTTAGCAGACTGACTTTGAAGAGAAAGAGATCTTCATTAATCAACCTGACTAGAGAATCTGAGCGTCTTTTGAATCTTTTCTAGGGGTGCATCTTTTCTAAGCTTGTACAAGTAATTTTCCAATTAGAGAGCTTTGCCAGTTTCTTTGTCAGGAGTCTGTAATCTCTCACTCTCTCTGGTGTTTGTATGTGGTATTGCAGGTTCTCTGGTGCTGTAATAAATCACTGAATTGTCTTTTTTTTCTCCACAGCCGGTGGCATTCAAAGTATACAGGATTCAGTTACTGCTTTAGTCATGGGAGACAGAAACTAATCACTAGAATGCTGAAATATTGGCTATATTAGATCTTTTCACCTCCCTAATTCTCAAGAAAAAAGCTCTCAGTTGAATGCTTTCTTCTAAGTCCATTGATTCAAACCAATCTCCATCTGAGGACAGTTATCTGGTCCTAAAAGCAGCAGCTGAGCTCTATTGGAACATCTGTGTTTCACAGACACTGAAATTATGCCAGTTCCCTGTCCATGGTCAGAATTAGGCAAAACAGTTACTAGGCCCTCAGACAGCCCTTGTTCCCCAATCCTTAAAATACTGGACACATTCCACTTTTCTTTCCCTTCCAAAGGTAAAATCCCAAGCTGGCTTTTTTTATTATTATTATTAAGATTTATTTATTCATTCATTTGTACAGAACTGGGTACAGGCCAGAGATGCAGGGGTGGTGAGAGGATTCATCAGAAACAGAGTGGGGAACAGAGCAGGCAGATCAACGAAGTATACTGCTGAGGGGAACAGCCGTAGGGTCAGGAGAGATCTACCACGCCATGTGGATCACCTCCGGGGCGGGCTGGAATTGAAATCATGCGGAAGTGGCTTTAGTTTCTTAGGCTGTGCTTTAACTTACTGCACCACCAGGGAGGGCCCCAAGCTGGCTTTTATTCACACTCCTAATAAGCTGGGCTGGCATTGGGAAAGGGCTATAGTGGTTATGATACACTTTTATTTTTAAAAAAGATTTATTTATGCATATAAGAATTGGTGTAAATGCCAGAGATGTAGGGGGTTAGAGGACTCACAAGAGACAAAGCAGGCAGATCTACTGAAATAACACTGCTGAGGGGAGCAGCAGGCAAGACAGGAGAGGCCTGCTGTGCCATGTGGGTCAAATTCATGCTGCAGTAGTTGGTGATAGCTTGACAGTGCCCGTGTCTTTAACTCATGTGTCATGGGGGCGCCTGATATGGCTTTCTTATCATTTCAGTGTGGCTATTCTTGACTTAAAGTTTGTCTGGGATACTCCAACTTCATTTTTTTGTTTGCTTGTTTGTTTTGTTTTTTAGCTCTCCTCAAAAGACTTTGGGACAAATACTGTTAGTAAGTCAGTATCTCTGTGGGAGAACAAGCAACAGAGCTTCCTATTCTATTTTCCTGATAGCACTCTTGAAGAAATTTTTAAATGTTTATTATTCATTCAGTTTTCCCCTTTTGGTAGTGATTTGCATATATTTTTGTACATTTGATACTGGAATGTTTGTCTCTTTATAACTGATTTACAAGAGATATTTCTATTTTGCATACTAATATTTCACTTTATAGGCTGCAAATATATAGAAGTCTTGCTGCTCCTTTCTATTTGTTAAGAGTTTGGGTTTATTCTGTTTTTGTTTTGAGAAAACTTTGTTTATTCATCTGAGCTTTAATAAATTATCAAGTCAGCATTTTTTTTGGAGTTTGGCACATACACATTTCATTCATTGGTGTTTTAGAACCCTTTAATAATAAAATTTAAACTTTATAATTCAAGTGATTCATTATTCAACATTCATTTCAAGGGCTGTTTTTTACCTAACATGTAAATAACTGATTGTAAATGCTTTCTAGCCACTCTAGGAAGGTTTATATGCATACTTTATGTATTACAAAAACGCATTTATTTTAAGTGCTCAAAAGATTTTTAATGGATTATTAAGTGAAATAACCCGGTTGATTATTAAGTTAAACAACCTAAATATCACCTAGTTTTTGGACATTTCTCTTACATCAAGATCTTTTGTGTTCATTTGTAGGAAATTTCTGTTCATATTCCTAGCTCCAGGCATCAATTATTTGCCTTCTACCTTTACAGACTGTGTTCTGCATATTTCATAAAAGTGGAATCATATAATATGTGGTCTTTTATAACTAGTTTCTTTCATTAGCCATATTTTTGAGGTCCGTGCATATTATAACCTGAATCAAAAGTAGGTTTTTTTTTTAGAATAATTTCCATTTCACTTTTCCCCAGAGGTCAGCTTTTCTTCAGTCCTTAAGGACTTAGCTCCTTTATGTGGACTTTGGAGGAGATTATGAGGTAAGCACATAGAAATCTAAATACAGGTGGGTTGTTCCTGTCTTTCCAGGCTTCAGGTAGACAGTTCCTTATTACCTTGCTGTGAATGGCACAACTCACATACAATTTGGGAACACTTGCAAATGTCCCTGACAACTGCAGCCTCCACTATATTTTGAAGAATTAACTTCTTAAAGCCCTAGTTCTTGGGCAAACATAGGGTACAGCTGGTGCATGTGGCTGAGGCCCTTTGTGGTATGATCATAATTTCTTCTTTTCCTGGTCATCCAGAAAGCCAGTTTATTCTTTTTATATTGAAGGGTAGTATTCAGTTGTATAGACACATCATATTTTATATAGCCATAAATAAATTGATACATATTTGGACTGCTTTCACCTTTTGTCTATAATGGATGATTCTGCACTGGATGTTCTCAGACATGTACTCGTGATTATTAGCCATTTCTTTTGGCAATGTGTATTTTAGTTCTGTTATTTTTAGTTATTTTTTACTGGGTTATTTGTCCTCTTCTTACAGATTTTTCTTTGTATAGTCTGAGTATGACTCCATCAAATGTGTGATTTGAAAATATTTTCTCATAGGCTATAATTTGTCTATTCACTTTTCAAATGGTGATAACAGGTAATTTTTTTTACTTGCTTATCCAGTTACTTGATGTTATTTTTGATTGTTTCTGGTTTTGAAACAACTGTAAATAAAGCAGGTATGAATATTTGCATACAACTATTTATAAGTACCCATGTTTTCACATGTCATAAAGAAACACTGAACAGTAGATTTGTGTGCCATTTGGTAAATGTATATTTAACCTTATAATGATTTACCAAAATGATGATGCCACTTCACATTCTTGCAGGTAATTAGAGATTAGTAGTTTCACATCCTTTTCAACATTTGTTGGAACGTTTGTTATTTTCTAATGTATCTAGTGGTTTTTTAAATTATAGCCAACCAAGTAGGGATGATGCCATATCTCATTGTACTTTTGACTATTATTTCACTAATAATTATTGATGTTGAGTTTCTTTTCATGTAATTATTGGTCAGTTACACATTTTCTATGGAGAAATTTCTATTTAAATCTCTTGCCTATTTTTGAATTGAGTTTATTTTGTTGTTTAGATTTAAGATTTCTTTTATTTTGGTTATTAATTCTTTATAAGATACAAACATACAAATGTTTTCATTCACCCAGTAAGTTATTTTTTCATTCTTTGACAGTATCTTTTGGTTCACAGAAGTTCTCGATTTTAATAAAGTCCAATTTATGTATTTTTTGTTGTTGTTGTTGCTTATGCATTTAGTTCAGTATCAATAAATCACTACCAAGCAGAAACACTAAAAAGTCAGTTTTACAAACAGAAGATGCAAATGGCCAACAGGCAAATGAAATGTTCAATATCACTCATAATTGAGGGCTACAAATCAAAAAAACCACAATAAGATACTATGTTACCAGTAAGAATGGGACATATTAAAAAAACAGGCAACAACAAAAGTTGGTGAGGATGTGGAGAAAAAGGAACCCTCCTACAATGCTAGTGGGAATACAAACTGGTCCAACCACTATGGAAAGCTGTTTGAAGTTTTCATATGATCCAGCAATTACACTCCTAGGTATCTATACAAATAGTAATTCAAAAGAACTCCTGCATGCCTATGTTTATTGCAGCACTACTTACAATAGGTAAGCTATGGAAACAACTGAAATGCCTAAAATTAGATGACTGGATCAAGAAGATGTGGTATATATACACAATAGAATATTACTCAGCAATCAAAAAAGATAAACTCATGCCTTTTGCAGCAATGTGAATGGAGATGAGAGGGATATGCTAAGTGAAATAAGCCAGGAAGAAAAAGAAATATATCAGATGATTTCTCTTTTAGGAGGCATTTAAGAGATCCGGAAAAAATAAAGCAATTGTAATAAAGAAAACACCAAAATCAACAGGTAACCACAAACTAGAGATATTCTGCAGGGGAGAAAAAGGGAGTAAGATCAAAACACAGGTTGGAAGAGCACAAGCGATTATGATGATAGCACACAAGTGAATTGGTGAATTCCATTTCATCCAAGATGGAAAAGCACACATTGTGCAAAAATTATAGAATAACATAAAAATATATAAAATAAAATTTAAAAAAAATCAAGTCATTTAAAAACAAAACAAAACAAAACACTTCATGAGCCTCACAGGACATTTCTCTACGTCAGGGACCCTCAGGAAACCCCCAGTAAGCAACACTGACTCCAGAGCCAGTGACCAGCTCCCAGGGAGCTGACAGAAACTCAAATTGCAACCAAGAAGGACTTTGCTTTAGCATTGCTGTTCCCCTGTTGCACAAGGAAGCATATCCCTTTCAGTCACATAGAACCTGTTTCAAGATTAGGGACCTTCAGCAACCCTCTACCCACAGGGGACCAGAAACAAGCCCTGAACCACTGTTCTTAGGTGACGTGAGGTTCCAGCAACTGAATCTCTTGACCTATCATCACCCTAGCCTTCCTAACCATCAAAACAAGACCTGGAAATGCTTCAGGAGAGCTCTAGCACCACCCTAGATCTTATAAGACTCCAATAGTTGTGTCAACCATCAAGTAAACATTTGAAACAGTTCAGGAGAAGGATCACACAATAAAAGCTAAGTACAGCAGAGCAATCCAGAACAAGCAATGGGGAAAGGGAAAAATACAAAAGCCAAGGAAGCCCTGAGGAGACCAATGAAACTCAGAGAGAAAATCAATCCCCAGAATCCAGTAATATGGAAGAGTTCTTCTGCCTCTCAAAAAGAATTTAAAATTGCCATAATTAAGAAAGTCAGGGCCCTCCCTGGTGGCACAGCGGATTAAAGCACGGCAGAGTCTAAAGCCACTTCTGCCTGAGTTCGATCCCCGCCTGTCCTTGAGGTGACCACATGGTGCAGCAGACCTCTCCTGATCCGCCTACTGATCCCCTTAGCAGTGTGCTTCATCAGTCGGCCTGTTCTGCTTCCCACTCTGTCTCTGGTGAATCCTCTCACGGCCCCTGCATCTCTGCCCTATACACCAGTTCTGTATGCAAAAGTAAATAAATCTATTTTATTAGAAATATAATCAAGAAACAGCAGATCACGATTGAAACTTGAAGAAACAAAGGCTAAACCTCTTCAAAGAAAATGATAAAATATTGTTATTAGAAATAGAAGACACAAAAAAATGGAACCCCATGCTCATGTCTTAGAAGAACCAACATTTTTAAAATGGCCATTCTACCTAACGCAATTTACAGATCCAATGTTATTTCAATAAAAATGTCAATGACATTCTTCAAAGAAATAGAACAAATATTGATGAAATTCATATGGAGACACACATACAAAAAAACATGAATAGCCAAGGTTCTCCTGACAAAACAAAGGAGAATGTAGGTACCACATTCCCAGACTTCAAACTATACTACAAACCATCATGATTAAAACAGTGTGGTACTGGAACAAAAACAGAGACAAAGACCAACATAACTAAATAGAAAGCTCAGAAATAAAGCCTCACATGTATGGAAAACTAATCTTTGACAAAGGAGCAAAGAATCTACAATGAAACAAGGACAGTTTGTTCAATACATGGGGCTGGGAAAACTGGACCACCATAACAAAAGAATAAAAATTAGACCAGAACCTCACACTATGCACAAAAATAAACCCAAAATGGATAAAAGATACGAACATAAAACCTGAAACCATAAAATATATAGAAGAAATATAGGTAAAATACTACAAGATATACATATCAGTAACACCTTTAGAGACTCATTCCTCAGTGCAAAGGAAGTGCAGAAAAAATAAACAGCTGGAATAACATTAAACTAAAATGCTTCTGTACAGCAAAAGAGACACTGGGAGAAAATTTCTGCACCTCATATAACTGTTAAGGGACTGATCACAAAGATACATAAAGTACTCACATGACTCAACAAAAACAAAAGTAAACAATCCAGTCAAGAAATGAGCAGAAGAACTTAAAAGACACTTCTACAAAGAGGATATGCAAAAGGCAACGGCATATAAAAATTGTTCAACGTACCTCATAATCAGAGAAATGCAAACAAAAACCACTATGAGATACATCACTTTACACCAATAAGAATGACACATATTAAAAAAAATAAACAGCAACAACAAATGTTAACAAGAATGTGCAAAAAGGAAACACTCTTACATTGCTGGTAAGAATGAAAACTGGTCCAACCACTATGGAAAGCTGTATGGAGGTTCCTCAGACTACTAAAAGTAGAGCTAACATATGACCATGCGCTTCCAATCCTAGGGATCTAGGCAAAGGGACACAAAAACACTTATTCAAAAACATGCTTGTATCTTTATGTTTATTGCAGCACTGTTTATGACACATAAGACTTGGAAACTAGATGACTGGATCAAGAAGATGTGGTATATATAAACAATGGAATACTATTCAACAATCCAAAAAGATAAACTAATGCCATTCACAGCAACATGGATGTAGCTAGGAGGGATTATGCTTAGTGGAATAAGTCAGAAAGAAAAAGAAAATTGGGTCCTCCCTGGTGGTACAGCAGGCTAAAGCACCGCACTAAGAAGCTAAAGCCACTTCCGCATGAGTTCGATCCCTGCCTGCCCCGGAGGTGACCACATGGCGTGGCAGACCTTTCCTGATCCGCCTGCTGCTCCCCTCAGCAGTGTACTTCATCGATCTGCCTGTTTTGCTCCTCACTCTGTCTCTGGTGAATCCTCTCACCCTCCGCATCTCTGGCTTTTACCCCAGTTCTGTATGAATAAATAAATAAATCTTTAAAAAAGAAAAAGAAAATTACCAGATGCTTTCACTTACAGGAGGAGATTAGGGAAACCAAGTAAGGCATTATGGAAATAAATAATAACAACAAAAAGCATAATAAAACCAAGAAAAAATAGACAACTATAAATAAGAGACATTTTGCAGCAGAGGTTGAGGGTGAAAGGCCAAAATGAGAGAGGGAAGAGCATAGGGGACTATGGTGATGTTACACGGGTGAACTGGTGGTAGAAACTCTATGAGGACTACACCAAGAAAAGAAAGCAAACATTCTAGAAAAAAATCAACAATGACGTAAAATATATATAAATAATTAAACTTTTAAAAAAGAAAATAAAGGGTCAATGAAGGAGGTAAAAAGCCATGGAAATGTAATAAATAATACAGAAGAATGAATCAGTATTCCTGAAGATACAGAAATGAAAAGAATCAAGAAAGAAAAGGAAATAGATATACAAAAGAAAAAGAATGAAGAATGACTTCAGGGCTAATCTGACACCATAGCGAAAAGAAATATGAGTCTCTGGAATAGCAGAAAGGGAAAAGGAAAAAAAAAGTGAGGAAATAACTGAAGAAAACTTCCCAAACTGGAAGAAAGAAATGAAAATAGATACATAGGACTCTAGAAGGATACCAAACTATCATAATGAAAGGAAATCTACAGCAAGACACATGGTAGGTAAGGCTTCCAAGAGTCCAAGAAAAAAAAAAGTAATGACACTGATGAGGAAAAAGAATCAAGATAACTTAGAAAACCAACTATGCTAACATCACACTTCCCTAAAGAAACACTACGGGAAAGAAGAGAATGGAGTGACATATTCAAACAATTCCAAGACAAAAAATATACCAGCCAAGAATACATTTTCCTGCAAAGCTCTCCTTATATGGGGAAAAAATAAGGACCTTCTCTGAAAAAAATCTTCAGGAATTCATTACTACTAAACCCCATTCCAAGAAATACTGCAAGAAACAAGGAATGAACATGGAAATATGAACAACAAATTAAAAACCCACAAAATGATGAATGAAATGGCAATAATATAACCTCTATGTATCAGTAATCACCCTAACATTAATGGACTTAAACTCATCAGTAAAAAGGCAGGTTAGCAAATTGGATCAGAAACAGAATCCAATCTTCTGCTGCTGTCAGGAACCTACCCAAGTTTCAAAGATAAATATAGATTGGAAGTAAATGGTTTGAAAACAATTCTATAAGCAAATGGCAACCAAAAGAAGGTGGGGTAGCCATGTTTATATCATATAAAACAAACTTCAGGCTAAGAAAAGTGACAGAGACAGGGATTGAAACTATATATAATCATCAAGGGGACAATACAATAGGAAAACCTAAAACTCTTCAGTGTATACTCACCAAATGCAGGAGTACCAAAATACATTAGACAGTTATTGTCAGCTCTGAAAATAGACACTAGAGAAAATACTTATTTGGTAGAAGACAGCAACACACCACTTTCACCAGTGAGAGAGAAAATAAAGAAGAACACAATAACCCTAAATAAAATACTGGACCACATGAACAAAAAAGATATTTATGACACTGCATCCCCTACCCCCAATAAAATGGAATGTACTTTTTTTTCAAGTGTACCCAGATCATTCTCCAGGATCAACCACATCAACTGGGTCGAAAGACAAACATCAGTAAATATATGAAGGCTGAAATCACACCAACCGTTTTTGTTGATATAAAGTTACAACGATATAAAGATAAAAGATGAACTAATGTCTATCCTACAAAAACTCTAAAAATTGAGAAAGAAGGAATACTATTAAATATATTTTACACTACACTACCAAACAAACTACACTACCAAAACAAAGCAAAGATGACACAGAAGTAGAAAACGATGGCCTGATCTGCCTAGTGAACACAGCTGCTAACATTCTCAAAATCCCAGCAAATCAAACAAGGATTACACACCATGATGAGGTGGGATTTATCCCAGGGATACAAGGATAGTTCACATACAAAATTCAATTTATGTAACTCCCACATCGAAAAAGAAAAGAAAAAAACACATGATCATAACTATCAATGCCAAGAAAGCACTACATAAAGTTCAACATCCATTATGATGAAGGCCCTTGAAAAACCTGGAATATGGAAGCATATCTTAACATAATAAAAGCCAGAAATGACAAATCCACATACAGCTAACATTATTATCAATGGTGAGAAACTGAAAACCATTCCACTAAGATCTGGAATAGTATATAATAATGTCCATTCTCACCACTGTTTTTCAATATAATACTGGAAGTCCTGGTTAGAGCAATTAGTCAAGAGAAAGACATAAAAAATGCAAATTGAGAAAAAAGTAAAAATTACCATTATTTGCAGGTGATATGATTAGAGACTTGTAAAAAAAAATTCCATGGAAAAATTAAAGTAACAAACCAGTTCAGTAAAGTAATAGGTCACAAAATTAACACACAAAAATCAGTAGCCGTGCTATATGAAAACAATCAGTCTGAAGAGGAAAAAATTAAAAAAACATTCCATTTAAAATTGTACAAAAAATATTAAATACCTATGAATAACATCTCCTAACAAAGGACATAAAAGACCTATAAAAGAAAAGAAAAGTTATAAAACACCATTAAAAGAAACAAAAGGGCTCTCCCTGGTGGCACAAGTTAAAAGCACCGCATTATGAAACTGAAGCCACTGCAGCGTGAGTTCAATCCCTCATCAGGAAGCTGATGCACGTGGCATGGCAGACCTCTCCTGACCCCCCACTGCTACCCTTAGCAGTGTACTTTGTCAATCTACCTGTTCTGCTCTCCACTGTCACTGGTGAATCCTCTCACCTCACCACACCTCTGGCCTGTACCCAAGTTCTGTAAGCATAAATAAATAAATCTAAAAAAAAATAAAAAAGAAACAAAAGAAAACACAAAGAAATGAGAAACCTCTGCTGCTCATGGACAAGAAATCACCATTACTAAGTGGCCATCTTACCCAAAGAAATATACAGATTCACTGCAATTCAAATAAAAATCTTAATGACATCCTTCAGCAAAGTGGAACAAATAATACTGAAATTCATATGAATTCATAAAAAACCTTGAATAACCAAAGCTCTCCTGACTAAAGGAGGGAAGAATGGAGGTATCATACTCCCACACTTTCAAACTATAATCAAAGCTATGGTACTGGAACAAAAAACAGATATACAACCATGGAGTGGAATTGAAAGGCCAGAAATAAAATCACTTTTATATTGTCAACTAATAATCTATGATATAAACACTGGAATAAGGAAAACTTCTTCAGTAAATGGTGTTGAGAAAAATATACTGCCACATGCAGAAGAATGACACAGGCTACTATCTTACACCATACACAAAAATCACCTCAAAATTGGTAAACGACTGGGAGGTAACACCTGAAGCCATAAAATACATACAAGAAAACATAGACAAAACACAACATAAACTTCAGAAACATCTTTGATACAGAAACATCTTCATCTCTAAAAGCAAGGACAACAAAAGAGAATAAATATCAACAGTGATGCAACAAACGGGTTAGAACACAGCAATGCAAGTGAGCCACAGCTGCTTCAGTGCGAGTTCTATCCCCCATCCCAGAAGTGATCCATATGGCAGGCCTCTCCTGACCCGCTTGCTGCTCCTCTCAGCAATGTACTTCGTCAATCTGCCTGTACTGCTCCCCACTCTCTGGTGAATCCTCTCGCTGCCCCTACATCTCTGGTTTGTACCCCAGTACTGCATGCATAAATAAATAAATCTTTAAAAAAAATCTACAGCTGGGACTACATCAAAGTAAAAAACTTCTCTTCAGCAAAAGAGACAGCAACTAATATGAGGAGACCCTGCTGAATTGGGAAAAGTATTTACATACCATATATCTGATAAGAGACATATCAAAGATCTACAAATAGCTTATACAACAACAACAAAAAAGCAAATAACCCAATAAAAATTTTTAAAAAAGGCAGAATGCTAAAAGGACACTTCTCCAAAAAACAAGTCCAAATGGCCAAGAGGCATATGGAAAAACATTAGACACCACTAATTATCAAGGAAATGCAAATCAAAGCCACAATGAGATATTACATCTTATCTGTGAAAATCCACCATGTTTTAAAATCCAGAAACAAATGCTGGCAAGGAAGTACTGAAAAAAGGAATACTTTGAAATAGCAGATGGGAGTATTAACTAGTCCAGACACTATGAAAAGGTGTGTAGACATTCCTCAGACTACTAAAAATGGATCTATCATATGACCAGCAATTCCACTCCTACCCCAAAGACATAACATCATTAATTTGAAAGGAAACCTTCACTGCTTTGTTTAATACAGCATTACAATAGCCAACATATAGAAATAACCTAAGTGCCCCATAACAAATGAATGGATCAAGAAGAAGTGGTATATATACACAATGGAATACTACTCAATAAACGCAAAAAATAAACTTATGCCATTTGCAGCAATGTTATGGCAATTTCCCAGAGAAATCAGACAGCACTCAGAAAGGTAGAGAGAGGTTTACTTGTCACACCAGTGGGCTCAATGGGATCAGTCCCAAAAGGCTGAGCCCCGAATTACAGGAATGGTGAGGTTTTATACAGTTTGTATAAGGAAAATTGTCATCCCATCTTTCTAGCATAAGCATTCTTTATTGTTTGGGAAGGTGATCAGGGTAGCCACAGCTACCCCTGTGAACAGGGAGTGAAGTACATCCAACAGCTCTTCTGCCCCAGGACACAGCAAAATCAAAGCAGCAGACTTCCTCAAGTAGCAGGTTTGGGAAAGTAGCAAAATCTAAGCAGAAATGGGAAACTTCCACTTCAGCAACATGGGTAAAGCTGGAAGATAATATACAAAGCAAAATAAATCAGATGGAAAAAGATAAATATGTGATGGTTTCACATATATGTGGAATATAGAGAAATGAACAATGAGTTGGGAAAAAGACAAAATTGCAAAATGACCATAGATCAGAACAGGGAAGGGGAGGTAGAAGGATCAACAGGAGAGAAAAGAGCACAAGGGACTATGGAGATAGCTCATGGGCACTCTGATGGGGGTAGAAAAGAGGGGTTACCTCCAAGGAGAAAACTAAAATACTGTCAAATATTGAAAGCAGCTCATCTGAGGCTATGCAGATTCCTCTCTTTTTCATGCTCCTTTTTCTATTAAATGTGGCCTTTTAAAATGTGGAAGGAAAAAACACACACAAAAATACAGTTCAAAAATTAACAATCATGTAAAAAATAACTTAAAAAATCACTACCAAAATCAATGACATAAAGATATTCTTCACTGTTTCTAATTTTATAGCTTACTTTATGGTTTAGATTCAAAACATTTTTAAAGCTGAGAGTAGAGACCATTTGGATATAGTTTTAATTGCAATAGATTTATAAAATCAGAAAGACCTTGGACCTCAGATGCTCTCATTTTTTTTCTAAATGAAAACTCTGAATTCTTTCACACAGTGAAGAAACATGTTGTAATATGAATAATTGTCCTTTAATTTGTTTGAATCTATTTGATTTGTTTAGTCTAGATTTTGGAATGTTGTGATTCTTAAAATAGCTCAGATGTGTACATCAGCTATCTGTTGCCTTGTAAATATTCTGATTGTGTGAGTGACATACACACAAACAGAGTGAGCAGAACACTTCTTTCTTGTGTTTTCTATCATAGACATACAGCTTTTTACTCAGTGGGTAAACAAGAGAAGTGGTATGATTTACTGTCTTAAAACAGTGAGAGGAGCGGTTTAAAAAAAAGTTTGATAAAACAAGTAGTGCACTAAAATAATCTCTCCACCATAACTATGAATTTGCATTTTCTTAGAAAGAATTATAAAATGTTTCTTTCATAACCAAACTGATAATAGTTTGAAACTTGAAAGAATGTTTCATTTATCACCTACCGCTTTTGAGTGTTAAATCCATTAAGATGATTGTCTTTGAGTTCAGACACTAATGATAAAACCATCTGTAAAACAAAATCAGTCCCAAGTTAAACTCACACTGCACACTAGGTTATATCAGTTATATTTTTCTTGGTGTGAGTGATATTTCCATCGAGGTTCCCTATCCACTATCCCCACCCCTGCCCAACTTGTCCTCTCCTTGTTTAATTTTGTCAACATAAAAGAAAGCCGTGTCAAATCACATTTACTAATAATTTGGATTTTCAGGTTAAATGTCTGTTATTTTGCAGTCCTATGAAAGGAAATGTACAACAGACATATCAGTAATTTCCCAATAAATAAATAATTTTTAGTTTTTAAAATGTTATTCATTCATAAAGTTTCCAAAAGATACAATGATTAACAAATATTAAAGGTCTTTAATATTTTTTGGAAGACCTATGTCAAGAAATTAAAATTTCTTGGGTTTGGCTAAAATGTAAGGAAGAGAACACTGCTTTAATATTAAGGTCTAAATAAATAATAGTTGTAATTTTGTATGGTTGCTATTTATTGAATATTTTGCTTTAACATAAAATCCAATCAAGTTATTTTAATACAAAATTTACTGAAAGTACAAGGTCTGTTTAGATGGGTTAAACAGATCTCTTCTCCCAAAATCTTCGAGAAAAAGAGGATGGCTGATTTAAATAACCTGCTGGCTTTCCACTTTCTCAGAATCTCCCATCTCATATTTCTTCCTTACATATCCATATATCTACCCAAGGTAAGAAGAGATAAACAGAGAAAAGTTAAACATCTCTCCTGGAGGAGTGAAATCTTTCCATTTAACATTCTTCCTGATGGTAGATTAGATTAAGCAATGACAATTTCAATAGTAATAAATTAACAATACTCACATTTTTAAGCAAGCCAGGGTAGTAATCTGCAGGTGTGTAGCCAAGACTTTGAGTAAAAACACCAGCTTCTTTTATATCAAATCTGGATGTTGAAAGCACATGTGCTAACAAACCCTAAAAAACATAAACAGAAAAAAATTTCTAAAAGTCAATGCAAGTGCCTATTAAGTACACGGCCTAGATCTGGGTCACATGTAAATGTGGTCATCTCTATGAAATAAGTTCTCAAAATGGTTGGACTGCCAGGTTATGGCGATATGCACCCAGAGGTTTGTAAGCTAAACAGAGGTATTGCAATGATTGATAAAGGCTGGCCTTAAAAGAGAGCACTGAAGATATATGCTAAAGGCCCTAAAACAAATTCTTTTAAAGTAGCTCACATACTTTTAAGGAAATAAACTCAAATATGATGATACATTTAAGGAAAGAAATCCAAATATAGTGATAAGTATGCTCAAAGATTCATAAGTATTATCTCTTAGTGAAAAATGCATAAAAGCAAGGTATGATTGCTTTATAACATAGTATAGTACATTTAAATCACTAAAATGTTTATAAATTTTAACAGTACTTTAGCAAGTTCCATAAAAATATTAAATGAAGAAAGGGAGGTACAAATTTTTATACATAGAAATGACCTCATCAATATAAAAATAATCCATACATGGGAGTGAAAAAAGATAATGGAAGAAAATATCACCAAATTTTAACAGACTCTAGGGTGGTAATATTAAAGGTACATATATTTTCTTTTTTCTATTTTAGTCTGGAAAAAATCTTTCCTTTTTGAAAAGTGTTTTACTTGGAAATATTTGATTTTCTTTTTATATATATTTTTTCAGTATTAAAAAGATGTGTTTAATAGGTAACCAACTTGGTAAGATAATTACATGAACATAGTGTATATAGTGTTTCAGACAATAAATATTAATTTCATCTAATTGAAATATTAATTTCATCTAATTGAAATAAATACTGTATTCTTTCTGAAATACTCTTCTTGAAATTGGATTATAGGCATTCTTTAGGTATCAATACTTTACAATCTTTCTTTTTTGCATATAAAAGCCATATATCAAGACAATCTGTTTCAAGATTATAGACCTTTTAACATTTTATTAGAATAATTAATGCTGGCTATAATAACAAAGAAGTAATTTTATAATGGGTTGTATGCAGAAACATGTAATTAACTACAGATAACATTTCAGAAAGTTATATATTACCTTCTGGAAATAGAGGAGACTATTATGGTGAATAATGGTGAAAACAAGCATTTATAATCAATAAGTTCATTTACCTTCCCTGACCTTACTTTTACTTTTCCTTTTATATATATATATATATGTACATATATATATATATACACACACACACACACACATAGATGTATATGTATACATGTATGTATGTATATGTATATATATACTTATAAACTTATAAGTATATATATATACTTATAAACTTGTAAGTATATATACTCATATACTTACACATATTACTTACTAACTTTATTATATATATGTGTATATATATATATATATATATATATATACACACACACATACACACATATATATGTTTATTTTCACTTCATTTTGGGCATTTTACCATCTCAGTTGCAATAGCCTTGGGCTTCCCATCACCAAATCACCCTGTGCCATCACCATAGTCCAGTGCCTTTCCCTCCCACAACTGTTTTTGATCCCTTTCCCCACTCCACCCCACAAAATGTCTCTGGTATACAGCTGTTCATCATTATCATTTTCTCACCTGTTCCATTATATTCCTGCTATGAGAGAAACCATCTGGTATTTTTTCATTTCCTTCTGGCTTATTTCACTAAGCATGACCTTTTCCAGTTCCATCCATGTTGCTGCAAATGACCTGCATTTTTTTTTGGTTGCTGAGTAATATTCCATTGTGTATATGTACCACATCTTTTTAATCCGGTCATCCATTTTTGGACATTTGGGCTGTTTCCATGACTTTCCAATTGTGAATAAAGCAGCAATAAACAAATAAACATGGGGGTGCAGGTATCCTTTTGAATCAGTTTTTTTGTGTCTTTTGGGTAGATACCTAGGAGTAGGATTGCTGGGTCATAGGGAAGCTCCGTGTTTAGCAGTTTGAGGAACCTCCAAACAGTTTTCCATAGTGGTTGTATTAGTTTGCATTCCCACCAGCAGTGTAGGATAGCTCCTATTTCTCCACATCCTCGCCAACATTTGTTGTTGCTAGTTGTTTGAAGATGTGCCATTCTCACTGGGGTGAGGTGATAGCTCTTTGTGGTTTTAATTTGCATCTCCCTTATTACAAGTGATATTAAACATTTTTTCATATGCTTCTTGGACATTTGCATTTCCTCTTTGGAGAAGTGTCTTCTTAGCTCTTCTGCCCATTTCTTGATGGGGTTGTTTATTTTTGTTGAGTTTCATCACTTCTCCATTTATTTTTGTGATCAATCCTTTATCGCTAGTTTTGTATGAGAAAATTTTTTCCCACTCAGTGGGATGTCTGTCTGGTTTTTGTCTCTTTTGCTGTACAGAAGCTCTTTAACTTGATGTAGTTCCATCTATTTATCCTTGCCTTCACTATCGTTACACTGGGTGCTCTATCTTTAAAGATGTCATTGAAGTGTATGTATAGTGTTTGGCCCATCTTTGCTTCCAGGTATTTTATGGTGTCCGTTCTTATGTCTACATCTTTAATCCACTTCGAGTTGATTTTTGTTTATGGAGTGAGATAGTGATCTAGTTTCATTTTTTTTTTTTTTTTGCATGTAGCTTCCCAGTTTTCTCAGCACCATTTGCTGAACCATTTGCTCTTTAACTTGATGTAGTCCCATCTATTTATCCTTGCCTTCACTATTATGGCAATTGGTACTCTATCTTTAAAGATGTCGCTGAAGTGTATGTCATGTAGTGTTTGGCCCATCTTTGCTTCCAGGTATTTTATGGTTTCCATTCTTACGTCTAGGTCTCTAATCCACTTCGAGTTGATTTTTGTGTATGGTGTGAGGTAGTGATCTAGTTTCATTTTTTTCATGTAGCTTCCCAGTTTTCCCAGCACCATTTGCTGAACAAACTTTCTTTGTTCCATTGTATCTTTTTTGCTCCTTTGTCAAAGATTAGCTGTCCATAAGCCTGTGGGTTTATATCTGTGTTTTCTATCTGAATCCACTGGTCTGTATGTCTGTTCTTGATCCAGTACCACACAGTTTTGATTATTATGGCTTTGTAGTATAGCTTGAAGTTTGGAATTGTAATGCCTCCATTTTGTTTTTTCTTAGACATGAGGGTTTTGGCTATTCGAGGTCTTTTGTTGTTCCATAGCAATCTCATCAGTATTTTTTCAATTTCTTTGAAGAATGTCATTGAGACTTTTACTGGGATGGCATTAAATCTGTGTATCACTTTTGGTAGGATGCCCATTTTGATAATGTTAATTCTCCTGATCCATGAGCAGGGGATGTCTTTCCATTTTATGGTGTCTTCTTGTATTTCTTTTAACGGTGTTTTATAATTTTCTTTGTGTAAGTCTTTTACCTCTTTTGTTAGGTTGATTCCCAGGTATTTGATTCTTTTTAATTGAAAAGGGGATGTGTTTTTTTATTTCTGTTTCTTCTGATTGGTTGTTTGTGTACAGGAAGGCCTCTGATTTCTGTCACACTATCTCTATTTACAAATTTTCTATGATTACTAGATTACTATCTTATGTTTCATCATAAAAATGTTTCATAAAAACAATTGGCATACTTCTTTGTATTTTACGTAATTCCCTAAAGGCATTTTCTATGTAGGGATACAAGAGCTTTATTCCTGAATAAGCATAAATCCTAAAAAAAAAAAAAAAAACATACTGGGGCCTGGCAATAGTTCTGTATCTTCAAAATAAATCTTATTCTCTCCAACTTTAGACCTCAAATCTCTTTTTAAAGTAAAGTAAAGTAAAGTAAAATTATAAGCAATTCTCATTGCTAAGAATATTTTTTTACTGCCACCTAGTGGCAAACAGCCTAAAGATATAACCATTAAACATTCTATTAGGGATTCTGCTCTAGTTCAACAATAAACTTATACAGCTGTATCACAGGTTTTAAAATGCCTTGAGAAATAGCAGTGATCCTTTACTCCAAACCCTTAATTTTAATAATGTGCTTCTAAATACACAAATCAATATCTACAAAAAGAACACAGGTGTAAATGAACAGGTTCTGACGTGAAGGGCATAAAGAAAATGTGCAAATGTATCGCCTAGACTTGTGATCTAAAAACCTTTCATCAATGGAAATTTCAAGAACCAACAGCTGTGCCCAAAACAACTTCATGCCTAATTTTGATTTCTGTCAGAATTTTAAGAAGTATACTAGTGTCTAAAAAAGTCATTTAAAAATTCCTTCTAGCATGAAGGTGAACTGATAACGAGAAAAGTTTTAAATAAATTAGGGAAAACCACTGCTTTTGTTTCAGGTGCTCTTTTTTTGTCCTTGCCTCATTGTATCTGCTCCATCTTGTAAGAGGCAGTGCACTCACAGGCAGGTTAAGAAAGTCGGAGCAAGGAAGCTGTGGTTTGGAGCACTGTCAATGTATAGAAGAGGGTCTGTGGGTTTTGCTCAGGCAAAGAGCTGGAAAGCCAAAATATGGTCAATATTCTTAACACATATTTTGTGCTTCAAACAATTTCTTCATGTGAGTATTAAAGTATTAAAATTTCTACCACTTTGGGATACATTACCCATATATTTTTAATGCATAATTAAAAAAAAAAAACTTTGTAAACAAGGTTCCCTTACTTATTCATTCAGTGAACATAAAATTGAGAGTGATTTGTATATAAACCACTCTATTGAGACTATTGTGATATTAAGCAGCTAAAATCTGATACAAGGAGAAAGAGACAAAAATATTAATAATACAAGACAGAATGTAGTAAGTGTTATAATGATGGGGAAGACAATCACTGTAGGAACAGAGGAAATAATGATTAATTCTAACTGTAGCATTCAGAGAGATCTCAAAGACCATGACTTCTGAGCTGATTCTGAGAGCTGGTAAAGGGAAGAAAGGAGTAGGAGACAAGAAAGAGACTATGTATGATTCTGGCTGGAACAGACAGAGGAAAATGACTACAGAGAGAGGAGAGAGAGAGGCAGTAAGTAGGAAAGGGACAATGGGGTCCAGTAAAAACATGGCAAAGTGTTCTAGTCACCATTCAAGTGTTCACTGGATTTCCTAGCAAGGCTATTCCCATATGGCCTCAGCCCACATGGCCAAACTTACTTCTCCCAATCTTTCTCCAGTTCCTGTGGTTTAGTGACATCAAGCTTACCACTGATCACGGCCTTTACCCAGCCCTGTTCTGCTCTACACACAATTTCTTTCACCTAAGAAACTTAATCCACATCCATCGCCAAAATTATACCTATCTTTCAAAACCTATTTTTCTCTAACAGGATGAAATCATATTCTCCTGAAATCTTCACGGTATCTTATTTGTATTTCTCTCATAGAGCCATCCAAGCTCTACCTTCCTTTGTAATTATGAGTGTTTTCATTTTATTTATTAGCCCACACACTCAGGCTCTCTAAATAAGGGACTGCCTTACTAATCTTCATGCTCCCTAGAGGAACTATTAACTAGCCCTCAGCACTTTCCACAAAAGGTATTTAATAAACATAGACTAAATCAAACTCAGTAGAATGACTTGCTCATTTTTTTTAACTGAATAATATAACAACCACAGAATTCCTTTTTTGGTGTTGCTACAGTATAAAATGATAACTTTTCCTTTTCACAATTTGCTTTCTAAGCTTCAGCCCATAAAATGCCTATAAAATAATAGGAGAAAAATGACATTACTATGTACTTTTACTTCAAAGAGTTTTACTTAATTTGGTAATACTGACTGGAACCTGGCATATTGGTGTGGAAGCAATTTCACTAAATAATACACCGCTTTGGGGCTACCCAGCCTGTGGCAACCTGTGTGTCAAGATATCAGAGCACCTGGAAGGACAGGAGAAGCATCAGCGATGACTATCTTTGCTAACAGGGTACTGAAAAATTACAAGTCAGTCTCAGTCATACGTAAATTTAAAAAATTATAATGCATATAAACACATCTTTGAAATCTTCTCTATAGCTTGATAGACACAGATTTTGTTAGTTCAATTTCTTCAACTATTTTTGGACCAAAATATTAATTTTCAAGTTATAGTAAAACATATTTAATCTCTCTGTCAAGCAGAAACACTGCCATTTTAAATACCTGACAGGTATTTATTACAGGTTCTTTTACCATTTAAAACATGTGCACCCAAATGCTGAATTAGTCACTTCCCTTTTTATGTTTCTAAGGGGCATTTTATATAATTATCTAATAAAACATATATGTTACTGTCCTAGAACTATTTGTTTACTTAAGAAATATTAAAATTCTGAAATTAATGAAATCACTGACAAGTGATTTATATTTTTTAAATCATGCCATAGTGAAAACTGGCTAATTTTCTTAACACAATCTTAAATTATCATCACACCCTGTCAACAAGACTATCTGAAGATAAAAGTAACATATAAGTACCACAAAATATATTATTCCACTGAAAGAACTTGCCCTGTATAACGTAAAATGGATGAGCAATAGTCTGTAGATAACACTACATGACAAAACAAAGGTTTAAATGCTATACCATTAAAAAAGAAAAAAAAAGACCTGCAGAAATGGAAATATATACTCTGGTCTTGGCAAGAAAAATTCAATATTTCAATGTCAAGAAAAAAGCAAGTGTATGTCACACAGACTTAGCAAAGTACCATTAAAATTCCTACAGAGGTTGTTTTGTGGAATTTTAGAAGCTTTTCTAAAGGAAAGCCTGGCATGAAGCAAGACACATAATAAGAGTAAGAAGAAAATTATATAAATAAACTGGAAGTGTGATTCCATTTCACAAAGTTTAAAAACAGATGCACCAAACCAGATAATATACATACATGGCAGAACTGTAAATTCCTCAAATTACTTCTGGATAAGATTCTATCAAAGTATAATAAAGCAAGTGAAATATTTCACACCATCAAAATAATTATTGAGTCTGTTGATGTGAAGCACTCACAATATTGAGATTTCTAAGGGAGGTAATATCATTACAGTTGGCCCTACCCCTTGTCTATGGTTCACTTTTCTCCGTTTCAGCTAACTGCAGTCAGCCTTGGTCTTATCCATAGAACATATTTCAATACAATCACTTATTTTGAGAGAGAGAGAGAGAGAATAAGACAATATCCATGTAAGTATTTTTCAGTAAAATATTGTTATAATTGCTATATTATTAATTGTTGCTAATCTTTTATGTGCTTAATTAAGTTAAACTTAACATAGATATATATGTATAGGAAAAATATACCTAGAGCTTGGTATCCACTGAGGATATTAGCACTTATCTCCCACAGATAAGGGGATTACTATATTGTTATTAATTTCATAGCTACTAGCACTTCTAAAAATCTGAAATTAGAAGAATACTGTCATCTTATGAGATAGAATGTGTATCATTGCTGGTGATATGGCTACAAAAGAAACAAGATAAACATTGCTTAAAATGTTATGTAGGCCCTCCCTGGTGGCACAGCAGGTTAAAGCACTGCACTGAGAATCTAAAGCCACTTCCGCATGAGTTCGATTCCCGCCTGCCCCGGAGGTGACCACATGGCGTGGCAGACCTCTCCTGACCGGCCCGCTGCTCCCCTCAGCAGTGTACTTCGTCAATCTGCCTGTTCTATGCCCCACTCTGTTTCTGGTGAAGCCTCTCACCACCCCTGAGCCTCTGGTCTGTACCCCAGTTCTGTATGCACAAATAAATAAATCTTTAAAAAAAAAAAAAGTTATGTAGAATTCTATCAGTTACAAAAGATTTTAGGCTTTCATGGTATTTGTTATTTACAAATTAATTAAATTAAAAGATATTTCAATGCATAATTGGCAGACTTGATATAATCCAAACTGACAAGAAAAAAAAGGCCTCAATTAAGGTACGTTTTTATTTCTACGATGTAAGCATGTTTAAATTAATTTAAGGCCCTCCCTGGTGGCACAGCGGGTTAAAGCACAGCACTGAAAAGCTAAAGCCTTTTCCGCATGAGTTTGATTCCTGCCTGCCCCGGAGGAGACCACATGGCGTGGCAGACCTCTCCTGACGAGCCCGCCCGCTGCTCCCCTCAGCAGTGTACTTCATCGATCTGCCTGTTTTGCTCCCCGCTCTGTTTCTGGTGAATCCTCCGCCACCCCTGAGTCTCTGGCCTGTACCACAGTTCTGTATGAACAAATAAATAAATCTTTAAAAAAATTTAATTTAAAATCTTCTTGAGAAAAGCCCTCATTTTCATTACAAAAATCTATGATAATGCATCCTTCAGCAAAATAGTAATGAATGCTTAGGCTTTGTAAGCAATGAAAACAGACAAAATATAGAACTTACACACAATTTCCTGCAAACAGAAAATGGCAGCTCAATAAATTAATCTAAACAATGCCACAAAAACAATGCACAGTTTCCAATCCACAGCCCAATAATTTGTTTCCAATAGTTAATAGTCATGCTTTTTAGTCTTACTAGGGGCTCATCTAATTAATCTACAAGTGTCATCATTCCTTTTATTTCAATCCAATATTTAAAATGTTTAATGATTTCCAATTTTACAGAATCTATATCGACTTTAGTGTAAGTGGACAAAATTTAATCCAGTAAACATTTACTACTAAAGGAAATCTAATTACCTAAAATAAGCATTGAGGAACGCTTTTCCTCATTATATGGTTTAGAAGTTACAATAACTAACCATTGATTACTTTGCTTCTTTCATAAATCACACTCTGAGATGTACAGAAGTTCAACTAGGATTCCAAGTCAGGGAAAAAAATCAGTGTATTTTGTTTCCCCTTCTTAAGTTTTTTTCTTCAGAAGATATTAAATCCTTTAAATCATCAGTTTTAAGTAAAAATGTTAAGAGACCATACATTTAAAAAGCTCCTTCATAGGGCTACTAAAATATCTTTACATGAGTAGTTTTGAAACAATCAAGTTTTTTCAGTCTCTACATTTCTTGGATTTTGAGCCTGTGAATTCTTTGTGGGTAGATGAAAGGTGTCCTGCGCTTTCCTGGCCTCTACCCACTAGGTGCCAGTAGCAACTCCCTCCAAGCTGTGACAACCAAAAAGACAGGGCCAAATACCCTCAATAAAAAGCCATCTGGGTGGTTTCTCTCATAGCAAGAGTATAATGGACCAGGTGAGAAAATAATAATAATAATGAACAGCTATATACCAGAGACATTTTATGGGGTGGAGTGGGGAATGGGATCAAAAACAGTAGGGGGAGGGAAATGGACTGGACTATGGTGATGGCACATGGGTGATCTGGTGATGGAAAGACCATGGGGTTACAACTGAGATGGAAAAATGCACAAAATGATGTAAAAATAAAATATTATATTATTTTAAAAAATAAATTCTTAATCAAAGCAGAGAAAAAACCATTTGGGGCTAAGCAGCTCTGATTTAAACACATATCTACTTTTACAAATAGTTTGGATTATAATTTTTTATTATTCTTGTCTCTTGCACAAAGATGAATACTGGCAATATAAAAAAGACTTTATGACTGATAAAGTTTCAGGAAAAGTATTATGTGAAAAAAGTAGGTTGGCTTCATGAGAAAAGAAACATGTTCTCCATGAATGCATTTTCATGTATAAATGAAAAGACTACTAGAAGAATTTATTGTTAATTGATGTCAAAAACTACTTATGTAAAGGAGTCTGAAGTTAGAAGAAGACTGCTGTGCTGGATTGTTTAAAGACTCCTTTTATGAGACTATATTAATATATAATTTATATAATTTGATATATGAATAAAAAAAGATCCTAAAATCTTGTTTGGAGTCTTAGGTACAATGACTTTGGGGTAATTTTTTTAAAAATACAGTATTCTGGTTTCTTAGTTCCCTCTCCTATAAAATACAGACCATAAAATTGATTTCACAGGTTAGTTATAAAATTAAGTGGACACATGTATGGGAGCTAACCAGCATAGAGTCTTGGCTCACAGAACACTCTTGATAATTGGTAGCTGTTATAATCTTAAATTTTAGCTTGGGTAAAGATGAAATATAACCTGACAACCAGATAACCCCACTCCTGGTTTCTAGGTACCTTTAATATTCTGTCTCTTCATTACTATAGCCAAGGCCCAACTTCTCTCTGAATCATCATAAATGCTTAGTTTTACATACACTTATCTGACAGTGACAGCATCAGTAAAACATGTATGAAGACATCGAGGAGGAGTCTTATGAGAGAACTGGTTACCTACCTCAGTGTGATGTAGAGATACCTATATCTGAACCATCTGGATTGTACTACCAGGCAAGCTGACAGTCCACTTAATCAAATCTCTGGGTGGATAGCTCTAGGATCAGCTTTTCCAACAGGACCACTGCCCACTTACTACACTGTGAAGTTTAAGGGTCACCATCCTAACTCCAGAACACAAAACAAATACTATGTATCTATTGTAGTAGTGGTACTATGGATAAGCCTTAGATCAGCCCATGTAGCAAGATTCCTGAAGGAACTGAGTAGGATACTTTCAGTGTGGAAACATCCCAGGACTTGGAGTCAGACATGTTTTGTCTGTCAAAAGGAAAAAAATCACTGTCATTAAGTTTCAATTTATTTGTCTGTAAGAGGGAGACAATAATACCTGACAAATACATATATATATATACATATATACATATATAAATAAATAAATCCTTTGTATGTATGTAAGTCACCTGCTACAGATCTGACTCATAGTAGGAGATAAATGTTAATTCTCTTGGTTTAGTGACTGGGCGGAACCAACTTCCTTAAGACAGGCCAATATCTAGAAGTTACTCTTCTAGACAATGTTATTACCAGAAGAGTTAAGAGGTCTCTGATGCATTCTATTTCATAATTCCATTTGCCTATAAGTCAAATATTAACAATTATAACCAAAAAATAATTTCAAATTTCCTAAATTAGAGACATGATGCTCAATTTTTCTCTCAAGGCCCATGTTCCAAGCTTCCCTGAAAGCATGTAAGCTGGCATTTTTCATACTGCTCTCACCATAAAAATCTCCACTGCCTGCAATCATGACTTCACATTCAAAACATCATACCCTCCCACCTCCACCCCAGACTGTTTGTAGGGAAAGGACACGTCAGAAGGAGCCAGAGACCCAGAACTTGCATTGCTTAGTCCCATAAAGAAGGTTAAAAACTCCTGGGAGCCAGAAAATTCCTGCCCAGTTAAAAGCAAAACGTCAGTTTGTCTTTGGATACTTATTATTGTCTATACTTATAAATTTTCATAATCAATAAGTCATGTATCTCTAAAATTGTTACCCACAAGTCTGAAACAATGAAGTATTTAGGTTTGTTTTGCTAAAGGTTTCTTTTCAAGTCCACCTCTATGCCCCAGCTAATAATCCTTCATTGTATGACTTGTAGGTCTCTGCCTATTTTCCTGAAGCCTAATTCATTCTAATTCTGTTCTCATTTCACTCTTGATATGCAAATTTATGATAAGGTGATATTGCTCTTTTAAAAAATATTATTACAAATAAACAATTATAAATGAAATTTAAGTCAAATTAAAAAGAATTTCTTTTCATTTAAAACTAGGTATATGTAATTATTTTCAAGAATGTATAGTATTTGTGCATTCTGGCATGCTATTATTCAAATTCTCAGAACATCAATTAGTTGTACCAATTGCTCTCACTTAAAAGATGGAACAGAGTTATTTCCCTTTCTTTTGCACTTCTAGATCCCTAGCCAAAACAAATAACTGCAGACAGATTTCTGTAGACAGATTTCTGTAGACAGATTTTCCTTCAAAATTCTGCTTTCAAAGTTTTTTTTTCTTTTTAAAATTTATATGTGCCATTAAAGTTTAATGAAATGATTTACAATAAAAACCTAACTGGCTTGGTATTTTTAGAGGTTTTATTTTTTTTTCACTATGAAATAAACACTTAGAAATCTGGAGAATTGCAGTGATTAATTCTGTGAGAAGGAGGGTTGCTCATTCATAGAACTGCCCAACTCCCATTGTTTACATAAGCCTATTCCATAAGCAGGATGCTGACATAACACAATTCACAGAATTCCCAAACACAGGTCCAACCACAACAAAGTATGCATTTTTTGGTTTTGCTTACAGGACCTTCTGGTTATTTGCTCATTAGTTCCAGGAGGTAAAAATCAAGTTAATTTTCAAAGACCGAAATAAAAAGACATTAGAAAATAAGCCTGAACAAAGTGAGTGTTTCAAACAATAGCATTAAAATATATCTTTAATCATATCATATAGAAAAACGTAAGTAGACAGTCCTAGAAATATATGCATTATTAAATATATCCACTATAAGTAGATCATATATTTGATAAATACTTTGTTAAGCTCAAGCAATCATCCTTCTCAAGTACCCTCAACTTCTCAACTTCCTCTCCCTTCCCCCCACCCCCAGACTCTCAGTCATTCAGTGGCTCTCTCTCTCACATACTCACACACAAATTTTCTAAAGTACTATGGAATGCGACTATAAAACCCAATCCCTGTGAATAAACTGTATCTTTTCTTCATCAGCATCCACCAGCTGATACTCTGAGACCATCAGATGCTGAGCCAACCACTTTGGCCCTGACTTCGTGACCACAATCCCCAGAGGAGCTCAGCGCTACCTTGCAACCCTCCAATGCTTCCTTGCTTTATCTGCTTGGAAACTTCCTGAGCAATTACTTCAAGTCTTTTCCTCTCTCATCACACCACTATTCCTGCCCTGCAACTCCTGGCTGAGGATCTTATCTTACATATAGTTGAAAAAAAATAGCAATCTTTAGTAAGCTTTATCATTTTACCCCCAACTAGTTCATAAATTCACCGCACAAACACACCCATTTTTTTTGTTTTTTGACTTTTTTTTCAGTTGACTGTGTATTCTGTTTATTAAAAATTTTTCATCTAAGTATCACTGGTTTTCATCCAAGTATCCTTTTTTTCATCCTTGTTAGTATCTTGTTAGTATACTGATCTTGCCATTTAGGAGTAGTAACTGCCGCACACTCACAGAGCACCCACAGCCCCTACCAGAATCTGTTGTGCCCTCTATCCATCCTGTTCTCACCTCTTATTTTGCCCCTCTGCCTCTGGAAGTTTCAGTTCAATGAACATCCATGTTTTCTGTCTTCTCAGTTGTTCAGATACAAATAGTGGCTCCATTCTTTTAAGTGGAGTTTTCCACTAGGGCTGTAAACCTCTTTACCTTCCCATCACCACAACTCTATAATAGGGACACCCCAGTCTCTCTGACATCAACATTGGGTTAGTCATGTCATTTACAAACACACTCTAAGTTCTACTTAACTTTAAAAAAAAGTTCTTGTTCGTACACCAACCTCCTACTAATACTGCCCATCTCTTTGCTCTTCAACTACCACTTGCCTAAAAAAGTTGCCTTCTCTACTTCCCCACCTCACCGTCTTTAGTCTTCTAATCTCACTGATCCTAAACCAACTCACTGATCCAAACTCTATGATGCAAACCAACAGGTCAGCTTCCACGCCTATCTAGATGACCCCTAAGCAGTGTCCTGTCTTGACTCCTTTAGAGCCAGGGTTACATCACCAGTATGCACAAGTGCTGCACACCACTGGGTTATGGGGTTATACAACTTGTGCATGTACGCCAGATGTCATTCGTCCACTTTTGCCTTACCTGATAGAAACCTACACTCTACATTTTTCTCCCCACCAAGTCTAGCTTGCCGGTATATTCCTCTCAACTTGATTTTTAAACACTGGAATCCTCAGAACTCAGGAGATGCAGTGATCAAGACATTCCCTGGCTCTACCATTTTTTAAATATGATATTTTTATATAATATTAATA
>NW_004567118.1:43309148-43311829 GCF_000260355.1 Condylura cristata | reverse complement strand
TATATTCTTCATTTTGTACTTTTTTTTTCATCTTGGTTGTAATCCTCATGGTATTCCAACCACCATATCCCATTACCATAGTACCGTACGTACACTCTTCCCACCCCGGTTTTGATCCTAGTCCCCTCTCCAAACCCCATAGAATGTCTCTGGTTTATAGTTATTAGCTGGTTTTCATTTTTATTATAATTGCTTTTTCTCTTCCTCCTGATCCTTTACACTCCTGCTATGAATGAAACCATCTGGTATTTTCTTTATTTTTTTCCTGACTTATTTCACTAAACACGATCCCTTCCAGCTCTATTCATGTTGCTGCAAAAGGCATGAGTTTGTCTTTTTGATTGCTGAGCAGTATTCCATTGTGTATATATACCACATCTTCTTGATTCAGTCACCTATTTTTGGGTATTTGGGTTGATTCCACATCTTCCCTATTATAAACAGAGCAGCAATAAACATGCAGGTGCAGGTGTCCTTTTGAATAGCAATAAACATACGGATTCTTGTGAATTAATGTGTTTGTGTCCTCTACGTAGATACCTAGGAGTGGAATTGCAGGATCATATGGAAGCTCCATTTTTAGCAGTTTGAGAAACCTCAAAACAGCTTTCCATAGTGAACCAGCAGTAGCCCAGCAGTATAGTAGAGTTCGTTTTTCTCCACATCCTCCCCAACATTTGTTGTTGCTAGTTTTTTTAACATGTGCTATTTTCACTGGTGTGAGAATGATACCTCACTGTGGTTTTGATTTGCATTTCAATTATTACAAGTGATGCTGAGTATTTTTTTAATGTATGTACACTCCTTTATGAGATTTTAAAAATTAAATTAAGTCATTTCCAAGACTGTGTAACATTCAAATCATTCTTTTCATAGTTTTCTGTCATCTTACTTTTATATATTACAGTAGAAAAACACATCCACAAGATTTTGCTGGATTCCATCATTTAAAAATTCTAATATTATTAGAATTATAATATATAAAACTAGCATACTCCTAAAATATACAGAAATATGTACTTTTCATAATCCAATTATGTGATAATATAGGAAACATTAAATCCAAAAATTGGTGACTAAAGCACTTATTTGTAAAGTAACTTTTGTTATTGTCATAAAAAAAGAGATATACAAAATACTGTATTTTCTAAGTCTGTAAATGTTAAGAGAATATAAGAATAAAATAGCAGGTAACACAAATATTCAAGTATACTGTAAAGCCAAGATATGAACAAATTTACAATTTACTCTTTATTTTTTAAATCTTTTCAATTTATATATACATATATTTTACATCATTGTTCATTTTTGTACATTATTTGCTTTCTCCTCTTGTGTGTAATCTCTGTAAAATTCCCACTATGGGGAAGATGGCGGCAGAGTAAAGACACCGAGATCACCGCGTCCAAGCCTGCATAGGAACTGAGCACTGAAAACGGACTATAGACTCACTTACTACAAGTTTTAACCCAAACGAAAACACCCTGCATTCACTAGAAGGAGATAACCAAGAGGGAATCGGTGACTGGGGAGTTCCCAGGAGGGGGAACTCCCAGGAAAACCCGGGCCCCTGGAAGATCCACAGGCTGCAGGAGCCGCTTTGCCCCACGCTAAACCAGGGAGGTAAAGCTGGACGGCTCAGCTCAAAGAGTGGAGCCCAGGCTGCAGAAAGACTGCAAATCTGATCCTCAATACCTGGGTGAGAGAAAAACCTCTAAATCTGCAGACCCAATCCAGAGCACCTGGGCGCCGCACAAAGCCGCTGATCAGCTCGACCAGCTCCGGAACCAGCAAGATAGCGGCAGAATAAAGACGCCGAGGCGACTACATCCAAACTCGCACGGGATTATACAAAAACGGACTATAGACTTTCATGCAACGAGTTTCAACCCAAATGAGAACGCCCTGGACTCACTAGAAGGAAAATAACCGAGGGAGAACTGGCGATTGGGGAGTTCCCATAAGGGAAGCCGCACAGGCAGGAACTGATCTGGGAATGCCAGCTGCTTCCAACTCGCTCAGCTCTTTTAAAAATCTAGGCGCGGCTGCAGTAGGCAGGAAGCTAGCTGCAGAGGGAAAACGGCCTGAGGCGGCAGCTGCGGCTGCTCAGCAGCCTTTTGTCCCAGTGCTGCTACAACCCTGGAGATAAACTGAGACAATTCAGCCAGGGAGGGGAAGCCAAATCATGGGAAAAGGCTGCAGTTCAGAACCACAGACCTGAGGATAGCCGCAGACCTGTTGCTGACCTTTGCCCCAGCAGCCCCAACAAACCCCTGGATATAAACTGAGACAACACAGCTAGGTGAGTGGATCCTAAGCTGCTGCGGGGGGCGAGACCCAACCACAGGCCCAACCCTAGGATAATGCAGCAATTTTAACAATGTGCATGGCACATTTTAACAATGTGCATGGGCACATTTAACATAGAGAAGTCCTAGGAAGTGCCTCAAACAGGGAGACTTGCTCAGGGGTCTACCTGCTTACCATATCTACCCCCCCCCCAAAAAAAAACATAGTAAAACCCTGGAGTTAAAGAGATACAGCTGGGCTCTGTGAAAGGACCTCTGGCAGGGGAGAGGCACTGCTCTGGGTGGGACTATTTGGACTAAACAAACAAACAAAAAAGCCCTGAAAGCTCAAAGGGAGGACT
Source organism: Condylura cristata (assembly GCF_000260355.1). NCBI lineage: Eukaryota > Metazoa > Chordata > Mammalia > Eulipotyphla > Talpidae > Condylura > Condylura cristata. The sequence goes on along the minus strand of NW_004567118.1, from coordinate 43,309,179 downwards.
GGCAGACTGCTCAGCCAGGAGGAATTCAGCT
>NW_004567118.1:43281438-43303787 GCF_000260355.1 Condylura cristata | reverse complement strand
GGGGATTACAATCGAGATGGAAAAAAAAAATGTGCAAAATGATGGAAAAATAAACTTTGTAATAAAAAAAAAATTCCCACTATGAATTCACCTGTGCACCATCAACATAGCCCTTGTGCTGTTTCCTATCTGTTTTGATACTTCTTTCTCCCTCCCCCTGAAGAAAGTCTCTGATTTATAGTTGCCTGTTAATTTTATGACTTTATTTACCATTATTTTTCTTTCCTGATGCCTCATTTGGGCCCCTACATTCCTCCTATAAATGAAACCATCTGGTATTTTTCTTTTTCCTTCTGGCTTATTTCAGTGAGCATAACCCCTTCTAGCTCCATCCATGATGTTGCAAATAGTATAAGTGCATCTTTTTTGCTTGCTGGATAGTTTTCCATTGTGTATATGAACCACATCTACTTGATCTAGTCATCTAGTTATCAGGTTGTTTCCATACCTTACCTATTCTAAATAATGCTGTAGTAAACCTAAGGATGCAAGTACCCTTTTGAATTAATGGTTTTGTGTCCTTTGGATAGATACCTAGAAGTGGAATTGCTGGATAATATGGAAGCTCCATTTTCAGTAGTTTGAGATACCTCCACACAGTTTTCAATGGTGGATGGACCAGTGTCATTCTTACCAAAAGTAGAAGAGTTTCTTTTTCTCCACATCATCACCATTTGTTGTTGCTAGGGTTTTTTTTTGTTTGTTTGTTTGTTTTTCTATGTGCCATTCTTATTGGCATCTCATTGTGCTTTTAATCTGCATTTCCCTGATTATAAGTGATGTAGAACATTTTTTCATAGACTTGTTGTCCATTTGCATTTCCCTGTTGGAGAAGTGTCTTTATTAGCTCTTCAACCCATTTTTACACTTTTTTAATTCATTTGTTTTATTGATGTTGAACATGTTCTCATATGCCTGTTGGCCATTTGCATTCCCTCTCTGGAGAGTGTCTTTTTAGCTTTTCTGTCCATTTTTTGATGGGGACTTTATTTTTGTTGAGTTTAGTCAGCTCTTTGTGTATCTCTGTGATCAGTCCTTTATCATTAGTATTGTGTGCAAAAATCTTCTCCAATCAGTGAGGTGTCTCTTTGTTTTGTGCAATATCTCTTTTGCTGTACAGAAGCTCCTTAATTTGATGTAGTCCCCAGCTGTTTATCCTTTCTTTCACTATCCTGGCTTCGGTTATGTATCTTTAAAAATGTTACTGATATATATGTCATGTAGTGTTGTGCTAATATTTTCTTCTAGATATTTTATGGTTTTAGGTCTCATATCTAGTTGTTTAATCCATTTTGAGTTGGTTTTTGTGTATGGTATGAGGTTGTAATCAAACTTAATTTTTTTTGTACATAGAAGCCCTTTTATCCCAGTACCATTTGTTGAACAAGCTTTCTCTTTTCCACTGCATATTCTTTGCTCCTTTATCAATGACTAGCTGTCCATAAATCTGTGGATTTATATTTGGGTTTCTATTTGAATCCATTGGTATGTCTTGTCTTGGTCCAGTACCATGCAGTTTTGACTATTATGGTTTTATAATATAGTTTGAAGTCTGGGAGTATGATACCTTCATTCTCTTTCATTTTAGTGGTTCCAATATTTTAAATGTCTTCTTCTCATAGTCTATTTTTTTTTAAGATTTATTTATTTATTCATACAGAACTGGGGTACAGGCCAGAGGCTCAGGGGCGGTGAGAGGCTTCACCAGAGACAGAGTGGGGAGCAGAACAGGCAGATCACTGCTGAGGGAAGCAGCGGGCGGGTCAGGAGAGGTCTGGTTCGCCATGTGGTCTCCTCCGGGGCAGGCGGCAGGCGGGAATCGAACTCATGCGGAAGTGGCTTCAGATTCTCAGTGCTGTGCTTTAACCCGCTGCGCCACCAGGGAGGGCCTAAGTCTATTTTTGATGTCTGACTGATAACAACTTTCAAGTCTCACTGTTCCCCTACTCCCTTCTGCTCCACATCTGGAAACTGACAAGATGGCCTTGGTGTCCCTTCTAATGATACTAGAGGTAAGTTTAAACCTGTGAAGCTCAGCCCACATAAGAGGACTTTTCCCCCCCAAGTCTCATCCTCTGACCAGAAGAAAAGCAAAATTATTCTTCTTTGTTGCTTTTCAAGCCACTTTTGGAAGAACTGAAAAGCCATCCCTACTCTCCTCCAAAAGCTCTATTTTATGAGTAATAAATCTTTTTATACCCTCTTGATTTGGGTATGATCAGTTTCTACATCAGAACTAAATTGTGAGAAGGATGGAGTGAGGAGGCCTTTCCATTTATGGAAGGCAGGGTAACCACAACACATTCCAAAATTCTATCCCCAGGCCTACACCATTATGTATATTCCAGATCCATAAATACAAATGACTTACTTGGTATCTTTGTACATGTCAAGACTCTTACTCCAATCTCTCCCAAACTCCTTTTTCATTTTTGTCATCTATGTAAATAATTCTACATGGCTGCCCAGGTCAAAATTTTGGAATGTTACCAATGATACATCTCTCATACACTTTCCTTCATTTTCCATATTTGACCCAACAGAAAACCTATTGATTACACCTCACATGTTCTTTGTACTGCTTTCACTTGGACCCAAACCAGTATTATCCCACACAGAGAGCCTATCATAGCCTCACACCTTGCTTCTTTTTATCCTTGCCTCCTTTGTCTCCTTACTCCTTACTCCATACGCAGCAGAAAGAAGCAGTTGTCAGGATATAAGTCTCTAGTTCAATCTGGTGCAAAACAACTTGTACTGGTGTAGAATTTTGTAAGTCTGAGTATAAAAATGCATCTAATGAGGTTGGTTTCCTATTAAAATATGGTGATCTAGGGAGCTTAGCATCTATGATGTGAAAATCTAAAGATCAGTTACCACAGTGCTTCAGCTAAACCCAACTAACTAAAAGCAAATGATGGAAGGGTGGAACCCAGGCTCAGAAAAGTACTAGGCAGATATGTCCCTTAGAATATTGCCCTGGGCCCTCCCTGGTGGCGCAGCAGATTAAAGCACAGCACTGGATGGCTAAAGCCACTTCTGCATGAGTTCGATCCCCGCCCGCCCCGGAGGTGACCACATGGCACGGCAGACTCTCCTGACCCGCTCGCTGTTCCCCTCAGCAGTGGACTTTGTCAATCTGCCTGTTCTGCTCCCCACTCTGTCCCTGGTGAAGCCTCTCACCCTCCACATCTCTGGTCTGTACCTCAGTTCTATATGAATAAAATAAATAAATCTTAAAAAAAAAAAAAAAAGAATATTGCCCTGAAGCAGTCACCTTCACTCCTAGATTCCAGGACAAGTTAGTCTGTTTACTCCCTAGGTCTCCCCATAGATACTTTCCATTGAACTGACACCCCACGATGAGAAGCCCAGTAATGAAATGCTGCAAATTCAAAAACCTAATTCCCGGTTTCCCAATTTAGTGAACTTTTTAAGCATTTAACATTAAAGTGCACTATTCTCACTGAAAAAAAATTTTTTTGAAAAAATGTTGTTAAATGTTGTTACATAGCAACAAACTATAGAATGCCATACAAATAAAAACTGTTTCTATAAACCCCTTTGACATGAACAAGTAACTTTAACTTGACTAACCTTTTATTTTGCTTTTATTAGTAATTATGAGAGTAAAAAGATGTCACTATAGAAACTAAAGAGAAAGAAAATAAAGGTAAAGGTTGTTAGAGCTTGCAATAATTACAGAATTCTATTTCAGCTTGTTTTTCCCTGGATATGTCTGCATTCCCTGACTTCTTCCATACAAAAATTATATGAGTGTTGGGTTCTAGCCGGGATGAGTCTCCCCAACCACAAGATCATAACAGGAAGAAAAACACCCAGTTTTGTCTGCCACCTGTGTGAGTTGCTCAACCTGTGGGCGCTTGATCAATATCTGCCCTGATCGCAGTGAGGCATGTGAGGGAGACTTCCCCTGGCCCCCAGGCCACACCCTGGTACTAAGGGTATAAAAGGGAGGCTGGAGAGAAAAATAAAGACGTTTTGCTGCAACCATCTACACAAGTTGATTCTTCAACCTCAACGTCCCCCACTCAGACTCGTGCAGGGCGGCATATGAGCACAGAAATATGAAGAATTATATTAAACAACAACATTGTTAGAATCAATGGAAAGATAAAATTTATTTTTGGCTAGAGAGTTGCTTTACTATAAAAACTATCGATAAGTATCTTTATTCAAAATATATATAAGGATATTTGCTGAGAACTGCTTTGTGCCTAGCTTTGGCGATATGTCAATCAATAGTACAATTTAGGTATTCTGAAGATGCATCCTGAAGTCTACATTTCAGTGAGGAGACGGTTAAGGGAAATGGATAACAAAATAATGACAAAAATGAATGGTAGAGAGGAAATCATAAGGATGACTGAAGAAAAAGAAGAAAGGGCCTTAAATCTGTAAGAAAAGTCACACTGAGCATCAGAGTGCGATCTTGAAGACATAAAGGCATTCTAGGCCTAGTATTAAGAAGTTTAGGCAAAAGCAAAAAAAGAAGAGGCCCTCCCCTCTTTAATTCTTCCGGTGATTCTGATGTGTATGTAGCTAGGAATAAAAATCCAAAGGTCTAAGCAGAATAGAAAATATGATTGATTGCTTATATTTTGGAGCTGGAGGATTTTGTTTATCTCTTTCCCTCTGTTTGAAGAACAATTTAAGTATTTCTTCTTCTTAAAATGTCTCGTTCTTAAAAGAATTCAAAGATATCATTACATTGTGTCCGGCTTCCCATTCATGAGAAGTCAATAGTCTAATTGTCAGTGTTTGTACCAGTGATGTAAGTGAGACACTTGTTTTGGGTGCAAAACATAGACAATGTCACATTCCTATACTGATAATAGTTTTTCCATATTCACATTTCTCATTTCCAAATTTTCATTATCAAATCTTTAAGGTTACAGACAAATGGTAAAGAGATGCTGTTAGAAGTAACAGTGAATTTTGATGCTTAAAAATGGATGCAAGTGAAACACTGTTAGGAGCTAATGTAATGCCGCAGTCAGGAATCTTGAACCTTACAGCTAAAAACTTCTAGAGTTCATATTGGTGTCCACATTTATTAGCTGCACAGCCTTAGGAACCTACACAATCCATACCTTAATTTGACTACTTACAAACTACAGTGGCTATTACAGAGATTAAATGAGATATTATCACAATATAACATTTTATATTCAGTCAATAAATGTATACTCTACACAATATTCCTGATGTTTGTCACTGTAAATTACAAAGGCGATTGAACTGATTTAGTGGAGTGCCTTTACTTAACAAATGGGGGATTAAATGGCTCTTCAACTCTATACCATGGAGATAGTAATACCAATCCTGTGGTATCACAAGATTGTGAAAATTAAATGGGATCACATGGATTAGCTTTGAAATCTATAAATCACAAAATCTAAAGTATTAATAATACTTTTCTTTCAAAGTTCAGTATTCCTCAAGTAACATACAATATGCAGATCACATTAAGTTTTTCTTAAAACTATTTTAATGACAAAATATATATAGGAACTAAAAATAAACTTGCCTCAATCATGAGCATAGTCAAGAGTTCTGTTGCATTCAATTAAAATGTATTCTCTAGAAGTCACCTAAGATTATGGTGATATAAACTGTTGTTCATGTCCCAAAAGAGAGCAAATCCATATAATAACAATCTGGCCTTATGTAAGAATACAATCAATAAGACATCATTTTTGAATTCTTTCAGCAGTGTAACATTAAACATTTTATAATCATTTTATTTACTTGCTATTTCAGCAACAGGTAAGAGTTAATTCCATAAAAGCATTTTTCACACAAATCATACCCTCTTGCACTGCAGTCTCTCATCAATTCCAGCTTAGTTAACCTCTGTGAATTTAGTACAGGAAAAATAAACTGTGCTGCTACTGTGGCTAAGACCACACAACTTTTTAATGGAACTGTTCCAAGACTTGAAATTCCATTTGAAAGTCACTAACAAAACCTTTGGAAATGTTAAGAGAAAAAAACAAGCCAAAGAACTGAAGACCTGGCAAGCCTTGAAGCCTGTGCTTATCCACACTCATGAAAAGTAATCACAGGTCCAATCCAGTTTTCTCCTTCTCTCTGCATTTTCTTCAAGCAATTTACTAACAAAATTGCTATTTCTTTTTTTACTAAAAAAAAAAAAAAGTAAAAAAGATGAAGGAACAGAAATTCTGCATAAGCTAAATGTGGAGAAAAACCATTTATGCTGCCATATAACAACTACCATAGTTCTTAACTAATCCACACTGAACTCTGTTGGTTTAGCACCTAGTGATTTAAATTTATTCCTTTATGTATAAGAAATACCACATTCTAATACTAGCCAAAGCACAGAAGGCCACCTACTTAGTTGTAGATCCATTTGAAGTGATGGGTAATAACAGGTTTAGGAGGATTCTAGGTTTTCAAAGATTTCCAGAACCTACTCCCTTAATATATACCAAATCTCTGATCAGTGATGTTGAATTACTTTCTATAATAAGATACACACCTACATTTTGCTTACTTAAAAAAGCATTTGCAGCTGTACCCATGTATATAGAAGGCAGATGGTCCTTGACTACAACAAACTTGGAAAAAAACTGAAAAAATTAGGTATTTGGCAGATCTCAATAAACAGCACAATAAGCTCATTATCATGCAAATCAACTACAATGCCAAATATATAAAACTGCTGTATTAAGCTCACAGATGGAGAGAAAAACTTCCTCCCCATCCATGTGACTAAGGACTAAATGGGAGACTCCAGGGGTGCAGTTGGCTGTGAGAACTAGGGAAACTCTCCAGCCAAGGTGGTGATGTCCAGAGAGGACAGGGTGTAATGGGAAAGATGCCCAGCTCTCCCAGCATGGGTCAAAAGCTAGAGAACTTCCTATACACATCAGTGAATTAACCATGCTTTAAATTACCAAGGAATACTGTAAATTTTTAGAGCTATGTAGAAGATAGTCAATCACAAAGATTTAAGATAATTCTAAACAGAGGCAAAAGGACCCAGATAAGATTTTGCATGAAACAAAAACAGCAGTTAGCTCCATTATGCAGTTAGTCCTTTACAAGGCAGAAGCAATGTTTCCTAAAGGATTAGTTACAATGTTGCCTAAAGCAACTGAAAATAGATTTTCAGTAAAAGGCAAAAATAGCCATTATTTTCTCAGTTACTTTTTTTACCTTCATCCCTAAACTAGAAATCAATTGGGAAGAAAACAAAACAAAACTACAGGTAATGAGCCAAATGTGATTAGAAACATCCCACATACACATTAAGAACATAATATCTAGGTTTATTTAGACTGCCATACATTCTATAATTACAGTGGAAACATGAAAGATTGCAATGTACAATGTTTGTAAAGAAACATACATTAAAATAAAGATGGGTGCAGATTATGTCAAATTGCAAAGAAGTATCAGGTAATTTTTTTTTAAAAACCGATCACAAATCAACTGTTGAGGATCACAAATTAACTGTTGAGTCTGTGTTGCAGCCTTAGATTTAAAAGAAGACTTTGGCAGCTTTGCTTGATATTTTATTTATAATAAGACACATCAGGAAAATGTCCTTAAAATATAAAGGAGGTAGTTAATTAATCATGGCTCTGGGCTAATTTCTTATACCTTTAGGTTTGCTCTCAGGGAGGCAAATGGAAGAGTGATTTGTAAACCAGAATGATAATTCTGTTCTTATATTCTCTGATCCTTAAGACCACAAAGAGATTTTGTTTAAGTTGGTTTTGCCTATCAAAATTTAGTGTATTAAAACCTCAAAACAGTTTATAATATTTTCTATTAGTTCACTTAAGATAGTAATAAGCCCTTTATGAGTTAATAGCTATTTATAGAAAAAAACTATTTTCAAAAACAAAACCATGCTAGGTGTAACAATTTTACCTTCTTTTTTCGATATCTCCTTTATGTCAGGCTTAACAGAAGACAGCTATATACTCAAATCTGTTGCTGTATTTAACAGTTGTGGTATATTGATTTGGCACAATTTATGAAGAAAATCTAGCATCATAAAGATGTAACAGTTGGATAAGGCCTTGGAAGACCACCTAAAAGTGTTTTAAATACCTTAGGATCATTGGACCTCATATTCTGGTATAACAGACCAGAAGGTGACATAGCTACATGTCGCAAAACTCATAAAGGACAAAAGAGTTACAACAAATACAATGATGAATACTTTAGTGTGGAGTGAGGGAGACACAAGTCTATAAATATCACAATGGACATATAGGCATCATATTTGTATATGATGTGTTCTTTATATACCAAGGCCAGAAAAGGAAAGTAATTTCAAGAATGGCCTAAATGTATGTATCATCTCTGTACTTTAATTTCATTCAAGAAAACATGCACACAAAAATAATATACAAACATTTAGTCTTCTAGTCTTCCTATTATTATCTCTTGCATTATTTATCTTTTCTATGAAAGGAGTTCAAAGGAGCTACAGCCATATAAACTCATAAAGCTCTGTCAAATGGACATTATCTGTATAATTAGATACTGGTAACCAGGGATATATTCTGAAAGCACATCCATGAATAGAAACCTGTTGAACCTCCTCTGTGTCACATGTAGCCCACTCTGTGGGAATCTAAAACTAAATGACTAAAACAAGGCATCAAAGAGTCTAAAGCACTTTTTTTTTTTTTTTTTTTTGTGAAGGAAGGTTAAGATACCCTGGTAACTTGAAGCAAATTCTGAGATCTGTCAGAAAGCTCAGGAAAAGAGAGATTGTGAATGCTCTGCCATAAGTATATATTAACCAGTAATAATTAAAATTAAAAACGTCAACATCCTTGCTTTTGATATGGTTACTAAGCTCCAAATGATAATTTCTAAAACCAAAACCAATCTGCCTCGCCTTACTCCATTTAAAATTAAATATAATCCTTCAATTCATACATGAAAGACAATTCCAAAAGAAAGTTAAATTCAGCGTCCTTAACATATCCCAGTGCACCCAGACTCTCAAGTTCCAATCCCTTCTGCCAGAGGGTCCCACATCAAACACCGAAGTCTCCCCATAAACAGACTGTAACTTACCATAGAACAAAGGATGCCCAAAATAGCTTAAAAATACCAAAGGGGATTAGCAAACAATTTTTTTTCTTAAATTAAGCCGTTGTGATCTAAAGCTTGGCAAGTAGCATCAGAACAGAGAATTAGATTAGCTTTATCATAAATGACTAAAGTCTTTTATAATTCTTTCATGACAATAAAATTCTCCAAAAATAGATTTTTTACAGGTATGATTTTAAAAGGAAGTCATTATTTCTAAAATGTGTAACCAGCCTACTGTACCTTTAAGTGGGTTTTGGCAATGTCATTATTAATTATGCTTGTAGGCAATTCATATTTAATTATCTTACACGGAAAAAAGCACAGTATAATATAAGGGACTTATGATATACAAGTTTCCAAAATATTTTCCTTTTTTCTTTTTTAAAGATTTATTTATTTATTCATACAGAACTGGGGTACAGGCCAGAGATGCGGAGGGTGAGAGGATTCACCAGAGACAGAGTGGGGTGCAGAAAAGGCTGACCAACGAAGTACACTGTTAAGGAGAGCAGCGGGCGGGTCAGGAGAGGTCTGCCACGCCATGTGGTCACCTCCAGGGCGGGCGGGGCTCGAACTCATGTCGAAGTGGCTTTAGTTTCTCAGTGCAGTGCTTTAACCCGCTGCGCCACCAGGGAGGGCCATATTTTCCTTTTTTAAGTATACATTTTTTATATTAAGCATATATACTATATAAAATCCACAAAATGTCATGTTTTGTTAGCTTGTCTGTAATTTTACATATGAAGATCATGCACAATCTATAACTTTATATACAAAGATTAGAAAAACTCTGCCGATAATTTGAAGCAATAAGATAGTACCTTAAGGAAATCAATAAAAGTAAGAAGGGGACAAGTTATACATTTGCAATATTAATTGTTCTTTTATTAACATAGCCATATTTTTCCAAGTCTTTCTTCTGAAAACAGTTTTTCAGGGAGAAAATTTTAAGGTTTCAGATAATATATTACCATTTATACACATTTATCATTTAAAGTAACTCCCCTCTAGAGAAATTAACCAAGAACTACAATAAAAACTCTGTAACTCTTCTCAATGGACAAAAGCTTGTAACTTCATATTTCTATCTCTCCATTCTTTCATAAATATTCAGAAACAATAAACATTATGGCAATAAATTCTTATAAAAAATGAAAACAGCCCCAACCATACATCCAGTATCCATATCCTATCTTCCTCTCTCCCACCCTCTTCTTAACCTGTTCAGTGGGGCAGAGGGTTAAAAAATATATATTAATGATAATTCACTGATATTGTGATAAAAACAAAATTCTTAATAAGTTTTCCCAAACCTACATGATCAAGACTTTTCAAACTTTTCCATCTTCCTCTTTGGAGGTCAGTGATTTCTGTTGCAGTTTTGCAAATATGCCATACATTATTTTTTATTAAGAAAAGTTTACTGAAGAGTAAAATAAGTAAAAAGGACAATATTTTTAAATGAACAAGAAAAAAAAATCTATTGCAAATTCCACTCAACTAAACATCAAAAGGGCAGAAATTAAATGTTTTTAAAAATAAGGAAATAAGTTGACTAAATCAATTTATCAGAGATTACTAAAAAGATATTATTGACATTTAATGCTCCCAATATCCACTGGTCACTTTCAATTTCTTGTGCTGAAAAAGATTTTGATGTAAGTACTACACATTTTATTTTGTTGCTCCTTCCCAAAAAAAAGAAAAATGAAAAATGAAAATTGATCAAAGAAAGCAAAGTTTCAACTGATGAAAAAAAAGACTAAACAACAAAAAATTTAAAGGAGGAATCTGGAAGAAAGTATTTAGGATACTTCAGGAAAGTAACCTAAAAGAAATGCTATGCTTTCTCAAAATAAAAATCCTGAAAAGCCCGGAATGCTGTTTCCTTATACTCTACTTTACTTTTGCAAGGGAACTTGGACTGCCTGCAATGTCTGCGGACCATGACCACCCACACTATGGGAAGCACTGTGATTAAAGAGAGTGCTGTACTCCAGTATCTGCCAGCATGGTCTGCTCCATGTTGTAATTATTAAATTTGCAGTCTTTTTATAATCTTTTGCATGTGTTGTGGCAAGTCCCCTACATTGTCTAACAAGAAAACCACTGAATATGAATAGCAAGTTATTTTTAATGTGCACAGCACAAAAGGCTTAAAAACTGGATACTTTTAATATTACAATTTCAACTTCCACAAAAATGCTTTAAATTACTATACATCTAGTAGTACAATAAAAATAGATATGCCACCCCAAATTCCCTTTCAATCCTCTTAAAGGAGATGTGCAGCCAAGTTAAATCCCTTAATAAGTATCTAAGATGATAGTTAAACATATCCCAAGGATCAGTTCATGCTTATGTCTGTACAGTGATTAAACACACAAGAGAATACTAAGAAATACAGCAGTCATAAAATTCTGTAGGTATATTTACCCTCAAACTTTTTTTTTATCAAAAATTTGTTTTTCTTTCTGTCTAATTGTGTTAATAAGTGTAATGTGGCTTTATACACACTTTTTAAGGAACATGACCCTTCAAGGTGCTGGGTGAAAATCCATCAGGATACTTAGCACAGGCCATTTAGAAAAGGATGCAAACTAATGGGTGGGAGTACAACCAATTCCTTGATCATACAACTTCACCCATTCCACTTTTACCATATCCTAACTTAAGTTCTTTGTTTTTTTACTTTTTAATTTTATTTATTTATTTTTAAGGATTTATTCATTTGTAGAAGTACTGGGGTGTAGGCCAGAGGTGTGGTGATGAGAAGATAAATCATAGACAGAGCAGGAAACAAATATGTAGACTTACTGAAATACAAAATACACTGCTAAGGGAAGCAGCAGATGAGACAGAGAAGTCAGCTTTGCCATATGAGTTAGCTACCTGGCCAAGAATAAAACTCAGGCTACAGTGGTAATAGCTCTGAGATTTAACCCCTAGGCCATGAGGGAGGTGCCCTAAGTATTTTTAAAAATGACAAATCATCTTGGCCAGAATTTGGTAGTGTGGCCTATTTTAGTTGAAAGTAAAGAAGACCTCCAAGCCTCCACCTAAATCTGTCTATATCAGATGCAAAAAGAACAAAAAGAAAATAAAACAACCATAAGAAATTTCTTAAAAATCCTTTCTAGAAGCATTAAAATCAAAACCACAAAAAGAAAAACATGACCTATTTCTATAAAACTCCACCCAAGAATGTCTGGAGGACATATGACAGTCTCTTTTTCTTCTTCCCAGTGATCAAAGTCTCTGAGGATTATTTGCATAGGTTAGGCAAGGAATGAGAAACCTTTTTTACCAAACATACCTCAAAAACCCATAAAAATCCCCAAAACCACAAAACCAAGAATGAGAAAACCAATTTTGAACTTTGCTGACCTCCAACAGACTTAACATTTCCCACATCTCCCCTGGATATAAACTTTCCTGAAGTGTGGGCAATAAGAAGAAAAAAGGACAAATCCAAGTGTCTGTTTTTGTTTGTTTGTCTCTATGCACCCCACTCCTCCAAAAACCAAGAAATTTGGAGTGGTCTCTAAAAACTAGAAAAGGCAAGGAAATAGGTTCTCCTAAAAAGCTTCCGAAAGAAGCACAGTTCTATTAATAGCTGATAAAGTCCAGTGGGAGCCATCTGGATTTTTGACTACCAAAATCGTAAGATAAAAATCTCTTATCACTAAATTTGTAATAATTTGTTAAAGAAGCATTAGAAAATGACACTAAAAGCACCAATGTAAGGGTTACAATTGAAATGCAATGCTTCAGACTTCCTATCACTTGCCATATCTATTATTTCCACTATCCCTTAGCATATAAATTGGTATTTTTTATTTCCAATTGTTACATTAAATTACTTAAATATGCTCATTTTTTCACTGACCTGGTGAGAGGGGGAGGAAGGTCGAAACCAATAAGAAATCTCATTTCTGGCACCAAGCACCCTGGCCACATGCTGGGAGAGTGGGACCTGCTCTGGGATTTGCCAAGAGGAGAGTTTGACTGGGGTCGTACATCTGTCAAACAGTAATGCAGGTGTCCTAAGGTGAGCTCAGGGAAGACAGAAACCTCCCATTGAAAAGAAAGGCAAAAGCTCATTTGATCTTGATTTTCAGTACAAATACAGATTGTGAAAGCAAGGCCTAATGACAGAAACTAATAACTAAAAAAAAGACCAAATGGAATTTCTACAGATAAAGAATACAATATCTGAACTGAAAAACCCACTGAAAGGATTTAAAATGGAGTATGCAATACAGAAGAAAGGCCACAAAACTAAATAAACTGAAACATACAAGATGGTGAAAAACATGACAAAAATTTCAATGACCTTTGGTAAGACAATATCTATCTATATATCTATCTTCATATAAATGTGTGTGTGTGTGTGTGTGTGTGTATGTGTGTTTGTAGTTGAAATTCTAGAAAGGTAGGGAAGGATAGGATAAAAATTTAAATGATATACAAAAAATTCAGAAATTCTGATGGTAACTATAAATGCACAAATACAGGGGGCACAAAGATACCAATTATGATGAACACAGAAAAAACTACATCTAGCCATATTCATATTCAATTTTTTGAACATCTGTGATAAAGGGGAGTTAAGGAAAGAGAAAAAGATAACAATAAAAAAACAGAAGTCGAAGGAACTTTACCTTTAAAACACAATTGAACAAAGAACTTACAATCCAGCTATATTTCCATTTCAATGTTTTTCAAGAATGAAAACAAAATGACATTTCTTTCACAAAAGTCAGAGTTTTCAACAGCAGAAATGCACTCTGAAAAATAGTAAAAGTTCCTCAAGACCAAGAAAAATGATAGCAAATGAAAATGATCATCTACACAAAAGAAATAATACTGACAATGGCAAATATGTGTATGAAAGAATTTTCCTAGCTTTTTAATTGTGTTTTAAAGAGTGCTCAAATCAAAATTAGTAAGAATTTATTATGGGTTTATAAAACTTTCAGAAAACTTCACATTGAGAGGGAGTGTTTAAGCTTTCTTACAGTTAAATGTGGGTAGGCCTTTGTCAGTTCCTGCTAAGAGACTGCAAATGACTTGACACTCTAATTTCTAAGAATAGTTTACAACGTGTAGATAGTTTTACTTAGTTCCCCTGAAGACATTTTTTTCAAAACCCAGTCACCATACTGAGGAAGCAAAGAAGACCCAGAGTTTAGTACAGCAAGGTTCCAGTTGATAGCCACAGGTCATAATCAGTCAATGGTCATTAATGAAGTAAGCTTTGAGTTGATTCTAACTAAGTCTTTATCACCTGAGGTCCCTGCCAACAGAAAGCAGCAGAGCACGTCATCTGAGTTCCTAACTTACAGGATCCAAAAGGGCATTAAGATGATCATTATGTTACACACAAATGTTGGCATGGCTTGGTACTTAGCAATAACTGATATAAAAGATTTGAACCCAGCACATTAACAATTAAATTAAGTAGAAATATTAAAGCACTTCATGAAAAGGTAGAAGTTGTTGGCCCTCCCTGGTGGCACAGCGGGTTAAAGCACTGCACTAAAAAGCTTAAGCCACTTCCGCATGAGTTTGACTTCTGCCAGCCCCGCCGCCTGCCCCGGAGGAGATCCACATGGCACGCAGACCCTTCCTGACCCACTCACTGCTCCCCTCAGCAGTGTACTTCGTCGATCTGCCTGTTCTGCTCCCCACTCTGTCCCTGTCTCTGGTGAATCTTCTCACCCTCCGCATCTCTGGCCTGTACCCCAGTTCTGTATGAATAAAATCTTTAAAAAAAGAAAAAAAGAAAAGCTGTAGAAGTTGTCATCTTGAATAAAAACCAAGAAGGTAATCTTCCACAAAACCACTTACAATGGAAAGACAGGGAAAGAAAGTGAGCTCTAAGTGCCATAGTTGCAAGATAGGGAGCTGCAGGCCAGGGACTCCATGAAAGCACTGTGAAATTGAGAAAGAGTGGCCCTCCCTGGTGGCGCAGCAGGTTAAAGCACAGCACTGAGACGCTAAAGCTACTTCTGCATGAGTTTGATCCCTCCCTGTCCTGGAGGAGATCCATATGGCGAGGCAGACCTCTCCTGACCCGCCCACTGCTCCCCTCAGCAATGTACTTGGTCGATCTGCCTGTTCTGCACCCCACTCTGTCTCTGGTGAATCCTCTCACCCTCCACATCTCTGGCCCATACCCCAGTTCTGTACGAATACATAAATAAATCTTTAAAAAAAACAAAAAACAAAAAAAGAAATTGAGAAAGAGTAAACCCCACAGATAGAGGTAAGCTGAAAAGCATGCACAAGCCAGACCCTGTGCTCGACCTCAGTTTGAAGCCATGAAGGGGATCCACGGGGCAAGCCAAGCCCTGCACCAGATCATGATTTAGAGCCAAGAGGGGGCTCCATCCACCACTGAGATGAACCGTAGATGCTGGAAAAATGCACTCCAGGTGCCACTGTCACTAGGGTTAGGAATTACAGGATAGGGACCTTAAGATCTCCCTCTGGAACTAAGTCAATACAGAGGGAGGGAATCGTCAGGGACAGGAGTAATCAACATATCCGTAGTACCATGGCCCTAATAGAGTTTAGGCATAACAATACTGGACTCAATCTAGTCACCAGATTTTGATATCCCTGAAGGAGAACCTCAAAGAGATGCTTACTGGTACCAGTGGCACAATGTCCCAATGCTTAGAACAAATAAGAAAACAAACAGCAAGGAGCAAAAAATACAAATAATCAAGAAGACTTGAGGAAAAGGACACAACACAAAGATATGGGAAAACAAAGATACGGGAAAAATAATCAACAATCAGAAAAATAAAACTGAGTCACTAACGAGGGAAGTGAAAGAAATGCAGGAGATTAAAAGATTAATGGAGTAGGGCCCTCCCTGGTGGTGCAGCAGGTTAAAGCACTGCACTAAGAAGCTAAAGCCACTTCTGCATGAGATCGATCCCCGCCTGCCCAGAGGTGATCCACATGGTGTGGCAGACCCCTCCTGACCCACCCGCTGCTCCCCTCAGCAGTGTACTTCATCTATCTGCCTGTTCTGCTCCCTGCTCTGTGGGTGGTGAATCCTCTCACCATCCCTGAACCCCTGACCTGTACACAGTTTTGTATCCATAAATAATTAAATCTTTAAAAAAAAAAAGATTAACAGAGTAGCTAAAGAACCCTGGGAAAAGAATGAAAACAGAATAGGTGAAATGGAAGAATGAATATGTACTCTTGAAGATACAGAAATAAAAAGAACCAAAACAGAAAAGAAAAAAGGATGAAGGAAAAAGAATGAAGAAATACTTTGAGAACTATCTGACTCCATGAGGAAAGGAAATATAAGAATTATCGGAATCCCAGAAGGAGAGGAGAGAGACATAGGAAAGGAGAAAATGTTCAAGGAGATAATCAAAGAGAACTCCCAAAACATGAACATAGAAATACAAGAAGTGGCCCTCCCTGGTGGCGCAGTGGGTTAAGGCGCAGCACTGAAAAGCTTAGGCCACTTCCACATGAGTTCAATCCCCACCTGCCCCAGAGGAGCTCCACATGGCGAGGCAGACCCCCTCCTGGCCCGCCAGCTGCTCCCCTCAGCAGTGTATTTCGTCCATCTGCCTGTTCTGCTCCCCTCTCTGTCTCTGGTGAATCCTCTCACCCTCCACATCCCTGGCCTGTACCCCAGTTTTATATGAATAAATAAATAAAAATAAATTTAAAAAAAATACAAGAAGTGAGAACACCAAACATCCACGATGAAAGGAAAATTACAGCAAGATGCATAATAATAAAGCTCCCAAGAATCCAAGACAAGGAAAAAATAATGAAATTGCAAAGAGAGTAAAAACAGACAGCATATAAAGGAAAACCAATCAGGCTGACATCATATTTCTCTGACGAAATCTGACAGGCAACAAGAGAGTGGGGGAACATATTCAACAACATTATAAGATGACAAATGCCAACCAAGAATACTTTATCTTACAAAGCTCTCCTTTCTCTATGAAGAAATAAGGACCTCCTCAGACAAACAGAAACTCCAAAATTTCATAACAACTAAACTCCCACTACAAAAAAAAAAAAAAAAAAAAAAGTACAAGAAGCCCTAAAGCCAGGGCCCTCCCTGGGGACACAATGGATTAAAGTGCAGTACTATGAAGCTATCGCACCCACTATAGCACAAGTTCAATCCCTTGCCTGGGAGCTGACCCACATGGCGTGGCAGACTCTCCTGTTCCACCCACTGCTCCCCTAAGCAGGGTATTTCACTAAATCTGCCTGTTCTGCTTCCCACTCTGTCTCTGGTGAATTTTCTCACTAACATCCTCTGGCCTGTGCCCCAGTTCTATACGTATAAATAAATATTAAAAGAAAGAAAGAAAGTCACAATAAAACAAATACTGGACATTTACAGAGGAGATAATCATAAGTAAAGTGCTTATAAACTACCTGACATTGGTAAAGTGAGGTCAAGGAGGGTGAGGGGCAAAGGGCCAGTGAGATACAATGGATGGAGGGGTAGAAAATAAAACAGCAAATTAAAAATATAAATACCATGTGATATAGCTACTCTACTTCTGGGTACTTATCTGAAGAAAATGAAAATACTAATTCAAAAAGATTCATGTACCCATTTATCACTTATAATAGTCAAGATATGGAAGCAACCTAAGTAGCCATTGACAAATAATTTGATTAAAAAATATGTGGTGGAATACTGAACAGCAGAATATTGTTCAGTTAAATATTAAAAGAAATGCAATCTTGTCATGTGTGACATGTATGGACCTTGAGGGTTTTGTGCTCATTGAAATATGCTAGACATAGAAAAACAAATATATGATTTCACTCATATGTGGAAGATAAAGAAATAAAGCAAATGAACAAACAAAACAAGCTCAGAATCTGACTCCCCAAAATAGCAATTAATTGAAGGGATAGGGGATAACACTGATACAAGATGTCAACTTTATGATGGTGGATTGACACTAGAATTTTGGTCATTTATGTTATAGATACAGATTTAGAAGGATAAAACTGTACATAATGCTATAGACAGTTACCTCAAATATACAGTAAAAAAGTAACAATTTTAAATGTACTTATTTAACAAAGCTTTAAAATAAATGAAAGGAATACGTGATATAGTTGGAAATAAATGATATGACAATTAACTTCAACATTTAATAATTGGTAGGGAAAAAATCAGTTAGACAAAACTTCAACACTCTTTTGGGTAGCAAATTTTCAGTGAATCTTTCACATTCCTCTATATTCCTAAATACATTTGTGCTAAGACTATCTTTTCATGGATGTGTCTGTAAAAAATAGTTTTGGAAAAAACAAATAGGACTTCAATCGGAGAAGGGCAGGTTTTTTCTTACTGTTCATGTAATGTCTCCTTTTGGAATGAAAGGAAGTTTGTCTGCAGCCTTTACAAAAATGTGAGCACTCCAAGCTGAATATTCTCAGCTGTGATTCGAGCTTACCCATGGGCATTATTTACTAGGACTCTGCATCTCTGCCTCTACCACCCAACATGGGGGAAATGAAGAATAGATCAAAATGTCACAGACATCTTGGGCTTTGTCTGGTATGGGCAAAATCTTAAAATATGCATAAAAAGCAATTTAATTTTTAACATTTAGTGAAGTATGATAATACTGACAAGCAAAATTATGGACTAGCAAGTTGCTCATTCCCTTACTTCCCATGGAAGTATCGAGCAAACTGCTAAAACAGACTCAAAACAGTTTTGCTTCAGGGAACCTGAAAAGTAATCAAGGACCTATAGCAATCAAACAAACACTCAATTTGAAATAAAGTACTTCTCAAAACAGGAAATTTCATGGCTTCCCCCCCCCCCCACTCTCCATGGTGCATCTAAGAAGGAAATGACTCAGTTTCTAGTTCTAATGTCTCATGCCATTAGAAAAAGAGTGAATTTGTTTTCAATATTCTGGTCTGAATATTGGGTACCCAAGGGACTGCTTCTGTATTGCCTGACTCAAAGCTCACATAAAAATGGCAGCAATTGTAGTATGGCTGTGTATTGTAGTATATGGAAACAACATGCAAATGAAGACACATGAACACCTGATTGTAAGAGTAAAGGCAAAGCAAAAAAGTAGAATATCCAAGGTCATGTGAAGAATCAGGAGTTTTAAATGAAGATATTTAAAAGAACCCATATATACATTTAAGCTGGAAAAACCAAATGCACAGATCCAGAGGAAAAGCCCGGAAAAGACCTTAAGCCTTCATACGAGGGTAACTAGTGAAGGTCTTCTCCCACCTGGGCAAATTTATAAATAGTGGTAACAGTGGCTGGTTTTCAAATGACAAATTTGAAAATAAGAACAAAGCATATAAAGAAAAGGGATAACATGGTCCATACACAGGAAAAATTTAAATATCCAAACCAACCCTAAAAAAAGAATAGATTTTGGACTTACTAGAAAAAGGCAGAAAATAACTCTTACGTATGCTAAGTACCAAAAGAAAAACACAAAGAACTAAAGGAAGAAAAATGTATATGAACAAAAGGGAAATATCAATAGAGACAGATATTACTGAAAACCAAAAACTGACACTGAAAAATACAACAGAATTGAAAAATTCACTAGTTAGTTTCAACAGAAGACTCAAACATGTAGAAGAATCAGTGAACTAAAAAAAAAGATGTCAAGTTATTAATTCAGAAAAATAAAAAGAAAAATGATGAAAAAAAGTTGAGGATGTCCAAGAGCTTATAGCACAGCAATAAGAAACCAATATATGTATTATGGGAGTCCTAGAGGGAGAAGAGTGAAAGAAAGGAACAGAGAGTTTATCTGAATAAATAATGGTCAATGACTTCTCAAATTTTAGGAAGCAATGGTATGCTCAAATTCAAGGCGCTTAAAAACTCCTACTAAGATGAAGCAAATAAGATCCACACTAAGAAATACTGTAAACAAATTATCAAAAGTCAATTATAAAGAGCTAGAAATGAAAGAGTAGCAAGAAAAAACCAACTCAAATACATCTCCCATAAGATTATCAGTGGATTATTCACTGAAAATATCAGAGAAGTGAATAGATGCTGTATTAGAAGTGCTGAAGAAAAACCTGCTAACATTATTATACATAGCAATACTCCCTCCAAAAATAAATGAAAAACTCATACTTTCTCAGATAAACATAAACTGAGGAAGTTCATTACCAAAAACCCTGACACACAAAAACTAAAGTGACTCCTTCAAGTGAAAGGATGTTATATAAATCACATGAAAATATTAAGTTATCCTGTAAAGTTAAATATATCAAGAAATACAGAATCCTCTGTCATTGTAACTGAGGTACACAAATCCACTTTAATCTTAAATAGTATTTTAAACACAAAAGCACTAAAATAACTGCAAATCTAAATTTAGATAGATAGATATACAGATCAGATATATAAATTGTGAAACTAATAGCAAAGTGAAGAGAAAGATCTACAAAAAAATTGTGCATGTGACTCAAGTAAAGTTATTGGTTTAAAATAAATTCATCTTTTAGAAGTTTAAAATACACTCAAAAAAAAGAAAATATCTATAGAATCTACACAAACACAAATGGGAAGGAAATCAAGATTTGTTGCTACAAAAAAGAAATACCCTACATGCAAAAAAGTAAGGTAGAAAAAGTTATTATCACACACACACACAAAATGGCAATAAGAACTTCCCTATGAGTAAATCCTCCAATCAAAAGATACAGATTGCCAGAATGAGTTAAAAATAAATAAATAAATAAATAAAACCCAGGATACAATTCTGTGATGCTCTTGTCTACATGTCAAGTAGATTTTGACATGCATGTCAAATAGTATTTTATCTATATATTTTTAAATATATTTTATGGATTCAGGTCTTATGTTCTGTTCTTTTATCCATTTTGTGTGGTTATTGTGCATGGTATGAGGTAATATTCTATTTTTATACTTTTGCACATGGTGGTCCAGTTTTGCCAATACCATTCATTGAACAAACTGTCCTTATTCAATTACATAGCTTTTGCTCTGTCAAAGATTAGTAGTCCATAAACATGTGGGTTTATTTCTGGGTTTTCTATTCAATTCCATTGGTCTGTGTGTCTGGAATCCATCCAAAGGGCACAAAAACATTAATTAAACATGACACTTGTACCCCCCCCATGTTTATTACAGCACTCTCTATAACAGGGAAAACATGGAAACAACCCAAATGCCCAAAAATAAATGACTGGATCAAAAAGATGTGGTATACATACAAAATAGAGTACTATTCAGCAATCAAAAAAGATAAACACATGACATTCACTGCAACATGGGTGGAGCTGGAAGGAATTATGATCAGAAAGAAAGCAAATATATTGGATGGTTTCACTTATAGGAGAAATACAGGGGAACCAAATATAGGATTAGGAAAAAAATAACAATACTAATACATTTAAAAAAAAATTAGCAGGCAACTATCTCAGACATTTTACATGAAAGGAGGATACAGAGGGACCAAAACAGGGAAGAGAACAGCACAGAAACTATGGTGATAGTACACAGGTGAGCTGATGGTAGGAATTTTATAGGGAATAAACCTGAAGGAAAAAGAATACAATTATACACTGTACAAAAATTAACAATGATGTAAATATATATATATACAATATATATTATAAATATATAATTAAAACAAAAAAATACAAAAATTAACATAGAAAATCTTGATTTTTACATTTAAATAATGAACAAGAAATAAAGAAAATAATTCCATTCACAACTTCTTCTAAAACAATCAAATACCTAGGAATTAACCCAATCAATAATGGAAGGAAGGCTTTAAACAAGAAAAACTCCAAGATATCATTAAAGACAATAAAAACTAAGACATTATTAAAGGGTATATCATGACATGAAGAGGTGGAAAACACTCCAAGTTCACTGGTGAATATCAGTGAATCGATCTATATGGAGGATGGGTCTGTACGGATATGTATCACAGAAGTGTCATAAATTTTATGCAATCCCTATTAAAAAATAAACAAAATTTTTTCAAAAATATTTAACTAAAAACATTAAAAGTTATGTGGAAACATAAAAGGCATAAACAAATGCACCTCTGAGAACAAATGAGGGGAAGAGCAGCATCATGTAATTAAAACAATAAAAATAGACACACAGGCCCTCCCTGGTGGCGCAGCGGGTTAAAGCACAGCACTGAGAATCTGAAGCCACTTCCGTATGAGTTCGA
>NW_004567118.1:43265014-43281338 GCF_000260355.1 Condylura cristata | reverse complement strand
TCTCTGGTGAAGCCTCTCACCGCCCCTGAGCCTCTGGCCTGTACCCCAGTTCTGTATGAATAAATAAATAAATATTTAAAAAAAAAAAAATAGACACACAGATCAATGAGAGAGAATGAAAGTTACAAAAATAAATCCATATATGTATCAGTATTAAGTTATGATAATTAATGAAATTATGACTATAAAATGGAGAAAATACAGTCTTTAATAAATAGTGCTGAGAAAATTGGACAATCATGAAAGAATGAAATTGGATGACTGTTTAACTCCAAGCAAGAAAATAAATTTAAAATGGATTAAATACTTGGAAGACCTATCACAATAAACTATATAAAAGAAAACATTGGTTGTATATTTCATGATATCAATGGCAAGTGTTTGTAGATTTGAACCCTACAGCAAAGCACGTGAAATAAAAGCAAAAATAAAAGAGTGGGATTACCACAAATTAGAAAGCTTTATAGGGCAAAAGAAAACAAGTCAAAAAACAATAACAACATTCTTGGGCCCTCCCTGGAGGCACAGGGGTTAAATCTGAAGTTATCCACAGCCACTTCAGCATGAGTTTGATCCCCAGCCAGGGAGCTGGCCCACACGGCACAACAGACCTTTTCTGTCTCACCTGCTGCTCCTCTCAGCAGTGTATTTCAGCAGATCCACTTGTTCTGCTCCCCATTCTGTCTCAGGTGAATCCTCTCACCCTCCCTCACTCCACCCCCCCCCCACACTTCCCACGCCTCTGGCCTATATCCAGCTCTTGTATGCATGAATAACTTTTTTTAAAAAAAACACATTTTACTAAAAAGGAGAAAATATTCACATATCATACAACCAGCAATGAGTTGGTATAGCTAAGCTATACCAAAAAAAAAAAAAAAAACCTGAATTTTACAATAAAAAATATTCCAGGTAATAAATAAGCAGAAAATCTGAACAGTTAATTTACCAACAGAAGGCCAAAAGATAATGGAAAAATGTTCATCACCCTTTTTAATAAGGGAGATACAAATCAAAAATCACAATGAGATATAATCTCACACTCATAAGTATGGTACATATTAAAAAAAAAAACCCAACAAGTATTGCAGAAGATACTAAGAAATTATCCTTGTTATGTTGTTGGTGGGAATGTAAACTTGTACAGACATCTTGGAAAGCAATCTGGATTTATCTTAAACTCATACTAAAAATATTGCATGATCTTTCTTGGGTTTCCACCCAAAGAACATCAAGAACCTTTTAACTAAAAAAAAAAAAAAATTATAAATTTATTGCATCATTATTTTTTTTTAAAGATTTATACAAGAACTAGGGTGTAGGTCAGAGGTATGGGAGGATTCACCAGATACAGAGTGGAGAGCAGAACAGGTGGATTTACTGAAATACTCTGCTGAGGGGAGCACCAGCAAGACAGGAGAGATCTGCTGTACCATCTGGGTTAACTCTGGCTGGGGATTAAATTCAAGCCACAGTGGCTGGGGATAGCTAGATAGTGCTGAGATTTTACCCCTGTGTTACCAGGGAGGCCCCTACTGCAGCATTATTTACAATAGTTCATGGAAACAATCTAAGGGCCCAGTGATAGAGAAATGGGTTAAGGAGATGCATAGTAATAGAATGGAATTATTCAACTATAAAGAAAGACAAAACGCTGCTATTTAAGCAAAATGAAGAGTGTCTGTGGGAATCATGAGTAGTAATGCAAATAAAAATGATAAAGATAATTACTGGTTACAGAGCATGTGATCTGACAAAACAAAAGCTATCAGACATGGAAAGAGGATTCTGATATTAAGAGGAAGGAGTAAGATTAAAGGGCCAAAGGGGAATTATGATGGTGGAAAAAAAATATTAAGTTGTTTGCCACCTTGAAAAAATAAGTATCTTCGGGAGAATTAACATCATCAAAATGGCCATCCTGCCAAAAGCAATATACAGATTTCATGCCATCCCAATAAAAATCTCAATGACATTCTTCAAAGAAATAGAAAAAATATTGATGAGATTCATATGGAACAACAAATGATCTTGAATAGTCAAACCCCTCATGTCTAAGAAAAAACAAAATGGAGGCATTACAATCCCAAACTTCAAGCTATACTACAAAGCCATAATAATCAAAACTGCATGGTACTAGAACAAGAATAGACATACAGACCAGTGGATTCAAATAGAAAACCGAGATATAAACCCACAGGTTTATTGACAGCTAGCTAATCTTTGACAAAGCAGCAAAGAAGATACAGTGGAACAAAGAAAGTTTGTTCAGCAAATGGTGCTGAGAAAACTGGGAAGCTACATGCAAAAAAAAAATGAAACTAGATCACTACCTCACTCCATACACAAAAAATGAACTCGAAGTGGATAAAGACCTAGACATAAGAACAGAAACCATAAAATACCTTGAAGCAAAAATGGGCTAAACACTACACTATGTACATTTCAGTGATATCTTTAAAGATAGAGTACCCAATGCAACAATAGTGAAGGCAAGGATAAATAGATGGAACTACATCAAGTTAAAGAGCTTCTGTACAGCAAAAGAGACATTACAAAAAACAGACAGCCAGTCCACTAATTGGGAAAACATTTTCTCACACAAAACCAGTGATAAAGGATTGGTCACAAAAATATACGGAGAACTGACAAAACTCAACAAAAATAAAGTCAACAACCCCATCAAAAAATGAGCAGAAAAACTAAAAAGACACTTCTCCACAGAGGAAGTGCAGATGGCCAACAAGCATATGAAAAAATATTCAATATCACTCGTAACAAGGGAGATGCAAATTAAAACCACAATGAGATACCACCTCACCCCAGTGAGAATGGCACATCTTCAAACAACTAGCAACAACAAATGTTGGTGAGGATGTGGAGAAAAAGGAACTATCCTACACTGCTGGTGGGAATGCAAAATAGTACAAGCACTATGGAAAACTGTTTGGAGGTTCCTCAACTGCTTAACATGCAGCTTCCCTATGACCCAGCAATCCCACTCCTAGGTATCTACCCAAAAGAAACAAAAACACTGATTCAAAAAGATACCTGCACCCCCATGTTTATTGCTGCTTTATTTACAATTGGAAAAACATGGAAGCAGCCCAAATGCCCAAACATAGATGACTGGATTAAAAAGATGTGGTACATATATACAATGGAATATTACTCAGCAACCAAAAAAAAGAAACACATGTCTTTTGCAGCAACTTGGACGTAGCTGGAAAAGATCATGCTTCGTGAGACAAGCCAGAAAGAAAAAGAAAAATACCAGATGGTTTCGCTCATAGCAGGAGTATAATGAAACAGGCGAGAAAATAATAAGAATAATGAACAGCCATATACCAGAGACATTTTGTGGGGGTGGAGTGGGGAATGGGAATAAAAAACGGGGGGGTGGAGGGATGTGCACGGGACTATGGTGATGGCACATGGATGACTCGGTGATGGGAAACCCACGGGGATTACAATTAAGATAAAAAATGTACAAAATGATGTAAAAATAAACTATTAAAAAAATAAATATCGATAAAAAATACCATATAAGCAAATTAACAAATCTAGGTTTTGGAGAAAGTGGAACTTTCATGCACTGCTGGTAGTAATATGACCCCCTTAGCAGTCCCTCTCCCCTCTGAGTTACTTTATAAAACAGTATGGCACTACTTCACAAAGTATAGAAAGAACTACCACAAGATTCAGCAATTCCACTCTGGGCATATACGAAAAAAAACTGAAAGCAAAGATTCTCCGAGGTATTTGCACACCCATGTTCATAGAAGCATTATTCACAATAGAAAAAATGTGGAAGTGCACAAGTGTCTGTTGCCAGTTTAATGGATATGGTAGATACATATAACAGAATGTTCAACCTTGAGGAAAAAGTAAATTCTGACACATTCCACAACATAGATGAACCCTGAAGTCATTATGTTAAGTGAAACAAACCAGACACAAACAGACAAATATTGTATAATTCCACTTATGAGAAACCTAGAGTAGTCAATTTTACAGAAAAAGAAGAAAGGTGGTTTTGTGGGACTAGGCGGGTGGGCAGAGTATGTGAAGTCGATCAACAGCTACAGTTTCAGTTTTTCGTGGTGAGAAAAACCTAAGGTGGATGGTGGTGATGGCTGCCCAACAATATGAATGTGTGTGTGTGTATCTGCAACCGAACTTTAAATGTAAACATGGTTAAAATGGCAAATTTACATTAGATATATTTTATTACAATTCTAAAATGTTAAAATTAAAAACTAAACATTCACTTATCATAAAAACTTTCAAAAAATTGAAAATAGAAGGGACTTTATAAAAGACATCTGTGAAGACTCACTACAAAGTCATACTTAATTGTGAAATGCTGAATGTTCTACTCCTAAGATCAGTAAACAGACCAGGTATCCACTCTCACAGCATGTATTCAACATTGAACTAATGGTTTTAAACGTTCATTTCAGCAAGGAAAAAAAAATAAGAATAATAAAGGCATTTTGAGGTGGGAAGTAAAAAATAAATTATATTAGCTATGTACAAAATCCTAAAGAATTATGAAATACTAGTGAGGTTAACCCAATGTTAAGTCAATAAAAAGCATACTTCTAAATATTGGTCACAAAAGACTGAAAGGTGAAATACTAAGAATCTGAAATAATCCAATACTTAGATATAAAGGAAAACATATATAAGAATTATATACTATATAGAGAAGTTACAGGAAGAATTAAATGGACATATACATTATACCTATAAATTGTAACACTTCACATTGGTAAGACATTAATTATTCCCAAGCTGGCCCTCCTTGATGGCACAACAAATTAGAATACAGCACTGTAAGCTAGCCCGTAGCCACTTCAGTTCTAGCTCAATCCCCAGCCCTGAAGGTGATCCACAGGGCGTGGCAGACCTCTCCTGTTTCGCCCACTGCTCCCCTCAGCAGTGTACTTCATCCTTCTGCCTGTTCTGCTCCCCATTCTGCCTCTGGTGAATCCTCTCATCACCCTTGCACTTCTGGCCTGTACCCCAGTTATGTATGCATAAGTAAATAAAATCTTTTTAAAAATGTTTAAAAAAATTATCCCCACACTAACCCATAGACTCTGATCAAAATCATCTCAGTCATTTCTGGAGGTGGTAATAAATATGGCTGGAATAACTGAATATCAACTTAGAAGAAAAGAAACCTTTATTCTTATCAACCAAATAAAAACGTTACCTTAAAACAGATGATGTAAACCTAAACCTACCACTGTACACATGGCAGACAACATACGATGCCTCAGCTCACAATTTTCCAACTTCATGATAATGTGATATGCATTTTGTAGTGACCTTTCAATTTTTTATATTTTCCTGGGCTAGTGATGTACGGTAAGCTGCTGTCTCATGAGGCTGGCAGTCAGCTGCAGCTTCTAGTCTAGCAGGCAGTGGAGGTAAACAAGCAATAGTCTAGAATATACTATGTGACTGGTATTTTTTTGGATACTGTCCCATTATGCCTACAAAAAGTTTGATGTGAACATTAATACTTCACTATAAAACAGGTTCTGTGCTAGCTGATTTTGCCAACTATAGGTTAATGTAAATGTTCTGGATATGTTCAAGGTAGATTAGGCTATGATGTTTGGGATATCACACATATTAAATGGATTTTAGACTTATAACATTTCAGTTTATGAAGGGTTTATAAGAAGGTAACCCCATTGTAAGTTGAAAAAGATCTGCAAAATGTGGGGTGAAAATCTTTTTAATCTCAGTGCAGGCAAACATTTCTAGGGGCACAAGAATTTGAATCACAAAAGCAAAAAATTGAAAAATACAGATTTAATCAGTCTAAAACATATGCACTTTGATGTATACTATTAAGAAAATGCAAGTCACAAAAGGTCTGGCTACCTTCTCTAAATACACATACCTGAGCAAAGAACAGTATCTGGAATAAAAAACAAACTTATATACCTTACTATTCAATTATACCTGAATAAGGAAGCATTTTTTTTAAATGGACAAAATATCTGAGTTGACACTTCACAAAAGTAAATATAAGCACATTAATAGGGCTAAATTAAACTTTGAAATTAAAATTGGGTCCTGGGCTTCACTCCCATTCAAGTCCTAACCACTGTGATGTTTCCTGTGAGCTGGTTGTTCCTACCAACCCTAGCCATTACTCCATCGCCTATGAAATAGTGCCCCTACCAACACCTCAATCACCTGCAATATTTCCTATCCCATAGTCTTTAACAAAAGTTTTCTTTGTTCCTTTATTCTAAGAATAAAAGGACCTATCATCTGCTAACCCAGCCCATGCTAAATATGCAAAAAGAAGGCACAATGCAATGGAAACTGAGATATAATAGCAAATTGCACCCCAGCTCCAAGGTAGATTGCCAATTTGACACCTGTCCTTTCCTCCTTTGAAAAGTACTTCCAATAAACTTTGCTTAACTTCTTACCTCTCAGCTTTTGTAGATTCTATCACAACCCACAAGGAGCAAACTTAAGACTTCTGTCCACCATACCACCCATGAAAGACAATTTAACCTCAAAACATCAGAGGGGAATTCATATTAAAACCACAAAATGAGACTACTGTGTATATCATGGGATTGGTTAAAACAAAAATAGACTGACATTATCAAGTGTTGGTGAATAAGTGAAGTTACTGGACTTTCACACAGTGCTACTGAGAATGTAAACCATTTGGCAGCTTCTTATAATATAAAGAATATACTTATCACACAGTCCAGCAATTCCAACCCTAAGCATTTACTAAAGAGAAGTGGAAATGCATTATGTCATAACTATGTGAGAACTTGTACACAGCAACTCCCTCATAACAGTGAACAATAAGAATCTAAATTGTTATCAAGTTGGTATATGAATACAAAGGAGTATTCCTCAACAAGAAAAAGGAATCAATTACTTAGGTAAGCTACAAAATGGCTAAAT
Organism: Condylura cristata; assembly: GCF_000260355.1. Lineage (NCBI taxonomy): Eukaryota > Metazoa > Chordata > Mammalia > Eulipotyphla > Talpidae > Condylura > Condylura cristata. The sequence continues at coordinate 43,274,381 of NW_004567118.1, read as the reverse complement.
CTCAAAAATATTATGCTGAATGAAAGAAGCCAGACACAAAAGGGCATGTAGTCGATTGCTCTGCTTAAGTGAAATTACAGAAAAGGCAAATCTATGTTGACAGAAAGCAGATCAGCTGCTGACTAGGCCAGGGTTGAGAGTAACTGAAAAGGGCAACAGAGAACTTTATGTGATGATAGAAAAGTTTGGGTTCTTCACTGTAATGGTAGTTACAAGACTGTAGACATTTATAAAAACTATCAAATTACACATTTAAAAAGAATGAACTGTACTACATATACAATTTGCATCAATAAGCTGATATTAAAGATAATAAAGCAATTACAATAAATTGTCATAACTATGTAATAAAAGCAGTAAGTTAAAAGAAAAAAAAAACATTCTACCATCCTAGCAAAGTTTTTTTATTTTCTGCATTCCCTCTTTTTTTTTTTTTTTTAAAGATTTTTATTTATTCATACAGAACTGGGGTACAGACCAGAGATGCGGAGGGTGAGAAGGTTCACCAGAGACAGAGTGGGAGCAGAACAGGCAGATCGATGAAGTACACTGCTGAGGGGAGCAGCAGGCGGGCCAGGAGAGGTCTGCCGCGCCATGTGGTCACCTCCAGGGCAGGTGGGGATCGAATTCATGCGGAAGTGGCTTAAGCTTCTTATAGTGCAGTGCTTTAACCCGCTGCGTCACCAGGGAGCCCATGCATTCCCTCTTAATCTTAGTTGATGTATATATATTTTGCACAGCTATTATTGTTCTGTATAAATAATTTTGCATAAATAATTTTGTATCTAACTTTTTGTTATACACACTTTTCACATTATTTCATTGCTATACAAAAAGGAAAACATAATATTTTAACAAATAGATATGCTACAAATTTGGCTGCTCACTAATGCCTACACATTTGGGTTGTTTCTGATCTTCTCCAATTACAAAATTTATTACAACAAATATAATGTATACAGATCCTTTCTTAATGTCAGTATCATCATGTATAAACTACCAAAACCATTAGTTTCAATTCTTTATCATTTTAGAAGTCATATTAGAGCGCCAGTGCTGTTGTAATAAAATACCATAAACTGGCCCTCCCTGGTGGCGCAGCGGGTTAAAGCACTGCACTGAGAAGCTAAAGCCACTTCCGCATGAGTTTGATTCCCGCCTGCCCCGGAGGTGACCACATGGCGTGGCAGACCTCTCCTGACCCGCCCGCTGCTCCCCTCAGCAGTGTACTTCGTCGATCTGCCTGTTCTGCTCCCCACTCTGTCTATGGTGAAGCCTCTCACTGCCCCGAGCCTCTGGCCTGTACCCCAGTTCTGTATGCATAAATAAATAAATCTTTAAAAAAAATACCATAAACTAACTTAAATCACAGAAATATACTGTACCACTGTTCTATATGCTAGAATTCTGTTGGGATTGAATCCTTCAGAAGTTGTGAAGAAGAATCTGTTCTATGCTTCTCCCCTGGCTGCTGGTGATTTCCTGGTCATCTTTGGCATTTCTTGGCTTATAGAACTGTCACCTTTTCGCTGTCATCATCTTCACATTACATTCCCCCCTCGTGTGCATATCTCTGGGTCCAAAATTTCCCTTTTTTATAAGGAGATCAGTCATACTGGGTTAGGCACCCACTCCACTCCAGCTTACCACATCTTAATTAATTAGAGCAGCTATACTCCAATTTAAAAATAAGGTTACATTTTAGAGTACAGAAAGTTAGGACTTTAATATATGAATTTCAGGGGAGCACAAATTCAATCAAAACTGAAGTTACTTAAAAAACTCAAGAAGCAATAAAAGTATGATGAAAGGTGAAGGTCCTTCTCAAGTCTCTGTGCAGAAGTAATCATTATTATATCTTTCCTTTTTCAACATTTAAATAACATCTTAATCCCCCCTATAAATAGCATGGGGTGCTGCTGACATACCACAGATAAACCTAGCATAGCAAGTTCTATTCAATATAAATGATAGAGGTAGTCTCTCCCCAGCCCTCACTTGAAGATCTCTGCAAAGTTCCTGGGGTATCTCCGAACTTAAGTTTAGCTATTAGCAACGTATTTTTCACTTGACACATAGGTCCAAAACAGTCTGCTAATGAATTTCTTTTCTAAATCTAAGATTGCTCATCTACAAAACAGAGAAATAATACCAACATGCATTTATTAAGATGATGCAACCAAGCACATACTAAGCACTCAACACTAACACTATCCATCTAATACAATTTTTGAATTTTAATTATAATTAAAAACACATAAAATCTACCATCATAACCATTTTAAATATATAGTTCAATAGTTCTAAACATAGTCACATCGTTTTATAACGGATGTCTAGAACTTTTTTCTCACAAAACTGAAAATCCCCACCAAATAAATAAGTCCACTCACCTCCTCTCCCCTAGGCTCTGTTCTACTGTGTTTCTTTGGTTTTGAACTACATAAGATATTGCACTTAAGTGGAATCATACAGTTTTTTTTTTTTTAAGATAGGGGAACTTGGGTAGTTAATTTATAAAAGGATACACTAACAAACCCAGAGCAAGTCTGAGTTTTCTGATTCTTAAAAGAATGACTCGTCTGAGGTTATTTTTTTAGTTCCAGTTGAACTACGAAAGCCTTTTGATAGCCAGAATTTTTGTGGGCATTGCTTGTATCTACCATACAGTAAGGGACCATTTTAAACCACAAAACTTTTAAATAATCTAAAAATCAAGATTTATAGGCTTAAATATGCCCGATTCTTTTGTCATGCTGTTAATTTATAGAAAACCTGGTGTTGTCAATATTAAACAGAACCAGATCCGACAGAAACAATAGTCAAATTAAGACAAAGCATAACAATCTCTGGGTCAAAAAGAGTAAGCCAGTTATAGTTACCAGCTTAAATGCCTAGATTCTGGTAAGGATGTCAACCCCCTAAAGAAATGCACATGTGGTCTGGGAAACAACTGAACTTCAAAACAGATGTACAGATCATGCTGCTGCTGTGTAGTGCAGACACAGCAGCCCTCACTGGTGGCTATTCACGAAGATATGTTCCCCACCATAGACTTACCTTTCAAATTTACTTTTCAAAGGGATTTATCTCTCCAATCCAAGAAGCACTAAACAGGAAATTTACATTGAAATACAGTGAGCCTATGTTTTAGAAACATTATATCCATGAGGCTAAGACCTAAAAATTCCCTTAACTTGAGACTGCGATCAGTTGCACAACAGGAAAACTGAGTGTGTGTTGGAGGGGAGGGGATGGAGAAGGCTAGGAGTTAGACTAGGCGATCTGGTCAATGTTGTATTAACTAAGGCAAAATTCAATTAAAGTTATGATCAGATTGGAAAAGTCAACCCGATCATAAAACAAAAATAAAAGAAAATAAACATAAAACAGGTCATCCGGAGAACATCACTAAACATCTCAAACATCCTGCTCCTAATTGGTAATAAATATCTTGATCAGGCCTATTTCAGCAGTGGCAACATACTAAAAAGACAATCTATTACAACTTAAGAGTTACAACATACAAAACCCATCTAGAATTATAAGTAAAACTCCAATTAAATGAAAAGAGAAACAAAAAATACATATATTCAAGAATTCAAATGGTATCTCATTTTTCCCCTTCACAGGATGCAAAATTTTCATTCTAAAAGCTTAATGATAAAATGGTAAGTTCAATGTAGTTCCACTAATGACTCAGAAGACAGTTATCATTACTCCAAACATGCGCATATAAAGACATTAAAAAAAATTTCTGCATTAGGCACCATGTGTGGAATGAGCTGTTGATCACATCAGATGGAGTTAAAATACTTGGGAATGAGAACAGCAGTGGTTTTTCATATTCTCCAGAACTCTGTACAACGCCAAATATCATTTTTTCCAATTTTGGGACAATAATGGTCCATAAACATTGGTTTATAACATTAAAGTTTCAGCTGCATAGCATTATGATTCTACCTTTATATACTGCACCATAACCATTACCAAGAGTCTATGTACCATCTGATACTATAAAGTTGACACTCTCACCCTGTCCAACTCAACCTTCAATTTCCTTCCTCTGAGAAATATATTCTCTATATCGATGAGTTAGTTTACTTTTTGCTTTGCTTATTTTTTCAATTATTATATGTATTTTTCTTTATCTTCTATATTAGTGAAATAATACAGGATTTGTCTCTTTCCTTCTGAATTATTTCCTTTAGCATATTTTCAGTTACAGCCATGTTGTCACAATGACAAGATTTCATGTTTTTATAGTAGAATAGTATTCCATAATTTATATATAACACATATCCTTTATCAATCCGTTTTATGGGTAATCATCTTGCTTCCATATCATGGATATTATAAATAGTGTTACAATGAACGTAGGAGTGAATATATTCTTTTGAATTAGTGTTTTTGTTTTCTTTGACTAAATACCCCCAAAGTGGAATAATTAGATCATATGGTATTTCTAATATTAATTGTTTGAGAAATCTCCATACTGTTTTCTGTAGTGGCTGCACCAATTTACATTCTCATCAACACTTGTTTCTTGCCTTTTGGTAAGTACAATTCTAAAAGTTATGAGATGAGATTGTACTTTGTCCATCTCCCCACTTACCAAACTTACACTGCAAAAATATAAAATATTGATAAACTTTTTTCAGACTAAATAAAAGAAAAAGTAAAAGCAGATGCCATGTTATGTATCTACTTAAGAATCTGCTGTCTTTGATCGCCTACTACCAAACTCCATTGCCCAATCACAGTATGGCAGATAGCTTTGGTAGTTTCCAAAGTCCCACTGAAAATACACTTACAAAACTTTAAAGAAATTTTCCAAGCTTCCCTTTTTCCATTGTCTGCCAGTCAATTCCATTCAATAAATGACAGGAAGCAAAATGATCAAAATCATTTGCACGGTATTCCCTGAATTGCCATCATTCCCACTGCCATCAAAAGGCAGTGAAGAAGGACACAGAAAAAAGATAGGTTCTCTATAAACCACCATCCTATGACTAGTTACAAAACAGGAGCATGGGATAACTGCTGGGATAACCTAATCTTTTCCTCCTGCCTCTTGTACATGCCTAGTCTACCTACTATTTGCTACATTTCTCAGTGAATAATATTACCATCTACCTTGATAACTAAGTCAGAAACCTAGGAGTTCTTGCTTAGAGGGAAACAAATTGCCCAGTTCTCATGTTTCCAGGAGAAAAAAAAAAAAAAGGATGTCCATCCCATGCCCCAAGAGGGAAAAGCAGTGAAGGAATGTTATGCTATCTGAGAATAATGTTTAATATGACATCCACACCACCACCCTCTGCATTTCTACCTAAACAAAATCACATTCCCTTCCCAGGGTAGCCACTTCCCAACAACAAAGGGAAACAGGTATAAAAGTCTAGCCCCCTTGTCCCAAAGCAGGGAAGTTTTGAGAAGCCTACCATTTCTATCTATTCAGGTACAGAAGAAATTTCTGTAAAGAATGCACTGTAGCTTAACTTTTTCCTCTGCATAATCCTGTTTCTTTCCCCCTCAATGGCTGTCTCTCTCTCCATCACACTAATCTCCATCTCAAAGTCAGATTTCCAAAGAGCTCCAGTCCATGGCATCATCTTTCAGTTGTCTCACATTTGACTGACTTGGTCAGTCAAATTGGGAAAAGAAACTAAAAATGGCTGACACCACACCATTAACTCTTTGTCATCCTGACTTGTCATTACAGTACATCTGGTCAACCATGGCACCACTTAGCCATGCTCATTCCCTACAAGGTAGTCCTACAGAGGTTCAGCTTATTTTTTTTTTGGCTGATTTATCTACCACATTGAGAACCCCAACTAAACCACAATAAGAAGCTACATTCTTGAATCTACTTTAAGAGTTAAGGGATTGCTGTTCTGATTTTCAATTGCCTATATTTGATTTCTTATATCCAGCTGGTTCCTGACTCAGAAGTTAGGGGTATTATTTATTATCCCCCTAAAATCTCAGTATTTTTCTCCAATGTTTCCCTTTCCTAACAACAATTAGCCAGCACCATGTGCTGTGCTCCTGTACAATCAAATGTATTTTCAACACTGAGCACTGAGTTCCTATCCAAATTTATATAGTATAAGCATGCATCCCACCTCTAGCCCCACTTAAACTCCTTCAGTTAAAACCCTTTCCTTCCAGGTTACTGGACGCTTTAGTTAGGGTCTCGTGGTTCATTCTTATTATCATTAGAAAGAAGGACAGTCCATTCTTATTATCATTAGGAAAAAGACCATTTTCCTAGATACAATAATATTTCAACAGTCAGAAGTGTCAAAAGGATCTATGTGGTTCTCTGGGAAAGCGCTATGGAAATACTTGCAAAGACACCAGGGAATACATGCATAAACATGTTGGATACCTCTGAGGAAGAGCAAGGAGGCCATTGTGCCTGGAGTGAAGTGAGTAAACTTAAAGAGATCAGCAAGGTCACATGGGGTCATGTCATGGAAGGCCTTGTAGGCGAAATACCTTAATATGCCAGATACAGACTGACTTAGCATTTCACTCTGAATGATACAGAAACCACAAGAAGACTTTGAGCAGAGGCATGTTTTAAAAGATTATACTGAAACTACAGGGGAACAAAAGTGAAAGCAGGAAGACAGATGCAACTGTCCTCAGAAGAAGTGATGAGAGCTTAGATGAAGGAAGAAAAGTGAAACTGGTGAGAAGCAGATGAAACCTGGATATATTTCATAGAGTGGACAGATCTGTTGATAGATTGAATATGAGATATAAAAGGAAATGAGTAGCTGTAGTGTTTCTGACCTGGGAGACAGGAAGAATGAAGTTAAAGAACTTTTAACCAAGTTAGAGAAACCTGTAAGAAGTACAAGTTTCAGGGAAAAGATAGGAATTCATTTTGGACATGTTTAGTTAAAGATGCTCATGGACATCCAAATGATTTCAGACAGTTCAGTTGGCTAAAGTTATCATGCAGGAACTCAAGAAGAAGTGTGGCCTAGAGATGTAAGTTTTTTCAGCCCATTTGCAATCACTCTCTCTTTCATATACACACACATGACAAAATACAATAATTTATACCTCTTTCATGGCTTTTCCCATATATGATCTATACGATTCATTCTAAAACAAAATGGGTAACCTACACTTTAGGAAAGAGAATGAACACAATTCTGAATTATTAAAATTTATTTCATTCATCTCATCAGCTTTTCATTTTGTGTCTTCTATGAGCTAAACCTATAATGGAGAACAAAACAGACACTGCTTAAATCTGTGAAATTTAATGCCTGATTAGCTGACAAATACTGTGTAAATAGTTACTTCTTTAGTTATTAGTGAAAAAATTAATGTAGGTACCTTTTCAAGGTCAATATGAAAAAAATTCAGTATTCCATTTCCAGGATGATAATGACAAAGTTTTATCTACAGGGTTCTGTTCCAGAAATTATAGGAGCATTGCAACCAGACCTACTGTGTGAGATTTGGACCCAAGTAAAAGCAAGCCAGATGTCACCTAACATGAAGTGTACATGCTTTCCAGTCTAGTGAGTCTGGCTTTTATTAGATTCAATTTTACCTATACCTTAGAATTTTCTAAGTCTTAGCAATATTATTTTTTGGAACATTAGTTTGTCTTCTGGTTCATTTTTCTCTGAGACAGTCTATTTACAATTATTATAGAATGTGAAAACCAAGTATGACACAAGCTATGCAATCTCTATCGACTGACATATTCCGGAAGTGCTCTGAAAAATCAAAATTTCCATGCTAACTTATGCTATGACCTCCCTTTTTTGTAATATCAAAATATTCTAAGCAACCATCAGCTTACAACCAGATTGCCTTAGCCTCATAAAGTGCTGCCTGGCTCAGGTGAGCAAGCGCTGCTCACTACAGGAAATTCCTCTAGAAAGCAAAAAACAGTATTACAACTAACTGATTATAAAAGCAATTACAACAAAATCAATATTGTAAGACAAGGCAGTACTAGAGCAAATAATTAAAGTTCTTTTACTGCCCGGACCAGAACCCAAATCTTATCGCTGTACTCTCTTACTTAAGCTTTTATTGCTCAGTCTTTAAATGAGGAATCTTACTATCTCCCTTAGTGATTTATCTACCAGAAAACTCCTCCAGCCTAGTCTTCGACTTTACTTTACCCTCTTTCACAACTTTTCCTTGGCCCGCAACCTCATCTTAGCCCTCTTCACATCTCCAGCCCAGCCTCCACCCTAGTCCTGACTTGACTTTACCCTTTAGGATGTCTCAATGAGAATGAAGATCATTAAGTAGCATTTAAGGTTTAAAGGGGCTTTATTTTAGCCAATCAACACTGTGGTAAATATAACAATGTTAGCCTTAAATTTTATGAATTTATGTACCTATCTTAACTTTAATAGATTGATTTTAAGAATAATGAATGTTATATCTCAGCTAAAGGGCAATATGACCCTAACCTGTTCTTAGAAAAAAAGATGACTGTAATCTCTCAGCCCAGTTCATGTGCTGATGTCAACCCACTGCTTGTTCCTAATGTATAAAATAAACTTCTGCTAAGATCAGAATAGGGAGACTTGTACCCAACTCCGATTCCTGTGTCTTCCTCGCTCCCCTTTCCCCTTTTTCTCCTTTTACCCCTTTTTTAGGAATCTCTGCTCTCCAATGCCGCTCCAACCCTGAGACCCTGCCTGTTCTGCCTCCCAATAATCCGTGATCGGGGAACAAAGAGTCTCCAACATAAGTCCATAAAATTCTAAGTTATATCAGCTTTCCAAAGGTGATTTCAAAGTATTTTAAAATTACGGAATTATCAAATTGTTACACTATTTCTGATTGCTCCAAATGTGGAGAATAAAAAAGTATATAGCTCGTAACTGACATCAAAAGGCATTTCTATGGAGATACAAACCAAAGAAAAGAATATCTTGAAAAGAAATCTATAAGCAGGTCTTTGTTATTTCATAAGTGATAGCATGGAATAAAGATATCATTTACAGTTCTGTATTTGTGGTGATGCTCAATTTTGGGGGTTTTGTCATGGACTATCAAGAAGTGAGTATGAGGTGACAAGCACATTATATTCACTTCAGAACTGTGCAAAAAAATGTGAAATAGAACAAAGGTGAAAAATAAAAACCTTCTTTCTTTTGTTTTTAAAGGGTTTCCCAAGGATTAGATTTCAAAACAATTTATGAGTAGAAACTTTTACAAACTCCAGTTTTAACTAAAGTAAAGTAAATAAATGACTTGTAGAAGATAAAAATGTTTTTTTTCTTTTTATTAAAAAGTTTATTTTTACATCATTTTGCACATTTTTTTTCCATCTCAATTGTAATCCCCGCAGGTTTCCCATCACCAAATC
>NW_004567118.1:43247506-43264009 GCF_000260355.1 Condylura cristata | reverse complement strand
TGCATTTCCTCTTTGGAGAAGTGTCTTTTTAGCTCTACTGTCCATTTTTTGATGGGGTTGTTTACTTTATTTTTGTTGAGTTTCATCAGTTCTCTGTATATTTTTGTGATCAATCCTTTATCGCTACTTTTGTGAAGATAAAAATGTTTTTATAAGAGAGTGGGGATGCAAATCAAGTTAAATTTAGTCATTTTCACTCTCAAGTCTCTAAATACTCTGTGTGTATTTATCTGTGTATACACATACACGAGAAAGAAAGCAGGTTTAAATTTAGAATACTAGAAGTTTTCTGCCTTATAGAAGAAAATAAAGTTAATTTACATTCAAAAAGGACACAGGACATATGTGTTTTAACATTTGTGTCCAAATCTCTGCTACAGATTGCACAGACCCTGTCCTTCCATACTTGGCTTAGAAATCCAGTCACATTCCCCATTACTCCAAATTTCCAATGTCTGAAGTTGTGGCCATTACCAACAAGAAGTCAGAGTCACTCATGTGGTCTGGAGATGCTTCATTTACCATGTCACACTATTCTTTTCTTTCTCATAGGAGCCAAGAAAGAAAACAGGATGTCACTCCAAAACAAGAATAAGTAGGAGAAAATTAATAAAAATAAGTTATATCTCAATTTATTTTTCTTTGCCTAATAAGTGGTATAAAACCCTTAAATGGCTCTAGAGGCAAAAGCCTTTAAGTTTAGGGACAGCAAGTTTAACATGTGGTTTTATATTCTCCAAACCAAAAATCAGAATATATATCTACCAAAGTGTTTAAAATGAAAACTTTCTCCTTAAATCTGAGCTATCAAGTTCTCTACCTTTGCACCAACATGATTTGATCAAAAGGGCCTCAGTTTTTTTTTTTAAGATTTATTTATTTATGCATACAGAAATGGGGTATAGGCCAGAAGTGCAGGGGCTGTGAGAGGATTCATCAGAGACAGACTGGGGAGCAGAACAGATCAACGAAGTATACTGCTGAGGGGAGCAGCCGATGAGACAGGAGAGGTCTGCTGCATCATGTGGGTCACCTCCAGGGCGGAGATGGAACTTGCACTGAAGCAGCCACCATTTGGCTTAGCTTCACAGTGCAGGGCTCCAACCCGCTGCACCACCAGGGAGGGCCCAGGACCTCAGTTTTAAAGTCACATTTTTGAACTGTAGCTACAACACTTAACTAGGTTTAATTTTGAATAAGTTACTTGGCCTCTCTGTCTTTCCACTTTTTCACTTATTAAAATGGGACCAAGAATAGCTCCCTGACCAGGTTGCTTGTGAAGTACAAAGGCGATCACCAGTGAGAAGTACTTATTTAAGGTCTCTTATACAGAAGATGCTCACTTCTGCACTGCAATGGATCTGTTCATATGCCGCACTGAGAGACATTAAATGTCCACTAAACCCCCAGAAATAAAAAAACACGTTTAAGAAGAATTAATGAGATATAAATTGAAGTAATTACTATCTAATAGTATATTCATCTACTAACATACAAAAGGCAAAAAAAAATCAAGAGGTCATTATGTAAAACAGATAAAGGAAAGCTGAAAAGATGTTTGGATGTAGAGAACAAGCAGCAAGATAGAAGAGTATCTTGGGTAAAGAGAAGCCTATAATGCAAGAAAGAGAAGCAAGTGCAAGCACAGATTTTCAGGTCCTAAGTACCACACTCAAAAACAGATTAGGGAAACACAAACACACACACATACACACACACACAATGAGTTCTACTACATAAAAGGAGTGGAATAAAGTCACTATGAAGGGAGACCCTCACAATCTTCCCCAAAGAGCCCCCAGTGCAAGATTCCCAGTCTATTCCTCAGCAGGGCAACAGGGAACAGCTCCTGCCACACTGATAGGCATTTCCCAAACTTGCAGGAAATGATGTACTGCTCAGAACAGTAATTTACTCATAATAACAAAAGCTTTATTTTTCCACTGAAGAGAATAATCAATTTGTTCTTCAATATATAGCGAGTATCAATTTTAAAAACTGGCTAAAATTAAGACTGGTTAAAAAAAATCAACATGCCATTTGTTCATTCAGCAATAGTAATATATCCAACAAACATTCATTGAGCCATTGAAAACATATGATAAACACAAAGCTAGATAAGCTTCAGCTACTAGGATTACTATGACACTGTTCCTGCCCTTGAACATGGTAAAAGATCCCTACAATTTCTTTCATATAGAAAAATTAAGAAATGTAGGCAATATGTAGTCAAAGTAATTCTACTTAGGGAGAATGAGACAAAGGAAAAGTGTAAGTAAGTTGGATTTTGAGATTATCTTTTGGATATGAGACTGTCTTTTGGGCTTTCTAGTAAAACAACGGTAGAAAAATATAAGGAGAGGAGAAGGAATATAAAAAGTACAAATCAGTGACTATATGGCCATGTATGATGCCAATTCAGTGAGATTCCAGAGTGTAGTAAGATTACAGGATAATGTTCAAGTGTGTGGAGTACAAAGAAAAGGAAACATGCTATGAGACAGAGAAAAGGGCAAGAGTAGCTTTCTATACTAAGGTAGCAAGAGAATTTTATCAATTACACTAGTGGTTCATAAAGTTGGGGGATGTGCATTCTCAGCTGTGAACAAGATAATCCATTGAGATGTAAAAAAAAATTTAAAGCTTTTATATGTAAGATGAAATTGAACTTTAGTGACATTTCATAAACGGATCAACACTGCAGCCTCAGTCCAGATGTAGTATGGTCATAAGATCCAAATTGTACAAGTATTACCTTAAGAAAAGAGCAGGGGCTTCCCCACACAGAGGGATCCCTCAGGCTTTCATTCACTCGCAGGATATACATGACAGTTTCCATGTGACCACGAAAGAAGATTGCTCATTAGCCTAAAGTTACCATCAAGTGGGCACATGAAACATTCCTATAAAGTCAGAGTATGCAATGTAAGTGAACAATAAAGAAACAAGGCTGGCATGTTTATTAAAATCATGAGCTATTCATTAGCCTCATAAGTCAGCAAAAATTTTTCAAAATTATTAGGAACACTCTTTGAAATGATGGATTTATAATAATAAATTATTCATTCACTGAAAATTTTACTGTGCGACATGCAGTGTCTAATTTGCTATTAGTAAACAAAGTTGACAAAAACAAATTTTGCCCTAACATTATAATGGTCACTGGCTAAATTGACTGTTTTTAATGGCAATCTAAGTCACAAAGGCTATTCTGGGTTTGATGAAACCAGACAAGTAGATTCTAAACTTTATGTAATAGTACCACAAGTTTCTAAATGCATTTAATCTATCACCTCCCCCCAGGAAATGTCTCCAAATCCCCAACTGGAGCCATGACCCTACTCTGTGTTAACATCATATGTACACACTACAAAAACCCAATCACACTATGCTGGAATGATATGACTATCAGTTTGTGAACTTCCCAAAGTTAGTAATTATTTTATATGACCTTCTAGTACTTAATAAGTACCAAAGTATTAAAAAAAGGAAAACCCATAAAGTGAAAGGGTAGAAATTTTAAAATAGGCTAATAAAAATCATTATTTTAATGAATATTTTAATGAGTTCATCCAATCACACTAAAAATACTTTTTTATTAAATGGTATATTTCGGCACTTAATGATCTTGCCAATACAAAGTCATATCCTAAATAATCATTAAATTATCAAACATTCAAAAGAAGGAACAATTTAAAAAAATAATGAGTAAACATTTTTTTCCATTTCTACAGCATTGTTTTCTCCCTTATTTGAACTAATCAGTTATCCCGCTCTTTTAATTTTCTGTTCAATTAAATTTTGTATTCTTTAGTCTTCTGCTTTCAATCTAAAGGAAAAAATGAAAATACTTCCTATTGTCATCTCTATCTGCAATTTTGTACAAAACAAAGCAACGATAAAAAGAAGTGAATGGAATGATACCACCAGTCAGACTGATAGGCAAAACCATGTGCATTAATCTGGGTGGATGATTTCATAATACTAAACTGCTAATCTGAACCATATGCATAGTAAGTGGAGTATGAAAGGCATCAGGGAGTCCTTGGGGTTACTGTAAAAGGACAATGGGGGGTAACAGCAAAGAACGATCAGTCTGATGGCAAAGAGGGCAGCTACAGCCCAGCCTTGCCATGGTCTGTAATTAGTGCCTGCCCTTTCAAAGGAAGCAGAAACTGACAAGGACATGCAGGAAATATTGGCTATCTGGACCAGTGCAGTTGGTGACAGATTTGATGGTGTTAGCAGCAGTTGCCAACTAGCACCAGGTGCCAGTCTGAGCATACTGACCCAGATGCCAACTTATGACATAAAATACTGTTGTTCCCAGCGGAATTTCTGAGATTTGCCTCAGAATAGATTCTAGGAGTAAAACAAAAATGCTTTCAGAGGAATTACTTAAGTATCTAAGTTGAAACAGTTTTTTTTTTTTTTTTGAAGGATAGCATCTGCTAGAAGGAAATAAAGTACACTTTTTCAATTACCTGCAAGTAACTTTTCAAAACCACTCATCATTAGGTATGTAGGCATGGGAAAACTCACCCCAAGACCTAGTATATTATGGAATTCACTGTCAAACAAAAATGAATCTTTTGAATGACTTTATACCCCAAAAGACAATGTAACAGTAAAGAGTATATTTGAAAAAGTTTCTCTAAAACTTCATACAAATGAACTGTCAAAGCAGCACTTTTTTTTTTTACATGATTTTTTATTTTGTGCATTTTTTCATCTCAGTTGTAATCCCCATGGGCTTCCCACCGCCAATTCACCAGTGTGCCATCACCACAGTCTAGTGCATTCTTCACACCCAGTTTTGATCCCATTCCCCCTCCACCCCTGTAAAATGTCTCTGGTTTATAGTTGTTCATTGTTTTCATTTTTACTCTATTACATTTGTTTGTCCCTTTTTTCCTCCCTGATAAAGCAGCACCTTTAAACAATCGATTTAATTCAAAGCAGTGCAAGGCAAGATTTATTTTCCTACCTGTGTCCCAGAGCTAAGTTTCAATTCTGCAGAATTCTGTGGTTCTTTGTTAATCAGAAACCATAAACACCATATTAGAATATTCTGGCTTTCATCTGCAAAATGGAAAACTAAAATGAGTACATTTAATCAAACAGAGGACATACAATCACTGTAAAAACTTGAAAACATCATATTTTAAAAACATACTATTATATTTTTAGAAAATCTAAAACTATTAGGTTCCTACAACAGGCATTCAAAGCCACATATGAAACCTACATTAAGGAGCTTTTTCTTGTGGGTCAGGGATCATTTACTGCTTAAGCACATGTGTGGTCAATCCCCTTTCTGTTACAGTAACAATTTTTAAAGCCAAAAGAGAATAATGGAAAAAGTAACAAAATGCGCTTTTCTCAGGGTTAGTTTTTTATTTCACATTTCAAGCCATAAAGTAATTTAATCTGTCTTTTTAAGGTAACATAACTGTTATCAGCAAGTCAATACTTCTGTTTTGTTTCATTTTCTAATTTGCCAAAATATTCTCATTAAATATACACTTAACAAAAAGATTAATTAGAAGTATGTTATGTTGGGCCCGCCCTGGTGGCACAACGGGTTAAAGCACAGTACTGCAAGCTAGCCATAGCCACTTCAGTGCCAGTTGATTCCTAGCCCCAGAGGTAATCACATGACATACAGAACTCTCCTGACCCACCCCCTTGCTCCCCTCAGCAGTGTACTTTGTCAGTCTGCTTGTTCTGCTCTCCACTCTGTCTCCGGTGAATCCTCTCACTGTCTGGCCTGTACCCCAGTTCTGTATTTGTGCACACAGAACTGGGGTACAAGCCAGAGGCATGGGGGCGGTGAGAGGATTCACCAGAGAAAGAGTGGGGAGCAGAACAGATATATCAACGAAGTACACTGCTGAGGGGAGCAGCAGGTGGACCAAGGGAGGTCTGCCAGGCCATGTGGTCACCTTCGGGACAGGCAGGGATTGAACTCATGTGGAAGTCACTTTAGCTTCTTAGTGCTGTGCTTTAACCTGCTGCACCACCAGGGAGGGCCAAATCTTTAAAAAAAAAAAAAAGTATGTTATGTTTAGTACCAAATGGTTTGGGATAAAAATAGAAACCTCTTATATGCTCCTAACTCTTCATTCTAAGATTTTAAACTTCACCATATCTGTGATGAAAATGCTGAATTTTGATATCTAATATTTGGCAGGAATTATCTATTTAGTGAGCTATTTTCTTTTCCCTCTTTCGGAAACTGAGCCCTTTCCAGTTGGAGATTTTAAAGCACAAGTGAGAAGCAAAAAATGAGGCCTAAGAACTTGGGCCAACCAAGAGGACTTCACCCTGATTCTGGGTGTGACTGCAGAACCCATCACCACAATCCTCTGCAGTCTCACCTGGGCTTGTTGCCCTCTTATCTTATGCAGTCTCATAAGTAGAGTATTTCTAAGGCTATCATTATCAAGAAATAAGGCAAGTACAAACTACTAGATGCTACCTCTGCTTTTTAAAACACACATCAAAGAAAGGTAGTAGTAATTTTAAAACTACTTCCCTCTCATAAGCTTATGCTCTCCTAAAAATAACATCTCTGAACAAACTTCTTCAGGAGTTACTGTGAGTAACTTTCTTTTTTCTCCCTAGTTCATACAAGCTCAAATACCTCACTGGCTTGCCTGAGAACAGTTTATTTCCAGAATCCCATAAATTACCTACAAAGAGATTAGGGTTCTTCAGGTCGATGAGCACTGATTGAAAATGTGAATTTTGTACTTCTTATTAAATATTAAAAGAAATTTCTAGCTACCATCATGTCACAAGCTTAATATACATTCAATGGTATGTTCATACAAACATTTCCCACGTTAAATAGAATATAAACCGAGGAGGAGCATTTTCAAAAATCAGAAAGAAAAAAAATGTTAGTATGTGAAGTTTAAATCTGAAAGAATCCAAGGAAGATGTTGTTTCTGCCACTTCAATTCAAGAGATTATTTTCTTATTTCTCTCTCAAATTAAAAAAAGGAATAGATACAGAGGAGCAGAGAAAGTTTCACCCAACCTTTAGACAATGCCTTTCTTTTTCAAGTCCCAGCAATGAAATGTTCTAAAATGCAATGCTGATGAGCTTACTTTGCATTAGAGATGAACAGATGCAAGCTCACACTCATTATTCCTGAGTACCACCTACACTCACTAAGGGCCCACATCTGTCAGGATCCTGCTAGGAGGTCCACACTCAGTTAAGTGGGATGGGAAATTGCCTGGGATTCATCCTGGGGTAATCACTGACAGTAGGTCTTAATGCAAATTTGGAATCCAAAAATAAGTGGAAAAGAAACCAGCCACATATATTTGCTACAATTTTGAAACAATAAATAATGTTTTAAGCTGCCAAGCTTGGAAGCAAATTGTTACATAGCAATATATCTATATGCAAATAACAAATAGAAAGAGGATATTTATAGTTATTATACTTAATCATGGAGTGGGGGTAGGGATAAAAGGAACCCAGCCAAAATTTCCAAGAAGACAGTAGTTTCATGCAGAGACCACTACTAAAATATGTCCGCTCCCTTTCCATTATCATCTATATTTTCTCTTCTCTTCCTGATGTCTTTTCAGTTCTAAGTTCTTCTTCCTTTATTATTGTAGGAAAAATGGAGTGGCTCAGGCTTTTTTCTGCTTCCTGCTGATGGACTCTAGGGCCTGTACTTGTGGTTTTGTACTCCTCCCAGGTTGTAGATGACCAGAGCTGAGAGGTGTGGGTACCCAAGCCTATGGTCACCTGGACACCTGGGACCAGAGAGCACAGGCATGTGCATATGTAAATACATACACTGAGCCTAGGAGGGAGCAATAAATAGGGGGATCCTCAGCTTTGGCTCAGACTGGCATCTACCTTAGGCTAGGGCTCAATTGCCGCCTCCCTGCTTGTTAGTCTGCCTTCTGATTCAGCATTAAAAGCCTGTAAAAACCAGAGAGGGCTCTAAAATCATCTTTTTATCTGAGAGAATCTAACCTACTAGGCCTGGAATAGTTATGCAACAATTACCTTCTTCATTATCCTTATTTCTGATGCCATTCTCTTTGTAGGAACCTCCTTTTCTTGACACAAATAAGTTTAGTGTAAAGAGTAACTTTGTTATAAGAAAAGATTCTTTTCTGGAAGCAAGTGCCCCATTAGTGAAACAATAGTAGTGACACAGACAAGAAATGATTACTCCTGGAGCTGCTATGTCTGTTAGTCTCTATTAGCTCAGAGTCAAAGATGTACCCGAAACAAGAAAATGGAATTTAATGGCCAGTTCCGAAAGTAACACAAGCATTGAAAGAGGAAGAGACAGAATTTATTTCTTGTCATGTAACAGGGTGGTCCCTAGGAAAAGGGGAAGTTCCAGGTTCCCTGCCCCACCCAGAAGCAGGGTGGAGCTGAAGAGAGAAAAGGAGATGAGAAGGAGTCTAAAGAGAGGAAGAAGAAAGCAGGATGGAGAGCCAGAGGAAACCTTAGGCAAGCCCACATGGAGCAGCGAGCATGTGATGAAGAAACCGTGCTTGTTTCTTGGCCCTGGACTGGTTGAAAGATGTGGGTGAGAGACCTGTAGGAAAGTTGGCTATGGCAGTGTTTATATTAATTTTGATTGTGCTCTTTTCCTCCCAGACTTGCCTGGCCATGTATGACCCTTTTCTATGGGTCCCAGTCAGAAGGTGCTTGCTTTAGGCTTGTGGCGGGCCATCAGGTCTTGCTTTGGACCAATCCCTTTTGGGTTGACTTTTGCCCATGAGGGGATGGGTAACTTCAGGTGTTTGGTTTAGAAATCATATTCTTTGTCTTTAGTATTGTATACTCACTGTATTAAAGTTCCTTTGCATTAAAATCTTGTATGTTTTGTCTTGATACAGCAGATGGCAGAACCTATTGAGAGCAGGCAGGTTTGGGGGTTCAGTGGTGCCCCTCTCTCCCTGCCCTGTAACAGTCAAAGGAAGCCAAGGTGATGAAAATAGTTATTAAGGAAAGATTCAAACCAATACAAACTGAAGGCCATAAGAATAAATCTGTCCCGTCTTTTTACATAAAAGGAGTAACACCCAGGAAGTTCTGTGGCTTGTCACAGAAAATCTCATCTCATGTTCTGTACTTTAAGATTTCAGGCTTCTAATAATGACAAACTAGAAAAGAAATTATATAATTAAGAGAGAGGCTGGGTCTAAGGAGCTAATGAGAGAGGTACCTGGCTCAGCCCTAGCAAAGATACTTCAAAGGTTTAAGAAGAGATGTTAGTACTGAGTTTGTAGGCAAAAGGAACTGCATTGTCACAGGCCCTAACATCATGTGCCACTGGCACTGTTAGTAATTTGACCTGGCTGCCATGCATGTGGTAGAGCAGTGCAGGATTAAATAGGAAATGAGTTTGGACAGGTAGTCAGGAATCAGTGAGAGAACACCTCATCAAAAGGGTCCCCAAATTTTACTTAACCTTGGGTAAAGACAAAATATCACCCCTAAATAATAACTGAGCCATATCAGAATTCAGACTCTGAAGAATAATTTACATAGAAAGCAATATAATGAGTTAATAAGATACTACGACAAGTTATTTCATTATTATAACCATTTTACAGTGGTTTAAAAATGAAGTTGCAATCATCTCAGTTTCTGCCCCCTAACACATGCTAGAAAAAACAGACAGACTACATGTTTATATTTATACATACATACAAAAATAACTTACCATGTGCTAAGATAAAAGGATTCCAGCAAATTTTTGCCAATAGGTGACCAATTGTGGGGAATTTTCCAATGATTGTATTTGAATCCTATTAAAGGAAATTATATTTTGATCACTGAAATGACATTATACAACTCAGAAAGACTGAATTTACAGTACAGGTTGAGGGGGTTTGAATATTCCTTGTTAAATATGTATTTTAGAAAAGTAGGAGAAAAGAATTAGACGAGGTTGTTAAGCAAATTAACAAGCAACCACCTTAAAATAAAGTTTAACCACCTAATTTCATTCTTAAACCAGATCACCAAAACTAAATCATTTTTGTAATCATTTAACTCATAAGTCAGTAAAAGTCACTTTATTTTTAAACAGCAGAGTGAAACAGTAAAAAAGAAAAAAAAAGACTGCAAAATTGGTTGAAAAACATTGTGACTGATTAATAATTGCAATGCTATATCTTCTTTCTGGTTTTTACTACTAACACCTACGAGGGGGGTTCCTAACTTAGCTCCAGTGGGGCTATTTCAACGAATGTTTAAGAGGACAAGAACTCTGGAACTTGTAAAATGAAATAAAAGCAGCCAAAGCATAAAGATACTATCTCAGTTTATAACCATTTTGATTACAATATGCTAAATGACATCATGCTTAGTCTACAACAATCTAAAAAACTGAGACCAAAAGAGATCACCAAATAGAAAACAGCTTAAGATTTAAAAATATACATGCTGTTGTACAACTGGCCCATTTCCCACTTCTTAAACTTTTAAGAAAGTTCAAAAAAAAAGACCAAACTGAGATAATGTGCACATAAGCTGAAATGATAAGCGTTTCCTACTGCTGCAGCAATAAATTCCTCACATTTGTCTCAGCATTAAGGCCAGTCCTAGACTTTCTGGGACCACTTTAAGGTCAAGTTACAGTGTTATTCCAAAAAAAAAGTATTACAATTTAGCATTAGTTGCTCACAGTTTGTGTCTTTCCTTCTAGTTTCTAGAGACTTATAAGAACCTAACATAAACATCAGTATTTCAAATTTTCTCTTCTTTCTTTGATTAAGGGATGAAAAGCATAACACAAGAATACATGTTACGTGACAATTTTGATTTTTACTTTGAAGTTAGAAAATAAGTATAAAACAGTATTTTATAATATGAAAATGTCAATTCATAAAAATATCTATTGCAATAAAAGATATTTTATGCCCACTTTAGAACAGGGTTGAGTAACAAGTAGTTTTTCAATATTTACAAGAGGCAAGATTTTTAGATTAAAAAAAAATAAATTCCAATTTTTTACAGGACAACTGTAAAAATCTGGTTTATTTAAAAGCAACCTGATTTTTCAAGAAGTCTCGTGTGACAAAAAAACAATCAAGAAGATACTAGGAAACCAATTTTTGTTTGTATTTCATAGGGATAATTTTTCCTTCAATACATCATTAGTTATGTTAATACAACAAGTCCTTACCTTGGATAATACTTATGTTGGAAAAATTTAGTAGTCCCCATAGTTCTTTTTCTTTCTGACTCGTTTGTCAGAAAGTTCCATACAGGTTGCTAAAAATAGCATGACTTAATCTTTTTTGATTGCTGAGTAGTATTCACTGTGTACTTACCATATCTTTCAAGGCTTCAAACATCTGCTTCAGGAACTCTTGGAACTTAGACAGATGAAGACAGATGTCTTGCTGGGTTTCCAAAGTGGAAGCCTGGTCCCATAAGGAAATTTTCTGCATCCAAAACTGATAATCAGAAGAAAGACCTGCTAAATCTTGAGCCATCTCCTTAAAACAAAAAAAGTGGCATGCCTTCACAATGGCCTGTCAAGCACTGGAGTTAAAGGTCATCATATATTAACTCTAAAAGAAAGGAGGAAAATCAAACATTTTAGAAAGGATGTTTTTATCAGTGCCTTCACAATTCATCGATAGGGGAATTACAAGGAACTAAAATAGCGTGTCTTTTCTGGAGTCATCTCTAAATTATTTTTAAATGTGTCACCCAACTGTAACTCCAATTTTTAGCATCTGAACTTTTTATGATGAGTAACAAGATTACACTAAAAGTCATTATACCTCCAACAGGCACATGTTAATTATGTGCAAAAGCACAGCTGATAATACTTTATATCTTCTTTTTTAAGAGAGTTATTTTTAATGTTTTTAATATGAAGTTCATTTGAGTGTTTTAATGTAATGGGAAATCAAAAACATGCATGGATGTTTGTAATAGTTGTGTCTTAAGAAATCTTTTTGAGATTCTTATATTTTATGTGAATTTCTGGCTTCTCATTTATGTGTAAAAAAATTCTACTCTAAGGTCTAATGAATTTTCTTCCCAGTCTCTCCTCATTTCTCAGGAAAAAAGTAAAATAAATCATTCCACATGGACTGATGTGAATAATTTGCTTAATTTATTAAAGATTACTGTATATGCTCAATTTCAATTCATTTACAAGGAGAAATATTTTAGTAAAAATATGATGAACTCCAGTTATAAGATGTACTTTTGTCCTAAACAACAGAAAAGAGAAACTCATCAACGTGACTTACTATACCTGAAGTTTAACAGAACACTGGAGTTACACAGCAATTGTGTGTCTCGGGTAGAGCTAGGTAAATAAACTCCAGATGCCCACTGCCACCCCAGCTCCTGATCATCCTCAACCCAAAAGCACTTCAGGCAGAGAAGGAAGGGCTGCTTCTTAAGTGGATCAAATTTATATTACACCTGGCACCTAGTATGCAGTCATGAAGCAAGTAAATGCATTTCTCCTTTGGGAGAAACTGAAGACACATGAAAGCTTTCATCTCCCTGACTAACTACTCAGGACACAGAACATAACACTACCCTACCATCTTGAAAATATCAGGTTGACAGAACTTGGAGAGTAGGACGATAGAGCTACCTTGCATGATGGAATAATGACAGGATATAAACTGCATGAACATTTAGGGACTACAATTTGGTAAGTTTCTTGTGACTCAATGAACTGTGCTAAATGAGGATATGCCTTTAAAATGAGGATCTGCAAGAAACTAGTACCAGGGGTTGTCTCCAGGGTAGCTGGATAAGTGCAGGAAAGGAACTTAACTTAGGTTTTAATCTATACCCTTTTATATCATTTCAATTAAATGCCAGCTATACTACTTACTCAAAATTAACAAAAATTAAAGTGAATAATAACTGCTATAACTTACACCTGCTGAGAGGTAAAATGTTTCTCTCTAGGATAATAAAGGCAACATACACTGCATATATCTGAGACCATTTTTCTATTTCTACCCATTACCTAAATGAGAAAATACAGGAAAGATCCAGAGCAACAATCACTGAACAGCTGATCTTTGCTCAAGCTCTCTGCCAATCTGCTCATGCAACCCAATAGACCTAGCGCTGTTTAAAACGTGTAAGATATGGATTCTGGGAAGATCATATGCCAGCAGCAATAAGATTGATCCAAGCCACTAACCTGCACTCAACAGCACTTTTGCAAATTACAACTGCTTGGTCAAAATGCAAGAAAGAGTGTCTTGCTTGTTCTGTCATATATATATGATTATATATACATATATATGTATATGTATGATATATACATATATATGAGATATATATATATATGACTTATTTATTTATGCATAAAGAACTGAGGTATAGGCCAGAGGTGCAGGGGTTGTGAGAGTATTCACCAGAGAC
Organism: Condylura cristata; assembly: GCF_000260355.1. NCBI lineage: Eukaryota > Metazoa > Chordata > Mammalia > Eulipotyphla > Talpidae > Condylura > Condylura cristata. Next base: position 43,250,598 of record NW_004567118.1, on the reverse strand, counting down.
GTAGTGGGGAACAGAACAGGCCAACTGATGAAGTACACTGCTGAGGGGAGCAGCAGGCAGGTCAGAAGGTCTGCCACGGCATGTGGGTCAGCTCCAGGGGGGGATGGAACTCATGCTGAAGTGACTTTAGCTTCTTAGTGCTGTGCTTTAACCCACTGTGCCACCAGAAAGGGCCCTGTCACATATATGTCTTAAATCCCCATCTCTCTTATTTTTCCCTCCCCAACTATTACATGTATAGAGTACATCATTAGTAGATAAATGTACTAAAGTCTGTAATTTACAAAACATAATAGAGACTGAAGGAGGAACTGTCATGATCCTGAGCTCTTGAACTTAATGTTAGATGCATTAACTAGGTATTATTTCAAGCAACTCCCATTTTTTTTTAAATAAAGGAGAGTTCAATATTGCTAGTTGGAAGTGTTTTAAAAATTCTGTGTGAAAAGCAGTATGAATACCCTCAATAATCAACAACTAGCAACTTATCCTAGTGAGACTATGGATTGGGGTACCTCCTTAGAAGTGGAGAGTTAAACAGTTCTAACAGACTAGCCTAATGGCTAAGAAATACACTATTCAATGAAATAAAGTCTATGATTTTTATTATAAACAGCAGTCTTTCAATTAATAGGGAGAGTAACTCATTTAAAACACAAGTTATACAATATAAGGTCAAATTGTGTTTATGATAATGCTTTTGGGGGTGGTAATTGTTTATTGAGTATGTTTAAATATATAAATATGTTAATATTTATAAATATATTCATATCAACATATAAATATACATAAATATAAATACAAATATAAACATAAACATATTTAAAAATAGAAAACAAGTAATCACCAAAAATTTCCATTTTAAAAGCAAATCTTAGGAATTATGTATCTTAACCCAAAATATATTGATTTGTATGTCTTTTGTAAGGACCTTAAAAAAAACAAGAATTTAATGGCAATATTTCTTTGACACCCAACAGAGCCAACAGATTCACCCAGTCCATTCTATTTCATCAATGTTCAAAAGTCTTAATATCATGCTTAGTGAAATAAGCCAGAAAGAAAAGAAAAATACTGGATAGTTTTATTCCCAACAGGAGCATAAAGGATCAGGAGGGAAAAGAAAAAAATAATGATAATGAACAACTATATTACCAGAGACATTTTACTGGAATGGAGTGGGGAATGGGAGGAAAAATGGGGGGGGGGGGATTAGAGAGGAGTACACTGGACTATGGTGATGGCACACGTGTGATATAGTGATGGGAAGTCCATGGGAATTACAACTGAGATGGAAAAAGGTACAAAACGATGTAAAAATAAAATATTATAATAAAAAAGTTTTCCCTTTATATTTCAGTTGTTAATATGAGCATCCAACAAGCTCCACACATTGCATTGGTGAATATTGATATTTCTTGTTTAATCTGTAACAAAATATAAAATAGTTCTCTCTTCCTCTGTACTCTTTATCTCTCACACCTGTGCATCTGGCTTGTTGTATTCCTATGGTGATGTTTAATATGTATGCTATCACCTATTTGCTCAGAAACCAATAATGAGATCTAGAAGTTTCATAAGAATTACAGTCAATTCATTTGCAGTAATATATCATTTGTGGTATTATGTAGTTTTAATAAAATCATGAGGTACAATAATGTTTGGTGCCCTGTAACATAAACTGACCAGTAGTTTCAACATAATTCATCCATTACAAAGTTCACCATCAACCTCTTCTCCAATGGTTTTAGGATTGATTCATGTTTTAAATTTTAGATACATTAGAGTTTGAAAAATAATGCTTTAGATTTTAGATCCATTAGTTTGAAAAATAAGTGATTTTCCAATTTTATCTATCCTGTTACTTTTATGATGCTTCTCTATACAGAGATATGTCACTTTATTGCACGTCACAGATACAATGTTTCTACAAAGGGAAGGCTAAGGCAACTCTATATCCAGCAAGTCAACTGGTGCTATTTTTCCAATAGAATATGTTCACTTTCTGTTTCTATGTCACATTTTTGTTAATTCTTGCAATACTCTATAAACTATTTCATTATTACTCCATGGGTGATTTACAATCAGTGATCTTTGATGATATTATTGTAATTACTTGGGGGCACATTGAACTGCAGCTACATAAGACAGCAAACTTAATAAAAGCTGAGCATTTTTTTAATGCTTGAGCAACTGGCCTTTCAAAATCTCTCTCCTTTTCTCTCCTTAGCCTCCCTAATGCCTAAGATGCAACACTGAAATTGGGCCAATTAGTAACCCTGTAATAGCCTTTAAGTGTTCAATGAAGAGTGCAGGTGTCACACTTTTAATCAAAAGCTGGAAATGATTAAACTTAGTGAGGGAGGCATGTCGAAGGCTCAGATAGGCTTGCGCCAGTTAGCCAAGTTTCGAACACAAAGGATATGTTCCTGAAGGATATTAAAGGTGCTGTCCAAGTGAACACATGAATAATAAAATGAAATAGTCTTATTGTTGATAGTTTTAGTGGTCTGATGGAAGATCAAACCAGCCACAGCATTCCACTAAGCCAAAGCCTAATCCCTATCAAGGACCAAACTCTCTTCATATTCTATCAAGGCTGAGAGAGGCAAAGAAGCTAAATAAGAAAAGTTTGAGGCTAGCAGAAGTTCACTCATTGAAGTTTAAGGAATGAAATCACCTCTATAACATCAAAGAACATGGTAAAGCATTAAGTGCTGATGTAGAGCTGAAGCAAGGCACCCTAAAGAAATAGCCAAGATCGGTGACAAAAGTGACTATTCTAACAGATTTTCAATATATATAAGAGTCTTGTATTGGAAGAAGATGGTATCTAAGACTTTCAGAATAGATAGCAAGGAAAAATCAATGCCTGGCACCAAAGGTTCAAAGGACAGGATGAATATCAAGACAGGGTCTGATGGACTCGGTAACTTGAAGTTAATACTTATTTACCATTCCAAAAATTCTAAAGCCCTTAAGAATCACAGTAAATAAACTTTGCCTGTGCTTTATTGATGGAACAACAAAGTCTGGATAATAATACATCACAATATAACACGGTTAATAAGCCCATGATGGGATCTACTGCT
>NW_004567118.1:43237691-43247406 GCF_000260355.1 Condylura cristata | reverse complement strand
TTTATTTATTTGTGCATACAGAACTGGGGTACAGGCCAGAGGCTCAGGGGCGGTGAGAGGTTTCACCAGAGACAGAGTGGGGGGCAGAACAGGCAGATTGACAAAGTACACTGCTGAGGGGAGCAGCGGGTGGGTCAGGAGAGGTCTCCCACACCATGTGGCCACCTCTGGGGCAGGCGGGAATCGAACTCATGCGGAAGCGGCTTCAGATTCTCCGTGCTGTGCTTTAACCCACTGCGCCACCAGGGAGGGCCGGAAGATTGATTCCTTTTAAAATAGTACTGCTCATTAACAATGTACTTTGTCACCCAAGAGTTCTGATGGGAGATATACAAGGATATTAATGTTTTCATGCCTGATAATACAGCATTCATTCTGCAGAGTATGGATCAAGAGCAATTTCAAATTTTATTATTTAAGAAATATACTGTGTAAAGCCCCTGTCTTTGGAACATGTGTTCTATCCCCTATCACACTTAAAGTGAGAGCCACTTTAAGAACCTAGTATTGAGAGTGATATGTATCTGAAACCTTCTATACTCTGTTCAGGATAGCACACAGTAAAGTCCTTGGATGTCGACATCTTATATTGTGGTTGTGGACAAGCTTCCTATGAAGGTGAATGTGCGCTTCCACAATGACCAAAAGGCCACAGGAATAATTTTCCATTATGTGAAGACTTTCAAAGCAATAGGCAACATTTCCAGTCAGGAAGAAGAATACTGACTTGTCAGGAAGATTCTCTGTTCCAGGGAGAAAAAAACTGAAACGTCAGGTAGGCACCAAACTCAGAGAATCCTGTGACAAGAAATGAATCCATAACACCTCAGATCCACCAGGGGCCAACTGTTCTGAGGGCAACAGAGAGATGTGAAAGAAATTTAACTTGGGGAAAAACAAAAGGCAGGGCCTGAGTGGATTCAAGGAAGCCACATTAGAAGGCTCCATGGCTGTGTAGAAAACCCAGCCTGCAGGCTACAGAGATGCAGGTTTGAGGCACAGAGAGATGGGCTGACTATGCAGGAACACACACACAAGTAAAGCCCATACACAGCACTCTCATGAGCAACAAAGGATCCTAAACACAAACACACACGCACAGATTACCTCTCCCTGGCATATAGCACCATCTACTGGAAAATGGAAACTGCACCCTTAATATTCAGAAAGTAAATAATGGGGAGATAAGAAATCAAAACTAATAGCAGGTTGGGTCCTCAGGGTAACAGACTAAAAACAACAGCTATTGTTAATCCCTTCAGTATATATTTCCAGGAAGAAGTAAAATAATCTTCAGAAATTCCCATACAGAGGGGACTAAGCGGAGAGACATCTGTACAGAAATGACTGCCCAGTGAAAGACCACAAGTTCTTGTTCGTGTCCCTATTTCCTGCTGATCAGAAGAGATTCTTCAGAAGTGGGACGAAGAATGGGGACAAAGCAGCAAAGGAAATACCATGGGGTTCAGCAAACATCAAGATACTAAAAAAGGACAGGTCAAAATGGTGTCAGTTAGGAGACTGCTGTAGTCCTCCTCTTCTCTTATTTATAAATCACTCCAAAGGTACTTTATTCCCTACTAAGTACTATTTGATGAGTTCAAGTCACCATAGGACAAAGTTAACATGACTCATAGTAAAACAGGTGAGAAAGAAGTAATACTTCAGGGCAAATAGGTTTCCAATTTTGGTGATTTATATTTACTTAATAAACTTCACAGAAATGCTTATCATGAGAAATATGGAATTTACTAAGCATAATTCATTAGGTTAGAAGGAGGAAATAAAAGCATCAAAATACTCTGGCTTAAACTGAAATAAAAATAATGACGAGGTAATATACAGCTGGGTGGTAAGATTAGGTAAAATATCTCAATTCGTGAAAAACAAAAAACCAGTTTCCTCTAACTTCAAATCAAGAACCATAAGAGCCTGGCAATAGCACTAGAGCAGTGCTTCTCAAATTATGTCAGAAAGTAAGGTGAGTTCTAAAGTTCCATGTTAACACCTGAGCACTTAGGCTGCTGGGCCCCACAGGCACAGGCATGGCATGAACAGCAATTCCTGTTTTTCATTTACATTATGTAGCATTATTTCCCTCTCCTAATACACTAAGTTTCATGGTGGAAAACTCCATTTCATAATTTAACCTGAGATTTTTCTGGCCCTCCACTAGTATTGCTGTCAAAAGACACCTTTATATCTCCCATAGAGATACTTTAGAACTCAATCCTTTCTAAATATCATCTTGACTCAGATGACATACTGAAATGTTATTGGAGATAAGTGCCACAGATGTAAAGGAAAAACACTATTAAAAATTATTTAGTTTTGGCCCTCCCTGGTGGTGAGGAGGATTAAAGCACAGCACTAAGAAGCTAAAGCCACTTCAGCACGAGTTCAATCCCCACCCCGGAGGTGATCCTCATGGCGCCACTGACCTCTCCTGACCCGCCCGCTGCTCCCCTCAGCAGTGTACTTCACTGATCTGCCTGTTCTGCTCCCCACTCTGTCTCTGGTGAATCCTCTCATCCTCTCACCACCCCTGCATGCCAGTTCTATATGCATAAATAAATAAATCTTTAAACACACACACACGCACACATATATATAGTAAAGTTAAAAAAGAAAAGGCAGCCTCACCCAGCACAAGAGTGTCAGATACTTCCAGACAAAAGAAAGCCTGAGGGAAGAAAACTCATGAAGTATTAAGCTGTAATGAGTCAGGCAAAAACAACCAAGTCAAACACAGGGGGTACTATACTGCATAGCAAAGAAAGATTAAATTACCCTCTGATACATGCATCTCAAACTAAAAGGAAAAACTTGAGAACTAATAAAGTTGTCTTAAACCATTTTTATCCTATTAGTTAGATACAAACAATATCATTGTCTATAAGTTCTACACAACTGCAAGCTTTTCTAAATGCACAAATTAAATAAAATTGCAAATGACAAAACTAACTTAGTGTTATCAATGATGCAGGTTAACGAACCTTACTTGGAATATCATGTCAACGTGGCACTGGTTTTTACTGGCTGTTTCTGTGTAGTTTGTCAGTCCTTACCACATGCTGGGGATGGTTGTATCTGTCCATCACTTTTCTTTTTCTGAGCTATTGTGAAATAACAATCTCTTGCTCACTTCAAACATATTATTTACAGTTTCATCTCTGTTCACTTCTCAATATATAAAAGTAGTGCTATTTGGCAACAATACAAACACAATTGCAGTTAAGAAATCCAAGGTATTATTTAGTTAAAAATTATAGGTATTTAAGTTTTTATAAACAAATGACTGTTTAAAAGATACTATCAAAATGAAAAGTAAAATGGTGAAATCTTTGTAGAAAACTGTGGCATCCTAATAAATAAATAAATCCACTCATCTTTTGGGGTTGCAGGCCTCTGAAGGAGGAGCATCAATAATTATGCTAAGGGTCACTAAACTGAAAAAAAAGCACTTTTGTGGTTAGCATTCTTTAGTACTACATAAAACCAAGTATCTCCCTTTATTTCCTTCAAATCCTCAGCCCACATGACTTCCAGGTAGGATGGTACAGTATACTTAGTCTGACAGATTCTCTCCATTCCGAACACACAGCAATGAGAGGAAAAATATAAGACAAAGTCAAAAGCGTGAAGCCAAACTCAAAAAATAACACAAATATGTCTGTGAAATAAATACAGGACAAAAATACAAAGGGCTTACCTTCTAGAAGGTCAAATTTTGAACCACCTAAGTACAGGATTCCAAAATAAGCACTGAACTAAAAGTATAAGTGTTACAAGGTTTGGGGAACAAAAATAACCCACAAAGGTCAGTTCTAGCATGACTGCTTAAGACAAAGTCAAAGATACTATTTTTAGAAGGTTAGCAGCTCCTTATCTTATAGGGAGCCATGGCAGGGGTGGTGAGAGGGCATACGCCAGACATGATCAGGAAATCAAAGAAGCAACCTGAGCTTACCCAGGTAACTAAACCACTACTGGCTTTCTGGGCTGGGGCACCACAGAAGCGAGACATAGACCTGCAAGTTTTCTAAACAGGGAAGAATAATCAGAAAAAGAAGAGTGGTAAAAATGAATGAATCAATCAATAAATAAAAAATAAATGTCATTCAAAGCATACATTCAAACTAAGTTTTAAAGTACAAATCAAATGCCAGTAATGACAACTAACAAAATTATCCATCAGCTCATTAATTCACTTCAGATAAATTAATATTATAAAATCATCCAACAAATTATATTTAAGATGCTTAAAGAGCTAATTAAAAAGGAATGAACTATCAAGCAGAATCAAAACAAGAAGAGATGATAAAAAGGAATTAATTGTAAATTATGCAAGTAAAGAATAGTTTTTCAAGTTAAAAACTCAGTATGCAAGATACTTAATAAATAGGACAGAACTGAAGAAGTGATCAACCTGAAGTATTACTAAGAAATTCACCTTTGAAGAAGCCCAGAAAGAAAGGAAGAACATGGAAGAGCAGTTAAGAAACCCCAGCATTCACTGGAGGAAAAAAAAAGTGAAAAGAGTGGAAAAGAAACAATATTAAAGAGATAAAAGGTAAAAATGTTCAAGAAATACATTCTCAGATTTAAAAACTATCCTAAAGACTGAGAAAGGTAATTCTAGAAACAAATAAGCAGATAATTAAGGAAATCAAGAAACAAATCCACACAAACTAAAATGTTATGAAAAGAAAAACTTCAAAAGTTACCAAGAGCACCCCGACTCTGCTGCAGCAAAGCTGAAATGAGCTAAGCTCCTGGCACCTGACAAAGAAAACAGGGATCAGCTGTTCCCTTCCTCACCCACAGGTTAATGCCGAGTCTGTAAGCATTTTGCCTGTTCTTTAATAACTGGCAAGTACAAGGTGACATTGTCCTTCACTTGAGAGACAACCTCAAAGATTTACTGAAAACACAGACCACTAAATGCTTCTGACAACTTCTAACAAAAAGACATTTGTGCTCCCAACAATGGAGACTCAGTCTGGATTTAGATTTCTCTTCTTTGTCCACCATACTTGTCAGCCATACCAAAGAAGAACTTAGGTGCTGTGTCTACTATCATGGTATCACAACCAACTTCACACAGAAGAACTCTTTATATAAGAGAAGTCAGATATGAGGGCTGTGCCAAACAGGGTCATTGTCAGTTTCAATTACTGCTGGATACACAGTGTTTTTATCACTTACAAAGTTCTCTACCATGTATTTGTTTCATTTTACTGCATCTTCTCTGAAGCTAAAGCAAAGGAAAACATAAAGAAACAAGAAAACTGAATTATTTGGAAAATAACTTGACTTGGAGGATATTATAGGTGATTTCCAATTAAAAAATGGTCTGTTTCAAACTGGTAACACAACTGTTTGGATAAAGACTAGAGTCACTTTTTTAAAAAAGACTAGTATAGGGCCTTCCCTGGTGGCGCAGTAAGTTAAAGCACTGCACTGAGAAACTAAAGCCACTTCCGCATGAGTTCGATTCCTGCCTGCCCTGGAGGTGACCACATGGCATGGCAGACCTCTCCTGACCCGCCCGCTGCTCCCCTCAGCAGTGTACTTCCTCTATCTGCCTGTTCTGCTCCCCACTCTGTCACTGGTGAAACCTCTCACCGCCCCTGAGCCTCTGGCCTGTACCCCAGTTCTGTATGTACAAATAAATAAATCTTTAAAAAAATAAAATAAAAAAATGACTAGTACATCTCTCATTTATATTATCTTGAAAAGAAGAGTTCAGGCAAGCTAGAAAAGGTAAAGACCCAAATTCACCTCATTGTTAGACAGAGAAACATTTCAACAAAACCATTCAAAGCTATCTTACTGATAAAACTGCCAGTCACTGAGGGGATCAGTAGGAACACAAGCTCTATCTATAAGTAGTCACTGTGGTCTCAGAACATGGTCTCAAACCATGTTATGGCACAAGAGCACCACCTACTGAAATAGTTCCAAGGGACAATTTAGACCATGTACTGGAAAATGGCTATACACCCACCTCTACCCAACTATTTACCTTAGTTTCACAAAAATGTAACTGTGAAGGGACAGATTTCAAATAATTCCAACATTACTGGCTGTGTCTCTTTGTTTTTGACTCAAAGAAAACAGTGCCTGATTTTTGCTTTAATGACCACAAGTCTTGTCATATATAATGTACTCTTTCCTTCCTATCCACTTTTAGCCACCTAGTAAATACTGCTAGTTCTAGATCTTTTGCCCTACCTGTTTTCCAAAGGTCAGGAAAAACTTACGGGAAGAATCCACAGCAGATCTAACAGCTCTGGGAAGGATACACGTCAAGTCAAGTCAGTCAAATTTTAAGCCTGACAAGGCACAGTACGAAGATTGAAGAATTATGCTTTTTTTCAAACTCATTTAAACGTGATTAACATAAGTCCACTTCCCTCAAAGAACTCAGAGGTTCTAGACCAGTAAATCTAAAGACCAAATGATATAACAGTAAAACAGAATTAAACAAAAAATGAAGCTTATGGGCTATTTTAAGAAACATCATGATGAAATAGATTATTTCTGTTATGCCATAATATAGTCACAATACAAAAAAAAAAAAAAGCCATGACAAAAACTGCTTCTCTCCTGGGACTCTTTATGGCTTGTATGAAGCCTACCAAATATTGCCAATTCCAAAGCCCTATCAGATTCACTTGAACAGTGCATAGAAATTTCAGTCATTTAGCTTCATTGGTCTGCTGGGGGCACTCTATTTACAAGTAACTTCTGCTATGCCTTTAAGATATAGCAGACAAAGTGGCAGCTCCTGATTAGCTGCAGTCAGGTTTGCACATCCTTTCATCCAGTGCTTGTTGGCATCTCCATTATGGCCAGAGTATTCACAGAAAACTGCCTCTATGAGGAAAAAAGAAGAAATAACACTTATCCCTAAAAATACCAGTTAGGTGATACTCATAAAAGTAACAACTTATTAATTTGAAAACCATAAAAATGTTAAAAATATAAAAGTTGTCCTGTATCTGTTTCAATTACTTCATAGGAAAAGAAAAACATATTTAAGAAAAATTCCAATTATAATTTCTAGTGCATAAATAATGATGTTAATATACAATTCATAGGTTTGCAAATGCCCCACATGAAGGATTCAACCAGCTCAAATGACTGTGTAAACAACAGGAAAGAGTCTTATCAAAAAAAGATTAAGGATATACAGGGGACAAATTCTGAGATCAACTGTAAGTGACTAGTTGACATAATTACATATGGGAAAAAAAGAATGGAATTCACATACCCATACAATTTTTTTCCTGTTCATTTTATATATTTATGTGTGTGCATATGTTTTACATGATTCTTTCCTTTTTGTACAATGTATGCTTTCTAAGGTTGTAGTCTCCTCCATAAAATTCACATCAATTCACCCATGCACCATCACCACAATTCGGAGCTAGTGCTTTTCCTTTCCCTGTTTTGATCCTTCTCCCTCACCCTAACCTGCAGAATGTCTCTGATTTATAATTGCCTGTTAATTTTATTTTTCAATTTATCATAATTATATATTTTCTGATCCCTTATTTTGTTCCCTTATATTTTTCCTATAAGTGAAAACACACAGTATTTTCTTTTTCTTTCTAGCTTATTCCATTGAGCATAATCCCTTACAGTTCCATCCATGTTGCTGTAAATGGCATGAGTTTATCTCTTTTTTGACTGCTGAAAAGTATTCCTTCTTGTATATTCCACATCTTCTTCATCCACTCATCAACTTTTCGACACTTGGGTTGTTTTCGTATCTTACCTATTATAAATAATGCTGCAATAAACATAGGGGTGCAGGTATCCTTTTAATGTTCTTGTGTCCTCTGGGTAGGTTCTTAAAAGCAGAACTGCTGGGTCATATGGAAGCTCTATTTTAGTAGCTTGAGGAACCTGCACATAGCTTTGCACGGTAGTTAGACCAGTCTGCATTTTCACCAGAGTGTAGGAGAGTTCCTTTTTCCCCACATCCTCACCAACATTTGTTGTTTCTTTTTTTTCTTCTTTTTCGTTTTTCATCTGTTCCATTCTCACTGTTGTAATGTGATATCATATTGTGATTTTGATTTGCATTTCCCTTATTACAAGTGGTACTGAACATCTTTTCATACACCTGCTGGCCATTTGCATTTCCTCTTTGGGAGAAAGGTCTTTTGAGCTTTTCTGCCAATTTTTTGACTGGATTGTTTACTTTTTGATGCTTTTGAATACCACAAGTTCTTTTTGTATAACATTTCAATTAGTCCCTTACTAATAATATTGTGAGTAAAAGTGTTCTGCAAATCAGTAGAGTATCTCTTAGTATTGATTAATGAATCTTTTGCTGTACAGTCCTCTGTGGTGGGGGCGGAGGATGCAGGGAGTGTTAGAAAGGCTGTAAGCCTCACAGCTGCCGCAATCACCAGTTCCTCCTCTCCAACTTGCAGGCTCTATGTGTACACTCTGAGCAGTTCTTTCCCCACAGCTTGGGTTCCACTCACCAACATGAGTTGTCTCTCTTTATCTCCAGGGCTTTAGTGGGGCTGAAGAGCAGCAAACCTCCTGTCTGAGGCACTTGCTAGTGCCTGGGCGCCTGTGTGTTACCGGATCAGAGCTCCCCTTTCAGAGCTCCCTAATTGCTGAGTCTCCCTCCGTTATCTTCCTTCTAGTGAGTACAGAGTGCTCTCATTTGGGTTGAAATTCATACTATGCAAGTCTATAGTCCATTTTTAATCTTCCTGTGTGAGCTTAGAAGTAGTGATTTTGGTACCTTCACTCTGCCGCCATCTTGCCAGATTGGCTAGCATTTTATTGAGGATTTTTGCACCAGTGAGATTAGCCTGTAGAGTTCCTTTTTTATGTTGCCCTTGTTTGGTTTTGGTGTTAGTATAATGCTGGCTTCATAAAATGTACTTGGTAGTATTTCTTCCTTTTCAATTTTTTTTTAAAGAGTCTGCATAGTAAAGGCACTAGTTCATTGAATGTTTGGTAGAAATCATTTATGAAGTCATCTGGCCCTGGGCTTTTGCTTTTGGGAAGGTTCTAATTACTGTTTCAATTTCACTGCTTGTCATTGGTCTGATTAGGGTTGTCCATTTCTTCTTTATCTAGCTTTGGATGATTGTATAGTACTAGGAATTTGTCCATCTCTTCTAGATGCTTGTACCTGTTTGCAGGAAGTGTTCACATTTTATTGAACATACAGTTGCTCTGATTATTAGTTTGATTTCTACTTAGTCTACTATAATTTCTTCCCTTTCATCTTTGATCCTACTTATTTGTGCTTCCTCCCATTTTTTAATAAGCCTAGCTAGATATTTGTCTGTTCTGTTATTATTTTGAAGAAACAAATTTGGTTTCACTGATTTTTTGTTTTTGTTTTTTCAACTTTTATTTCATTTATTTGTGCTGTGATTTCCATTATTTCCTCTTACACTGGTTTTAAGGGTTTTTTTGTTGTTTTTTCCAGTTCTTTAAGGAGGCAGATTACAATGTTTCTTTAAGCTGTTTCTTTTTCTTGATGTGAGCCCGTATTTCTATATACTTCCCTCTTGTTACTGCTTTTGCTGAGTCCTATATGTTGTGGATAGTTGTGTCCTCATTGTAGTTCATCACAATATAGTTTTTTTTTATTACAAAGTTTATTTTTACATCATTTTGCACATTTTTTGTTCCATCTCAATTGTAATCCCCGCGGGTTTCCCATCACCAA
>NW_004567118.1:43230087-43236993 GCF_000260355.1 Condylura cristata | reverse complement strand
CCATTTTTTGATGGGGTTGTTTACTTTATTTTTGTTGAGTTTCATCAGTTCTCCGTATATTTTTGTGATCAGTCCTTTATCGCTACTTTTGTCATCACAATATATTTTTAAATTTCTTCTTTGATCCAGTGGTCTTATGGGGTGTGGGTTTCAATCTTCATGAGGTAAGAGGGCTTTTGCTTTCTTTTCATGGTTTATTCCTAGTTTGATGCTTTCATGATCAGAGAAGATAGTTGGTATAATTTTTATCTTAGTGTATTTAATGATGTTTGCCCTGTGTCTCAGTATGTGATCAATCCTGGAGCAAGATCCATGTGCATTTGAGAAAAAGATTTTTGGGGGTGTAGTGTTCTATATGCATATCTATTAAGCCTATGAGGTCTAGGCCTTTTTAGAGCTCTATATCCTTAGTCATTTTTTGTCTTGTTGATCTATCCATTCATAAGAGTGGTGTTTTGAAGTTTCCAACTACATATGTATTTTCTCCAATGACTCCTATTGGTTGTAACATGAAGTATTAACTGCTTCTAGATCTACAAGGTGAACTCCTCATCCATCAGGAAATCAAATACAAAAGCTTTTACTGAATTTCCTTCTACACTACCCACAAATAATACGCATTTCCAATGGCAAGTAAGAATTTATGGGGAAGATCTTTCACATGTAATATATGAAGATTTTTGTGGCTGGATTTATTTGTTCTTAAAGGCGTATTCATCCCAACATTATAGCAGTAGTATATGGATTCTGGTCCATAGGTATTTCTTTGCTTTCCACTACCTCATGGTAGAGGTAAGATAATCTCAGGAACAGATTGAATATGTATCTATGTACATAGCCTAAGTCTTACTAAAAAGCTACTGCTTAGTCCCTATTGTACTTCAAGAACTTTATTTGGTCTGGCAATCATCAAAAGGTTTAACTGCATGCATTCGGGACTTAAAAAGAAAAATCATAGTAAGTATAAGTCCTTTTGCCATAACTGTGAATAAAGATCTTGACATATTTCCACTAGTTAAAAAACATAATTGTAACATTTGCTTAATTAAAATTAAGCTTGATGAATAAACTAGCCTATAAACAATAATTTGATGTATATATTACTCTCTATTTCTGTCTCCTTCCCTACAGTATAGACCTTTCACCCTTAAGCATCCAGGAAGAAAGCACCCCTGGAAGAACAAATGTCTACTTCATATTTTCTAGATTCTACCCTTCATTTTTAATGGAAAAAGAAATTTACCAAACCATATTTCAGTCATTTAAGTGAATTTCCTATGTACTAGTTCTAAAGGACTCCACAGTCAAAGGGCTCAGGAAACAAATGAAGTTTCTAACTAAACACTGTAACATTTCTTTGGGAATCTCAGTGCACTGTAACTTGTTAAAGACTATGAGAAGTGCAGCATTCACATGGTCATTCAACATTTACTAAGAACCTAATGAGTATCAGTAGTAAATTAGAGATTAGTTATAAGATTGCAATCCCAGGCACTGTACCTAACTCAAGGAGCCTTAACCTAAGGCTTCTTTCAAAGTGTAAATGGTGAAATCAATTAAACAAACAAGCATTTTTAAAATGAAAATAGAATACAAAATACTATATAGTACATCATACCTACAAAGAATAAGTGCTGATTAGTAAATTAAATAGAGGATAGCATAAAAACAGCAAAGATCATTCCTGAAATTTAATGAGACTAAACAAGGTCTCAATTCAAACTTGTTAAAAACCCATGGAGGTCCTCCCTGGTGGTGCAGCGGGTCAAAGCAAAGCACTAAGAAGATAAAGCCACTTCAGCAAGAGTTCGATCCCCAGCCCCGAAGGTGATGCACATAGCCATAGAGGTGACCTCTCCTGACCCGCCTGCTGCTCCTCTCAGCAGTATACTTCGTCAATCTGCCTGTTCTGCTCCCCACTCTGTCTCAGGTGAAGCCTCTCACCATCCCTGCACTTCTGGTCTGTACCCCAGTTCTGTATGCATACATAAATAAATCTTTAAAAAGAAAAAGAAAAAAAAACCACGGAAGAGTGGTTGGATTTCCAGCATTACAGAGTGAGAAAATCTGTTTATCTATACCCCAGCAAAACTGATGAAAATATTTAAAACCTCAAACATTAAGAAATGATGAAGTAGCTACTCAAGAAAATCTATAAAGATTTGGTACAAAAGAAGAAAGTCTGGTTAGAAAGAAAATTCCTAACTCCCTTACCTACCTCTCTCTTCTCATTTCACCAAGACTCCATTCCATACTACTATAACCAGAGCAGTTACCTCCAGCTACTAAACAGAGGGCTAGATCCCCCAAAAGAGCAGGTTTTAAGTTTTTCTCATCTTGCTTCCAGTTCCCTGATCTTCAGCCTAAGTCCCACAGGAGTATTACTGAGATATAGGGGTTCCTTCTACCACACTCACTTGTGAAATGTCAGCTCTACCTTGCGTGGGACACTGAGAATGAAGTGGCCTAAAGTGCCACTACCCCATGATGCTATTCCAGGACAGGCAAGCTGAGAATAAATTCTGCATCAAGTGCTTGCCACCTAGAGTATTAATGTCACTTGTCCATGGTGCCACCCTATCTCCAGAGCACTTGGCCAAGAGATTTTACTGGAAGGGGGAAGCAATTCAAAATAGTTTCTAATCTCTACACATAAGAACTGACTTTCTTTATAACAGTCTAAAGAAGTTCAGGTCTAGCTATGCTCTATAAACAGTGGGTAATATGATGAAATGCAACTGGAAGAAGAATCAAGTTACAGACAAAACTCAGCTAATTTGCAGGCAGGAATTAGGAATAAATCTGGAAAAAACCTACTGGAGTTGGAAGAAATTATCAAACATTGAACTCAGAAACTATCCCTTAAAAGCAATCATAATTTGATTGGATTTGTTATTTAAAATTATAAAATAGGGGTTTTATTTTATTTTAAATATATATTTATTGAGGTGCTGAATGCAATACTGCATATGTTTTAGCAATATAAGTTTATACCTCTACAGATGTATGTAACCATATAGTACCCAACAAAATTTAGAACAAGTTAATCAAGTTAATGAACTCAACAATATAATCAATCAACAGAAGATAGGAACTGAAGCTTTAAATAGGAAAGTTAACAGAGGCCCTCCCTGGTGGCTCAATGGGTTAGGACACAGCCCTGCAAGCTGGCTGTAGCCACTTCAATGAAATTTCAATCCTGACCCACCCACTGCTCTCCCTTAGGCCTGTTCTGCCTGTTTGGCCTGATCTGCCTGTTCTGCTCCCCTTTCTGTCTCTGGTAAAGCCTCTCAGACCCTGCACCTCTGGCACATACGCCAATTATGAATGCATAAATAAATAAATCTTTAAAAAACAGAAAGAAAGTAACAGAAGTCTTGGAGGTAAAGAGCTCAATAAATGAGGTCAAGAACACTAAAGAAAGCTATGGAAGTAGACTAACTCAAATGGAGGATGAATAATTGACCTCAAAGACAGTAATACACTAAGTACACAGGTGGAAGAACAGAAAGAAGTTAGATTTAAAAGAAAAAAATGAAGAGGCCATTCAAAAGTAATCAATACCATTAGAAAGTCAACATAAGAATAATGGATATAACAAAAGGTAAAGAAACAGAGTTTTAGCTTATTCAAGGAAATGATGAAGGAAAACTTCCCACACATGTAGAAGAAATTAAATATACCAGTCTATGAATCTAAAATCTTTTACTGTGAATGGGATTGCATATATGGGCCCTCTATGGTGATACAATGGGTTAGTACTCAGTGCAAGCTCAACCCCAAGCCCTGGAGGTGATCCACATGGTGTGGCAGACCTCTTCTGACCTGCCCGCTGCTCTCCTTAACAGGGTACTTCGTTGGTCAGCCTTTTCTGCTCCCCACTCTGTCTCTGGTGAACCCTCTCACCACCCCTACACTTCTGGCACATACCCCAGTTCTGTATGCATAAATAAATATTTTAAAATATTTTTAGAAAGATTTACATATGAAGGAATAAACCTAAACACAGAAGATAAAATAGCTATTCAATGAAAACTCTAAGGCATTGTTATCAGAAATAAAAGACACCAGGAAATGGAAAATTATTCCACACTCATGGATTGAAAGAGTTAACATTGTTAAAATGTTGATTGTATTCAAAGCAATATATGTATTCAAATAATTCTCTGTAAAAATTTCTTTTTTTTAAGATTCATTTATTTATGCATACAAATCTGGGGTACAAGGCAGAGCAGCAGGGGCAGTGAGAGGCTTTGCCAGAAATAGAATGGGGAACAAAACAGAGGAGCAGTGGGTAGGTCAGGAGAGGTCTGCCTCGCCATGTGGATCACCTCCTAGCCAGGGTTCCAACTTGCACTCAAGTGCCTACGGTTAGCTTGTAGTGTGAGGTCCTAACCCACTGCACCACCAAGGAGGGCCCTCTATCAAAATTTCAATGGAATTCTTCAAAGAAATAGAGCAACATTGCTGAAATGTATAAGAATTGAGAAATGACCCGACAGCAATTTTGAAAAAAAAAAAAAATCACTCATAAACATCAAACTATGCTACATAAAATAAAAATATGTAATTAAAAACATTATGATATTGGCATACTGGAATAGAACTGAGATTGCAGAAATAAACCCACAATTATATGCATAGTTAATCTACAAAAGAACCCAAGGGTATACAATGGAGAAAGGAAAATCTTTTCAAAAAATGATGCTAGGAAAACTGGAGAGACATATACAGAAAAGTTTAACTAGATTACTTCACATAAAAATTAATTCAAAGTAGACTAAAGGCTGGGTATAAGACTAAAATCTAAATACTATGTAGAAGAAAACAAAGGCAAAACACTCCATGACACTGTCTTCAGTGATGTCCTTGGAAAATGCATTCCAACAGTAAGGAAAGCAAAAGCAAAAATGAACAAATGGAACTGTATAAAGTTAAAAAGCTTCTGTACAGTGAAAGAAACAAGCATTAAAACAAAAAATACATGTGCTTCCCTAGTGGTACAGGGGTTAAAAATCTCAGTGCTATCAAGCTATCACCAGCTACTGCAGCATGAGTTTGAGTCCTGGCCAAGGAGCTAACCATGTGGTGCAGCAGACCTCTCCTGTCTCACCCACTATTCAGTAGTGTACATCAGTAGATCTACCTCTTTTGCTCCCCACTCTGTTTCTGGTAAATCCTCTTACCCTCTTGAAGTTATGACCTATATGCCAGTTCTCATATATGTAAGTAAGTAAAAATGAATCTTGACAAAAGCTATGCAACATCTGTCGACTGACAAATTCTGGGCGGAAAGGGAATGTTCTGAAAAATCGGAGTTTCCACTGCTAACCTATGTTATGGCCTCCCTTTTTTGTATAATCATAATATCAAAAATATTGTAGCAACAACAGTTTGTAACTGGATTGCCTTAGCTCCAAACTGGCTACCAAGACTGGGAAAAGTAAGAGCTGAGCTGCTCCAGGGCAGGAAATTCCTTTGTCTGAAGACAAAAGGCAAGCTCCTGGAAAGATAAGACCCTAGGAGCATCAAGACTCCTGGGAAGCTTCCTTGGTCTTTTGAAACAAAAAGCAAATCTTAGATAACTGCCAGGGCATAAGGACCCATGGGCAATTTCCTACATTATTGATGCAGGTTTTGTTTAATGCATAACTATGTGACTTCCTCTTAATTTACTCTTTTCCTAAAACAATCACTAACTACTCTCTGATAGTCTTAATTAACCTTTCCCTAAAACAAACATTAGCTACTCTCTGCTAACCTTAAGTTAGCCATTAGCTTTTCTTAGGACTATCACTGACAACTCTGCTAACACAACTTATTCCTTCCCTAGGACTCCAAAATTCTTTGCTAACAACTCATCCTTTCCCAGACCCCTTATCCTTTGAAGTCATAGTTAAACATCCATATATATGAAAGTTATCACAAAGATGTATAATATAGTATAGTATAGTATGCCATAAAGTAGTAGGAAGAGGATGCATTGTACCCCTCTTCCTTTGGAACTTTTAAGCCGATTTCCCATTAACTTACCCGATACATTATTGTAACTAAATCTTGCTAAACAGTATAAATAAAGAACTGCAAAAAGACGAGCAGGAAGACTTCTAACCAACTCCGACTCCCGTGTCTTCCTCACACATGCTCCATTTTTTCTTTTAGGAATCTCCGCTTGCCGACGCCACTCCCACCTTTGGACCCTGCCTGTTTTGCCCCCTGATAATCCATGATCAGGGTTGGTTCCCGACAGAATCTTTTTTTAAAAAAACCCTACTGAGGGCCCTCCCTGGTGGCACAGTGGGTTAAAGCACAGCACTGAGAATCTAAAGCCGCTTCCGCATGAGTTCGATCCCCGCCTGCTCCGGAGGTAACCACATGGCGTGGCAGACCTCTCCTGACCTGCCCGCTGCTCTCCTTAACAGTTGTACTTCGTTGGTCAGCCTTTTCTGCACCCCACTCTGTCTCTGGTGAATCCTCTCACCCTCCGCATCTCTGACCTGTACCCCAGTTCTGTACTAATAAATAAAAAAATAAATCTTTAAAAAAAAAATCCTACTGAGGCCACTCCCTGGTGGTACAAGGGGTTAAAACACAGCAATATGGAGCTAGCCACAGCTGCCTCAGCAAGAGTTTGATCCCCTGACATGGAGGTAACCCACATGGCATGGCAGACTTCACCTGTCTTGCCCACAGCTCTCCTCAGCAGTGTACTTCATCCATCTAACTGTTCTGCTCCCCACTCTGTCTCTGGAATCCTCTCACCACCCCTGCACCTCTGGCCTATACCCCAGTTCTGTATGCATAAACAGATATGCCTTTAAAAAAAATTCTACTGAGGCGGACTTCCGGAAGATGGCGGCAGAGTAAAGACGCCGAGATCACCGCGCCCAAGCCGGCATAGGAATT
>NW_004567118.1:43174039-43220500 GCF_000260355.1 Condylura cristata | reverse complement strand
GGGAAATGCACGGGACTATGGTGGTGGCACAGGGGTGATTTGGTGATGGGAAACCCATGGGGATTACAATTGAGATGAAAAAAAAATGTGAAAAATGATGTAAAAATAAACTTTTTAATAAAAAAATGCAAAAAAAAAAAATAAAAAAAAATGAAAGAAAATACAGCAAAAGTAGAAAATAAATGAATAACTTGAGAAAATAGTTACATGACAGGAAATAGAAACAGAAGACTTAAACAAGAAGATGAAATAGCTGCAGGATGGAAAAAGATCAACAGAGAACCTTAAAATTTCTACAGAAAACCACGGAAGCCAATTAGACCAAAAGGAGGAATGAACTACTGAAACTGATTATCATAATGCACAAAAGATTCAGAATGATAAAAGAGAGAGAGAGAGAGAGAAATACAAAGAAAAAAAATGAAGAAACTTTCAGACATATCCAATTCCATTAGGAAAAACAATATTAGGATAATGGATATACCAGAAGGGGAAGAGAAGAAAAAAGAAGAACACTTCCTCTATTATACAGGAAGAAAATGAATACGAAATTTAACAAAGATAAAAGAATACCTGATTATCAAAATGAAATGAGACCTACATAGATACACACAGTCACAAAACTACAAAAATTTTGGGCCCCTTTGGTGGCCTACAGTTAAGTCTCAGTGCTGTTGCCTCTATAGACTGAGTTCAATATCTGCCAGGGAGCTGACCCACATACATTACAGCAGACCTTTCCTGTCTTGCCCACTGCCACTATCAATGAATTCAATACCCCATTTTCAACAATGTACAGTTAAACCAAACAAAATAAAAAGAAAATGACAACTTTAAATGAAGAATTATACACATGGCTTTAATACACATTTTAAAAACACCCCTCCCCCTCCAAAAAATAGTTGAATATATATTCTTAAGTGCACAAGAACATTCTCTAGTATAGACCACATGCTGGGTCACAAAACAACCAAAAATTCATGAAAATTGAAATCATTTCAAGTATCCTCTCTGATCAAAGTGGTATCAAGCTAGAAATCAACCACAAAAATAAAGCAAAAAAACCCCTCTAATATATGGAGAATGAACAACATATTTCTCAATGACCACTAAAGAAGATAAAGAAATAAATCAAAATATACCTGGAGATGAATGAAAACAAACACACAATGTATCAGAACATATGGAATGCAACTAAAGCTGTACTAAAAGTATATAGCAATCTGAACTCACATCAAGAAAGAGCTCAAATAAACAATCTTACCCCTTACCTCAAGATATTAGAAAAAGAAGAGTTAATGAAACCAAAGCCAGCAGTGGGAAATAAAAGAAACAAAAATAAAAAACTGTCCAAAAGATCAATGAGACCAAAAGCTGGTTCTCTGAAAAAAAAAATCAACAAACTAGACTACCCTCTAGTTGACTCATTGAAAAGGTTGAAAATTTTAATAAATATAATCAGAAATTAAAGAGTATAAATTATAGCAGACATGCTAAGAAATACATAAAATCATGAGATGACAACAACACCTATATAGCAACTATTTGAATTAGCGAGATGACGTCCAAGATTTAACCAGGAAGAAACAGAAACACTAACGAAAAATCATAAGCAAGGAGATTGAAACAATAATCAAAAGTTTCCCAAAATACAAAAGTGCAGACCCAGATGGTTTCAATAATGAGTGCTACCAAACCTTCAAAGATGAACTAATACTTATTCAAACTGTTCCAAAGTAGAAAGGAAAAGCTTCCAAGTACATTTTATGGGGCCAACATCATTCTAATAACAAAACCTCACAAAGACATCACACAAAGAGAATTGCAGACCAGTTTTTCTGATTAACATAGATGCAAAATTCCTCATCAAAATTTAGCAAACTGAATTCAACAATACATAAAGGATTATATATCATGACCAACTGGGATTTATTTCATATCATGATTTTTAAAAAATCATTAACATAGGAGTAAAAGGAAGTTCCTCATCTGATAAAGGACATCTACCAACCAACAAACAAAAAACATCCTATTAAATGTTAAAAGATAGGATGCTTATAGGATGCTTTTCCCTTAAGATCAAAAGCTAGTTCTATTCAACAGCATACTGGTGTTTATACCTAGAGCAAATCTGCAAGAAAAATAAAAAGTATCTAGGCAAGATAGGAGAAATCACTCATTTTGTAGGTAATCTGATCTCAAATACAGAACATCTTAAGGAATCCACAAAAGAAAAATAATTTAGCAAGATCACAGGATATAAGACTCATGTACAAAAGTCAATGAACAATCCAAAAGTGAAATGAAGAAATTCTACTTAAATAGTAATCCTGTATTACTAGAAGAAAACTGACTCACACTCCATGATTTTAAAACTTACTACAAAGCAACAGTAATCAAAGCAATATGGCAGAGCACAAGGGCAGACATAAAGATCAATGGAATTCAGGTCCAGAAATAAACACACACATCTATGACCAACTAATTTATTTGCAATTTAATTGGAGGCATATTGCTTTTTCCAATTTTCTTTTTCTTTTTACTGAGGTGACACTAACCTATAAAATGGCACAGGTTTCCAGTGCACGGTTTCTCACTTCAGCAACTATATCACATCATTCCCAACACAAATGTCTAGTCACCATTCACCACCAACCAACCAACCAACCAACCTTGTCAACCATATTGTTGACAAGGATGCCAAGACTATCCAATGACAAGATGAACAGTCTTCTCAACAAATGATTCTGGGGCAGATGGGCAGCCACATGTAAAACAACCGTTAGCTCACACCACATCCAAAACTTAAAAGCATTGATGACATAAATGTAAAGCTAAAATGGCAAGATTTAGAATAGAACACACAATTTTTATTACCTTGGATTTGGCAAGGGTTTCTTAAATATGACACCAAAAGTGGAAACAATAAAAACATAAGATAAATGATTGAACTTCATAAAAATTAAAACATTTGTGCTTCAAAAGACACCACCAAAAAAAAGTGAAAAGACAAGTTTGGGAGAAAATATTTGTAAATCTGGTAAGGGTCATATACTTTAAGAACAGTTCATTAGTAAAAACCAGTTCATTAATAAAAAACATAAGTAATCTAATTTAAAAATGTACAAAGGATTTCAATAAATATTTCCCTAAGAAACATACACAAAAAAAATCAATAAGCACACAAAAAATATGCTAGACAACATCAGTCATCCACAAAATGCAAACACCAAACACTCATCAGTCGTGGTTAGAATCAAAAAGCCAGATAATAATGTCCTGGAAGGAAATGAAGAAATCAGAAGCATCATATACTGCTAACAAAAATATTAAGTGCTGCAACCATTCTGGAAAACAAACTGTCCATCCTTCATTAAGTTAACCATTAAGAATTATCGGCCCTCCCTGGTGGCACAACTGGTTAGGATGCAGCACTGCAAGCTGGATGCAGCACTGCAAGCTAGCCGCAGCTGCTTCAGGGCTAGTTCTATCCCTGCCCTGGAGGTGACCCACATGGCAAAGCAGACCTCTCCTGTCTCACCCGCTGCTGCCCTCAGCAGTGCACTTCCTCAGTCTGCCTGTTCTGTTCCCCACTCTGTCTCTGGTGAATCCTCTTACTGCCCCTGAACCTCTGGCCTATACCGCTATACCCTAGTTCTGTATGCATAAATAAATCTGTTTAAAAAAAAGGGGGGGAGCCCTCCCTGGTGGCACAGCGGGTTAAAGCACTGCACTGAGACGCTTAAGCCACTTCCGCATGAGTTTGATTCCCACCTGCCCCGGAGGAGATCCACATGGCATGGCAGACCTCTCCTGACCCGCCCGCTGCTCCCCTCAGCAGTGTACTTCATCCATCTGCCTGTTGGGCTCCCCACTCTGTCCCTGGTGAATCCTCTCACCCTCTACATCTCCGGCCTGTACCCCAGTTCTGCATGAATAAATAAATAAATCTTTAAAGAAAAAAAAGGGAATTACCACAAGACACAGTTACTTCATTACTAAGTATATACCCAACAGAATGATAAACATATATTCGCATAAAACATGTATGCAAATGTTTATAATATTTATGATAGTCAAAAAAATGGAAACAACCCACGTGCCCATCAACTGATAAATGGATAAATGAAATGTGGTATATCTACACAATGGTATATTATTCAGCAGGAGAGAATGAGATGAATCCTAAAAACATCATACTAAGTAAACGTGGCCAGTCATAAAAAGAATACAAAGGATATTATTTAATTGATATCATATGTTCATAACAGACAAATCTATAAAAGCAGAAAGTAGACTGGTGGTTGCTTAAGGTTGGGATAAGGACACAGGGAGCAACTACTAATGAAGATGGGGTTTCTTTCTGGGAGTAAAGATATTCTAAAATTACCTTGTAGTGGTGGCTGTCCAAATCTGTAACTGCACTAAACTACATGAAGTGTATATTTTAAATGGAGGAAACTAAAGTACATAAATTATACCTCCATAAATTCATTTAAAAAATATAGTGTCAAAGAGATATGTAGGATGCCATTTTAAGAAACAATGCCCTAGACAATTAATTTACCTCTCAGGATTTATATTGGACTCACAGGAAAAAAGTAGTCTCTTTTAACAATTCTCCTAAAGAACAAACAATTTTCTGGGCCTCCCTGGTGGCCTAGGGGTTGAGTCTCAGCGCTATCACTGCTACACCCAGAGTTCGATCCCTGGCCAGAGAGCTAACCCACACACGGCACAGCAGATCTCTCCTGTCTTGTCCGCTCCTCCCATTAACAGTGTATTTCAGTAAATGATCCTGTTCTGCTCTCTACTCTGTCTTTGATCAATATTCTCACTCCCCATACCTGAGGCCTATACTCTAGTCCTGCTCAGAAAAACAAACAAACAAAAAAAGAATCATTTTCTATTTGAATTGGTATTAGAATCACAGAATTTTAGGCAATTTCTAAAGCTATCCTAAGCTGTACTTGTATTATATTTCTGTGAAAATAAAAATTAAGTATTTTATTATCAACTAAGGGTCCCAAACAGGGGTGAAAACAGTGACTTAATTTATTCCCTTAGCCATAAAACATGTTAAATTATCGTATTCAGACTAAAACAAGTAAAATCCAAGAGCTAGTCCCCTAATTTTTTTTTTTTAAGTCCGAAGTCAGTTGACAAAACCTGTAACCCAGAGCTGGGCTAAATCTCAATATTTTACGAATCATGTTTAGCTTTATTGTATTGACTTTTAAAAAAAACCTTCAGCTTTTTCCATGAAAAGTTAAGGTGATTAGTATTTTCCTATTTAATTAAGTAATAAAATATAACCTATAGTCAGTGGATGGAAAAACAGAACAAAGAAAGAGGCCTTAATCTTCAGAACCTTTGAATATGTTACCTTTCTGGTAAAGGAGACTTTATACATATGAAGAAGTTAAGGAGGTAGTCCCAATATAGTTACAGGTTTCTTATATGGAAAAGAGGAAGTCAGAGAAGTAGGAAAAGATGATGTACCATTTAAAGAAGAGGTAAGACTGATATGAGTTTAAGATCTTAAGAATGTTAGAACCCTCTAGAAGCCAGTAAAGGAAACAAAACAGATTCTTCTCAGAGCCTTCAGAAGGAATCAGCCCTACCAAAACTTTGATTTTTGCATAGTGAAACTGATTTCAAATCTCTACCCTGTAAAAAATTTAAAAAGGTAAGAAACTGTGTTGCTTTGTATACGTTTGTGTAACCTATTAGGGAAGCAATGTGAAACTAATACAGGTTAGTGTACCAAATGTATTCTGATAACAGTAGTTGGCACCACCACTTGACTCTGTGATATTTTTGTGGTGAACGAAAAACTTCTAAAGAAACCCTAAATAAATTAAAGCAAAAACTTAATACAATACAATCATTGCAAAGAATTATTCTTGATGCTCTGAAATAAATCACTCTCTTTGGCTTTATCTATGTACACCAAAGTTTCAATTTTAGAATGTTCTAATAACAAGGGGTTTATTTCCAGAACGCTTTACTTTTTTTTTTTTTTTTTGTAGATATCTATCACCCATTCTCTCATTATTTCTCTTTGGCAACAAACCTTTTCATTTATTTTACTCTGTCAGGCTTTAGTGTATACAACTGGCTTTCAAGTTGAGGTATACTTCTCAATGAGGATATACAGATTTTCTAAGGCATACACAAGTACAATTCATTTTAACATCAATTGTAGGTCTTTGTTTTAGTTTTTGGCTATTATAGTAAAATATCACAAACTGGAAGGCTTATTAAAAAAATGGGAATTTATTTCTTAAGAGATCTGAAGGGTGGGAAGTCCAATATCAAACTGTCACAAATTCAATGTCTGGTGAGGATCTGATCGTTTTGCAGTATCCTCATAGAGTGGAAGGGGCTATGGAACTTTCCTTGGCCTGTTTCGAAGGAGCACTAATGAAATTCATGAAAGGTCCCAGCCTCATAACCTAATCATCTTCCAAAGGCCTCTTGCCTTTGGGATTACAACACACTGAGAATTAGGCTTCAATATAATTTGGGGGACACATAAAAATTCCAAAGCATCATTCAATCTCATTCCTAAAACTTCTAATAACTGTGGTCTAAGCCTCTTCTTTCCTCTTGTCATAATCATTCTTCACCTACTTTATAGAAGGAAGATGTATGTTGTAACAAAGTAAGAAATAAAAACTTTGTTTGGCTTTTGTCCATGATTCTGACTCACAATCTCCAAAATCCATGTATTTTCCTAAGTGGTAAGAGCAATAGGATGATCTTTTGTTTTATTTGGTCGCTAGTCCTCAGTTACTGAAATCACTTCAGAGCAATAGCACTGAAAAAGGTATCCTGTTGTGCTTAACAAATCCCTTTCAACTTAACAGGGTTGACCACTGTTAATGCAGTAACTTTCTGAAAGACCCCAAGAATGAAGGCTTGCTCCCAGGAGAATCAACCATGATCAATGGTTTGGAATTTTCAGTTTTATACTCCCCACCAGCCCAAAAAGGGTAAAGGGGCTGGAGATTGAATCAACCAGCAATAACTAATGATTTAATCAACCTCAGCTGCCTAATGAAGCCTCAAAAACAAAAACAAGAAACCCTGAACTACGGGACTGGAAACTTCAGGGTTGGTCAAGAATACATCCATACACTGAGATGGTGGCACATACCAAACTCCACAGGACAGAAATTCTGATGCTCAGAACCCTTCTGGATCTCACCTCAAGTATCTCTTCATCTGTTTGTTAATTCATATGCACTAATATTCTCTGTAATAAACTGGCAATCTAGTAAGTAAACAATTTTTCTGAGTTTTATGAGCCATTTCAGAAAATTAATCAAACCTCAAGAGGGACTTCAGGGAACCTCTGATTTATATCTGGTACCACAGAAACTTCAGTACAAACTGGACTTCTAGTTGTCTGAAGGGAGAAGAGAGGAAGTCTTGTGGGACTGAACATTTAACTTGTGTGATCTAACACAATCTCCAGGCAATGCCACGTTAAGGGAAATGGCAGACCCCATGGGATTCTGAGAAGGGTTCTGTGTGGGAACCCCTGCACATTTGGTTATCAGAACTGCCAAAAGTAATGTGTCTGTAAGTAGAGTGCTGAGCAGAGAAGACAGGAGCTATGTTTTCCATTAATGTAAGTCATTCCTGACTCTTATTCTGCCTGGCTCCTACTCTGGCACATAATATATCTAAGATTGTGAAAAAAATGTAAAAATAATATAAAATGGAGGATACCATTGAAAACAAAAGCAATTCTCAAGGCACCCACCAAAAATATCACCACCACCCCATCCATCACCTTAAGAGCCACAGTTCATACAACATTCTACTTTTATTTTTAATAGAAATATTTTCAAAATTTATAAAATTATATATTTTAATAAATTATGTACTGAAAATAAGGAAAAAGAACTCAATTGAGGGAAAAAATAATGCATAGTCTGAAATTATATGTATTTTTATTATAGAATCTTTTAAAGTGCTATTACCTACACTCTTGTTGTCACTGTATTCTACTCAATCAGAAGCTTTTTATCCATCTTTTGAACACCTTGTCCATACTTTCTTACATTCTCCTCACTTCCAAATGAAGCTTCTTCCTTCCCTGCTTTCCTGTGGCTGGCGGGACTTCTCTCATTCCCTCGATGCTCTGCTTCT
Organism: Condylura cristata; assembly: GCF_000260355.1. Classification (NCBI taxonomy): domain Eukaryota; kingdom Metazoa; phylum Chordata; class Mammalia; order Eulipotyphla; family Talpidae; genus Condylura; species Condylura cristata. The sequence continues at coordinate 43,212,337 of NW_004567118.1, read as the reverse complement.
ATTCTTTCAACCTCATTCAATTCTTTCCATTTGTTGCACTTCCTGTCCACCACCTCTTTTCTCTTGGCCTATCAAAAAAATCTTTATCCCCATCCTAAAAATGAAGAAAAGTAAAATTCTTTTCCTTGATCATCATATTCTAGTTCCTTCTTTTCCTTAACAATCAAATTTCTTGACATAATATCCTAGATTCACACCTGCTGTTACCATTTTCTCAGTAACAGCTCAGAAATTGCAGAAGCAATTTCTGTTACCACCATCAAATTAAAAAATTTTTTGAAGAAAGGTGAAGCCTCAAAGGACAAGACCAGCATTAATTGTTCAGGTCCACCTTGCATACCTCTCTGCAGCACTGACCACGTTTGTAGGGCTCATACTCAACATAGTCTTCTCTCTTAGCTTCATAGTTCTGTCTTCCTTTCTTCAATAGCTCAGTTAGGCCCTCGGAGGGCCATTCTTCCTCTGGGCCATCATACAATGCCTACATTTCTCAAGGCTGGCACTGTCCAGTAGTTTCAAATATGCAAAATACATACCCATTCTTACATGCCACCCATCTCCCTCACATGCCACTACAGAAGAACACTTAACATTTTAAGTGCTAAAAACATAGTCTGACACCTCATCAGACTGGTAAACTGGCCTTTATTATCAAGGAATAAACTTTAAATTTAAGTTCAAAGAAGTAATGGGAGATGCCTTGGCAAAAGATGAGCAGGGATAGAGTTATATCTTTATCTATCTACTCTTCGCATAACACTAATGATCCCAATTCCATAGTCTCTCCTGGGTCCACCTGACAGACCAGTTGCTGTTATTAGTAACCAGAATTCAGCCATTGGGCTGGCCCTTCCTGGTGGCGCAGCCGGTTAAAGCACAGCACTGAGAAGCTAAAGCCACTTCCACATGAGTTCGATTCCCGTGTGCCCCAGAGGTGACCACATGGCGTGGCAGACCTCTCCTGACCCGCCCACTGCTCCCCTCAGCAATGTACTTAATCAATCTGCCTGTTCTGCTCCCCACTCTCTCTGGTGAAGCCTCTCACCACCCCTGAGCCTCTGACCTGTACCCCAGTTCTGTATGCACAAATAAATAAATCTTAAAAAAAAAATTGGGCTAATTTCTGATCAAAGGCCAATTTAAATGACAGCCTTCTAAAAATCAATACAACCAACCAGTTTCTATTCTAAGCCTGGGCTAGATGCATCAGTTTAAATTTCCAATACATGAACCTCAGTAGTTCCAATGAGACAATGAGAAGGCCTGGTATGAAAAGCCAGGGAATATTAAATGCCCAAAGACAGTACACCAGATTTTCATTTACTTACTACTGCACAAATGTGAAAAGAGGATGAAGGTAAGAACAAACGAATGCTCAACAATGAAAATCAGTTCCACGGTGTACCTCATCATTATTAGTTGTACACTGGTAGTAAATAGCCAAGCAAGCCTCATTTTGAGGAAGGAGACTTGGTGGAAAGCAGACTTTCAGGAGAGAGGTGAATAAGAAATCTTCACTAAACATTCTCAAAGAGTGAGACAAATCTCAAAACCCGGTAGCCCAGATTTTTATTTTTTCCTTTTAAATGCAAATGTTCTGGAGAAGACATAAAGTTTTAAAATACACAAATATAAATGTTTAAGCAGGAACTAGTTAGGAGCTACACACTACCTAATATCTAGGAAAGGCAGAAGAGAGCAAGGTATCAGTGGGAGGCAAAATGAGAAGATGCCAGAGACAAATACTGCCTACAGGGAGCCTAGATGACTCCAGAATACTTAATGTACAGTTTTCAGAATTTTCAATTAAAAAGACAGAGTACAGGACCAATTAGGCATAGTACACATAATCATATGACATTAACTAGATTATTTGATCATTCTGTGACTATTACTATAATTCTGAGCCCATCTTCAAAGTTTTGTTTTAAATACTAACTTTCTAGGAAATGATTCTGTTTACTGGAAATACAGCCTTACCTAAATTTATATAAACACAAAAGAGTGTAAGCTTTATTCATTATGCCCACCATAATATTAAATACAAGACAAATAATTCATCTAATATGAGTTAAGATTTAGTAAATGACAATAGCTTAAATTTAGACCTGTCAGTAAGCATAAAGTCAAGCCTTTTCCAAAAACATCAACAGTTACTTAAAAGTCATCTCTGCCTCCAGGGGTGATTTGGTGATGGGAAACCCGCAGGGATTACAATCGAGATGGAAAAAAAAAATGTGCAAAATGATGTAAAAATAAACTTTGTAATAAAAAAAAATTAAATAAATAAATAAATAAAATAGGAGACTGGGACAGACAAAATTAAAAAAAAAAGGAAAAAAAAGTAATCTCTGCCTCTCTCTTTTGATCTAATAATAGGTATCAATATAACAAAGTGATTGAGAACTGTGAGACAACTGCTAAGACCCTTCTGTTTTATATTAGCTTTGTGAAATTGGGAAGGGGTAAGGGTGAGTATGTTTTTAACCTTTCTGTGCCTTAGTTTCTGCATATATATGAAATGGGAAAAACCTTGTAGGGTTACTATAAATAATAAAATGCATTAATATACAAGAAATACTCAGACCTATGCCTGACACGTTTGTAACCATTCAAAAAGTAAATCAGGGTCCTCCCTGGTAATACAACAGATTAAAGTGAAGCACTACAAAGCTAGCTGCAGCCACTTAGTATAAATTTGATCCCCAGCCTGAGAGGTGACCCACATGGCGCAGCAGACCTCTCCTGTCTCTCTTGCTGCTCCCCTCAGCAGTGTACTTTTATCAACTGCCTGTTGTGCTCCCCACTCTGTCTCTGGTGAATCCTCTCTCCACTCCTGCCCCTCTGGCGCAGAGGTAGTTCTGCATGCATAAACAAATCTTAAAAAAAAAGTCACAAAAAGAAAATTAGAGACATGCTGCTGGGGTAAGGGAAGGAGAAGGATCAAAATAAAGAGGGAAGAGTACAAGGAACTATGGTGATGGTGCATAGGTGAACAGATGGTGCAAATTCTATGGTGACTACACCCGAGAAAAGAAAGCAAACATTGAAAAAGAAAAAATATGTAAAATATAAATAAAAAATAATAATGTAAAAAATAAAATAGGTGAAAACAAAAAAAAAGTATTAGCTATTATTATTTATTATTGCATTCCTAATAAAAAAGGAGCTAATGGTGTCCTCCAAGATTTCCCCATGAAATAGAAATAATCTCATATGGTAAGCCTAAATGTCTATTAGCAAAACTGCTCACAAAACCAAGGGAATCAGCATCGAGAACAAACATCAATGTCTTAGGCTGTACACTACATAAACCTAAAAGCACCAGTACTTTTTACTAACTACAAATAATTGAGTTAGATTTTGCTAAGCTACCGCCTGCTATATTCAGAATATGGCTAATATAAGATGATATGGTCAGTTGTCAAGTCATTGGTTATGTAAATACTAGCTTTACAATTTACATTTGAGAGTTTCTATTTTCTAGCTGCAAATAAGAGGGAAAGGAGTTTAATTGAAAGTAAAACCCCGATTTAAATAAACTATAAATGTTTCATAATTTGGAAACTTCAATCCAGTCTCTCTTTATGTGCAAAACCAAATATGGTATTTTCAATATAAATTGAAATCCAAACATGTCACTCGCAAACTATGTTCCAATCCCAGCTCTACCATTAGCTATGTGGCCCAAAATATTTCACGTTGCTCTAAACATAAACACACACACACAATTTAAAAAAAAAAAAAAAACTTTTGCAAGAAGAAAGCATAAAAAGAAAATAATTTGAAATCTCTTCCATAAAGAGGAAAAATATTTTGATGCCTGGGGAAAAGTGAAGATAAATAAAATACTATGCCACTAAAGCAAAGGAGTTAGAGGAATAGTCACAGACATTTACTAAACAAAAGAAAGGAGTATAGGGAAAAATCCCTTAGTTAGTATCAAAAATGAAGTCTGTATGTAACTAAGAAGTCCAGGGAGGATGTAAGTATGATGAAACAAATCACCCAACCAGTGTAAGCTCTGAGATACTAAGTAATTATATTATTTTAAGTTTAACTAACTAATATTTGGAAAAACAAAAGTAGAGACTCATAAATTCTATACAGTTTTACACTTATGAACATACTCTACGTATTTTAATTTGTATATAAAACTATGAAAGTTAACAAATAATGCCATGTAAATGATGTGAATGATCTATACATCAAGAAAATCATATTTATTCTGTCATTCAACAAACATCTACTGATTGTCAAATAAAATAAAAAGTATTCAGTGACACTGACAATCAAAAAAAAAAGTAGAGTAAAACAAAAGAATACCCCTTTTTAAAAAATTACAAATAATAATTTCCAGTATTGTCAAAATACAGAAAATAGCCACTCATTTACAAGCTTCAGGGAGCATAACTGGTACAAGTTTTCTGTATAATTGGCAATCAGGAAATATAGCAAATATATTTTTTAAAGATTTATTTTTTATATATGCTTACAGAACTGGGTATAGGCGAGAGGTGCAGAGGCGGTGAGAGACAGAGTGGGGAGCAGAACAGACAGACTGACAAAGGATACCTTTGAGGGTAGCAGCAGGCAGATCAGAACAGGTCTGCCACACCATGTGGGTCAGCTCCCTGGCCCAGGAATGAACTCATGCTGCAGTGCTTTAACCTGCTGTGCCACCAGGGAAAGCCCCAGATATGTTTAAAGTGCCCTTTTACTCCATTAATTCACTTCTAGAAATTCAGCCTAAGGAAACCAGAATTGTATGACTCTGATATAATGACTGATATAAAAGAATACTCATTTCATATTTATAACAATAAGAAAATTGCTAACAATCTCAATCTCCAGTAAAAAAACAATAATTTGTAACCTAACCATATAAAGGAATACAATGAAACACTGGCTTCATTTTAGAAGATCATGATCTTTTTAAATTTGGGGGTTATTTTTGTAGTTCCGTAAATGCACTTGTTCCATTCACCCTCCAACAAAACACCTCTGTCAATACTCTTGTACACCCTCCCCTCTTCTTGATCCCTCTGGTAACCATCAAACTCTTTTGCTAAGTCCAAGATTTTTTTTCCTACTGTGTATCTTATCTATGTATGTTTTTTGGTTACTTACATTCCACAGATGAGTAAAAATAGTGGGTCTTACAATTTCTAATTTATTTTATTTAATATAATCATGTGAAGATCCACCCATTTTGGCCCAAATGCCACTATTTCATCTTTTTTTTAATACCACTGTGGTATTTTGTTGAATATATAATCCAAAATATAATTTTGCTTATCCATTGTTCTTCTTAAATTGAGGTTATAATGGTTTACATTTTTGTTTTTATTCTGGATTCCACCTACCTGTGCTGCTGCCTTGGTGCTCCCACCACCAAAGCACACATAATCCACCACATGGTCCACCGTGCTCCCACCTCACCTGTGCTCGCCCTTCCGTCTGCCCAAGCCCCATGAATGTCTCATACTATAGTCTGCTTTCAAAGGCTAGTTTGTGAGATTGGCTTTGTCAGAACCATTGTCTAGTTTCTTTATATTCCACATAAAAGTGACACCATATGCTTTTCATCTTCCTCCTGATTTATTTCTCGCAGTCTAACCCAACAGCTCCCCCCATTACTAGAAAAGGCATGAATTTACCTGTTTTGATTGCTAAGTTGTATTCCATTGTGTATATGTCCCACATCTTCTTGAGCCAATCATCTGTTTTGGGGCATTGAGGTTGTTTTCATAGTTTGGCTATTATAATGTTCCACAGCCTCACAAGCACTTGTTGTTTTTGGACTTTTTGATGTGGGCCACTCTCACAGGAGTGAGATGGCATATCACTGTGCTTTTCATCAGGATTTCCCTGCTGATCAGCAATAATGAACATTTTTTCATGAGTCTGTTTGCCATTCGATTGTCTTCTTTGGAGAAGTGCCTATTTAGCTCTTCAGCCCTTTTTTTTTTTTTTTAAAGATTTAATTATTTTTGCATACAGAACTGTGGTACAGGCCAGAGGCACAGGAGCGGTGAAAGGACTCACCAGAGACAGAATGGGGAGCAGAACAGACCAACTGATGAAGTACACTGCTGAGAGGAGCAGTGGGCAGGTCAGGAGAGGTCTGCCGCGCCATGTGGGTCACCTCCGGGCCAGGGATCAATCTCATGCTGAAATGGCTTCAGCTTCTTAGTGCTGTGCTTTAACTCACTACGCCACCAGGGAAGGCCTCAGCCCATTTTTTAAAATTTGATTGTTTTCTTTTTGTAGAGCTGTATTATGATTTTCATGTATCTTTGATATCAGTCCCTTGTCAGATGTATGGTGTGTGAAGATAGATCACCTGGATGTCTTTTTTTCTTAGTTATGTTTTTTTGGTTTTTTTTTTGCTTTGCAGAAGTTTTCAGTTTGATGTCATCCCAATTGTTTATGTTCTCTTTTGTGTTCCTTGCTATTACTGATGTATCCGCAAACATTTCACTGAAGTTTATGTCATAGAATGTTTTGCCTGTGTTTTTCTGTGTAGTTTATGGCTTCAAGTCTTACATCCAGGTCTTTTATCCATTTTTAGTTGATTTCTGTTTATGGTCTGAGATACTGATATACAGCTTGAATCTTTTACACATGGCTGTCCAGTATTCCCAACACCATATTGTCAGCTTGTCGTCTTTCTTTTCTCCACTGTATATTGTAGAATAAGTTGTATTTTCGGTCAGAACTCAAAACTATCTCATTGTTCTATGTGTCTATTTTAGTCCCAGTACCATATTTTTATTATAGCCATATTACCCAAAGCAATTCAGATTTAATACAATACCTATTAAAATAACAATGACTTGGCCCTCCCTGGTGGCACAGCGGGTTAAAGCACAGCCCTGAGAATCTAAAGCCGCTTCTGCATGAGTTCGATTCCCGCCTGCCCCGGAGGTGACCACATGGCGCGGCAGACCTCTCCTGACCCGCCCGCTGCTCCCCTCAGCAGTGTACTTCGTCGATCTGCCTGTTCTGCTCCCCACTCTGTCTCTGGTGAAGCCTCTCACCACCCCTGAGCTTCTGGCCTGTACCCCAGTTCTGTATGCACAAATAAATAAATCTTTAAAAAAAAAAAAATAACAATGACTTTTTTTTCAAGGAAATACAACAATTACCAAATTTATTATGGAAAATCCCTGATTATCTCACATAAACTTTAGAGAAAAGATGATGAATGGAGGTATCACACTTTCTGACTTCAAACAATGTTAACACAACAACAGCAGTCAGTACAGTATGGTACTGGAACAAAAACAGAAATTCAGAAATATGGAAAAGAATTGACAAACTAAGAGATAAATGCATACAAACATGGACAGATAATTTTCTGCAAAGGAATTAAGTTAATTTCATAAAGGAGAAGTCTTTATAATAACTGGTGATGGAAAACATGCATAGGCACTTGCAAAAAATATAGCAAGACCCATATTTAACTGTACATGAAAACTCCAAAATGTACTAAATGGACATAAAAACAAAATCATAAAGTGCTTGAAAGAAAATGTAGGAGACACACTACAGGACATATGTGGCAAATTTTTAGATATCTCAGCCAGGGATAGGTCTGGTAGCTGTTTTAGAAGTCAGTATGGGGTTGGGAGTGGCAAGTATTTCAGATATCTCAACATGGACTTCAGAAGTAATTTTTTCTATAGCAAGTACAGGTATACTGATATGATGTGTTCTGTGTTATAAGCCTTAGATTCTGGCCAGCTGCCCTCACACCATGAGAGTTTGCAATGCAAACCTCCCATCCTCAGTGCCTACTTATACACCTTCTTATCCATTGCAGCGCTGGGTCCTTGTGCACCTCCTTATTCACTGCAGCACTGGACCTCAGCAGTCCCAATACAGGTGTGTGCCCTAGTCAATATCCTGTAGGATGGCTATACAGCTACTCTTCCCTCTGTGGGTGGTTCCAATGCATTATTACTTTTTTTTTAAGATTTTATTTATTTATTCATACAGAACTGGGGTACAGGCCAGAGATGCAGAGGGTGAGAGGATTCACCAGAGACAGAGTGGGGAGCAGAACAGGCAGATGATCAAAGTACACTGCTGAGGGGAGCAGCAGGCAGGTCAGGAGAGGTCTGCCTTGCCATGTGGATCTTCCTCCGGGGCAGGCGGGGATCGAACTCATGCGGCGGAAGTGGCGTAAGCTTCTTAGTGCAGTGCTTTAACCAGCTGCGCCACCAGGGAGAGCCCGCATTATTACTTTTTTTAAAAAGTGTATTTTCCTACCCTTTCAGTATGGCAGATGCTCCTACTTTATATGACAATATAGCTTTTCCCTCAGGGGTTTTGGTTTTATTTTGCATGAGTTTTGTGGTACAAGTCTGGAGGAAATAAGCCTGGTGCCTCCACTCTGCCACCACTTACTGGACTTCCCTTAATTATATTTTTCATTATTTGCCAAATTTCTTAGGATAAATATGTACTAATTTTATAACCAGTGCAATGTTCTTAATGGTTAACAACCTAAAGCATACATTCCATGTGTCAATGTGGGTAATTCCACACCCCTTGTCAGTGACCGGATCTGGCCAAGAACATAAAAATACAAAAGGAGATTTGGGACATATGCTCTTAGGGAAGGCTGCTTTGCTCCTGAGAAGGAAAGTGGGGGAGAGGCTGCATTCCCCCAACACTAGCAGATCAAAATGTGATTCGTTTATCATTCAATATCAATTCAACTATCTACTGTGGTTTTCTTAAGCCTATCAAACTATGGAGATTCAAATAAATAAGCTTACCTCGCACCTCAAGAACAAGAGAAAGAGAACAAACAAATCCAAAAGCCAGCAGAAGAAAGGGAGTAAAAATTATTAGAGCATAAATAAATGAAATATAAATTTAAAAAGACAGTACAAAAATATTAATGAAAACTAAAGTTTATTTTTTAAAGAAAAATAGACAAACTATAATAGCTAGCTTACAAAGAAAATAAGGAAGAAGACACAAATATATAGGATCAGAAATGAAAGGGAGAAGTTACAACACTGAAGAAATTCAATTCAGAGCATAACAAGGGATTACCATGAATATCTATATGCCAACAAGTTCAGTATCTAGAAGAGCTGGACATATTCGTAGAATTACACAATCACCCAAATGTAAATATGGAAGAAAAAACCTGAACAGACCAGTCCAACCTGGGAAACTGAAACAGTAATCAAAACTCTCCAAAGAAAATCCAAAAATCCACTGCCATACAGCTTCCCATGTGAGTTCTACTAAACCACCAAAGATGACCTAATACCTACTGTACTCAAAGTCTTTCATTAAATTGAGAAAAAAGTGAATACTTCCAACATAAGTTATGAGGCCAAGATTACTGTAATACCAAAACCAAACAAAAACAAAACTACAGAATAATTTCCCTAATGAACACAGATGTAAAATCCTCAAAAAAATCTTAGCAAGTCAAATCCAAGGCTGCCTTAAAAGGATTTTATACCATGATCAAGTGGGATTTATACCAGGAACAGAAGGGAGGTCAACCTAATTCACCAAGTCAACCAAATTCATCACATCAATAAAAACAGTATGATCATATCAACAGATGCTAAAGAAATATTTGGTAAAATGCAACATACATTTTCCATGAAACCCCTGAAAAATTGGGGATAAATGAAAATATAACAACATAATAAAGTCATATATAACAAATCCACAGCTAACACCTCAATGGCGAAAACGAAAAGTGCTTCCATAAGGCCTGGTACAGAATAAGGAAGTCCAATATCAACTCAACTATTCAAAATAATAATGGAAGTCCTGTCTAGAACAATTAAACAAGAGAAGGTCATAAAAGAAATGCAAAGTAGGAGATAAGAAGTAAAACTATCATTATTTGCTGATATGATCATAAACACAAGGAAACCTAAAGACTCCATGGAAAAACAAATTGAAGCAATAAATCAATTCAGCAAAGTGGCAAGTTATAAATAATACACAAAAATCAGTTCCCTTCCTATGCACAAACAATTAACTAGAAGAGAAGTTAAGAAAATGGTCCCATTTACAATTATATCAAATAAATTTAAATCTAGGAGTAAACTTAATAACAAGGGAGGTGAAGAGCAGATATAATGAAGCTGATGAAGTATTGCTTAAAGAAACAGAAAACACAACAAAATGTAAAGACATCCATTACTGACTGGAAGAATCCACACTGTCAAAACAGCCATCCTACCAAAAGCAATATATAGGTTCAATACAAAGTTCAAAATTTCAATGGCATTCTTCAAAACAGAATAAACAATACTGGAAGCCATATGAAACCACAAAAGATCCCAAGTAGCCAAAGCAATCCTGAAAAAAAGAGGAAGAATGGTGGGATCATACTTCCAGACCAAACACTATACCATAAAGCTATAATAATCAGAACAGTATGGTACTGAGACAAAAAACAAAAAAAAAAATACATAAAACACTGAAAGACGAGGATGAAACTATATTGTCTTTTTTTGGCTTTTGTTTTGTTTACTTAAACCATGTGTAGAAAAAAGATCAAATTGCTATAGTTAGTGTAAGACATTTCTCCAAAGAAGAAATGCCAAGTAGCCAACAGCCATATTTAAAAAAAAAAAAATGTTCAACATCCCTCATAATCAGGGAAATGCAAATCAAAACCACAATGAAATACAACCTTATACCAATGAAAATGGCACAATATTAAATATAACTAGCAACAACAAATATTGGCAAGGATGTGGAGAAAAAGGTACCTCCTATACTGCTGGTGGGAATGCAAATTGGTCCAAACACTATGAAAAGCTGTGTGGAGGATCCTCAACCTCCTAAAAATGAAGCTACCATATGACCCAGCAATTCCACTCCTAGGAATCAACCCTAAAGACACAAAAATATTAATTCAAAAGGATACCTAAACTCCTAGGTTTACTACAGCTTTACAACAGGTAAGATATGGAAACAACCAAATGCCCAAAAATAGATGATTTGATCTAGAGATGTGGTATTTATATTGTATGGAATATAATTCAGCAATCAAAAAGATAAACCCATGCCATTCACAGCAACATAGATGGTGCTAGAAGGGCTTATGCTCAGTGAAATATGACAGAAAAATAAAGGAAAACATTGCATGGTTTTAGCTATAGGAGGAATATAGGAGAACCAAACAAGGGATCAGGGGAAAATAGTATCAATTTAAAAAAGTATCAAGCAACTATAAATCAGAGACATTCTGCAGGGGACAGGGAGGAAGAGGGCTCAAAACAGGGGAGGGAAGAGCAGAAGGGACTATGGCAATGGTGTGTGTGTGAATTGGTGGTGGGAATGCTGTCACTACATTGTGCATCAAAATGAATAATGATGTAAATGAGTAACTTACATAAAATGATAAACTTACTGGAGTGCTAAAAAAAATAACATAAGCTAAATTAAATCATTTCCTGAATATAAAGATGCTATTTTAAAAAAAAATGAAGTACTTGAGATTTTTTGTTAATACCATTACGTATATAACAGAGCAAAGGCTAGCAGATTTAAAGGACTTTTTCAGACCTTCATTTGTTATACCAATCAAATCATTTGTAAAACTAGCAATACAAAAGGAAATAACAAATGTTAGAGAATTCTACGAATATTGGAACTCCATGCATTGCTGAATGATATAGTCACTACACAAATGATATAGTTCACAAAAATTAAGTATTGATACATACTACAGTATGTGTTAGCCTTCAACTCATGATACTAAGTGAAATAGACATGAAAAAAACCACACATATATGATCACATTTATACAAAATGTTCAGAACAGGAAAATCTATAAGAACAAAAGCAGATTGCTGGGGAGATAGGAGCAGAGAAGTAAGGGTTGTAGGGAGTGACAGCTTGAATGGGAACAGGGTGCTTTTTGGAGTGACGAAAATGTTCTAGAATCAGTGATTAAGGTTGCACAAGAATGTGAATACATTTAGTACTATTAAATTATATACATTCAAATGTTATGTGATCTTAGCTGCAATAAAAGTCTAAAAGTATATTTAAATTTTTATATAAAATTTATAAAACTCTGCCATGAAAGTCAATTTAATCTGAAATAACATTACCAGTAAAGAAGCACGGACCACCTATTTAAATATTTTAAATGGTTTCTGACAGTGCATCCAAGATAAAGTGTTTAAAAAAGCAAATAAAATCTCAGCAAGATGCTTCTCAGCCCATGTTGGTGAGCAGCAATATTATCAAGGAAGAAAATAGGTGGCAAAACAAGACATGAGAATCAGCTTTAAGCTATAGTGTAAAAAGCTTAACATAAGAGAACAAAGAAAGTAGAGACTTAAAAAACACTTCATAATATTTTTTCTTTCTACTTTTTTTATAAGTTTCTTTTACATTAGTCTCCTCAGAAAATCACTGCTTAGGCTTGTAACTTCTTAAAAGTTTCAATTCATAAACAGATCACAAGTGGTGAACATGTCACTGAGCAACTTCTAATGTTAAACTATTAGTGTGGTTTATAAATATCACACACAGTTTGTTCACCACTGTCTTAATCACACCAAGAACCAATATTTTCTTAGATTTTGTCTTCCATGGGCAGGATTTGAAGTTGGTTTTCTTTATTAAACTATTTTTGAAATGTTGTATTACATCATGAGAACTGCTGTGTGAATAGACAGCAAAGCTTTCCTGAGAAGTGAGATTTATTCACAAGGTCAGTCAATGCATCATGCCCACAAACCTGCCAACAGTGCCTGCTACTCAAATGTGAGTCTTTGTTTATTCTTTCCTTCCTTTCTTCCCCAGATTTGCTGGAATCTCTTGTAGGAGAGACATAATTTCCACATCTTATAGCCAACCTCTTTTGGCATGTTTGGGCAACTGCTTCAAACAGGGCAGGTATTTACTCTTTTACTACGTGTTCTGGAAAAAAGTGATGGCTGTGGTGACAACTAATCATCTTTATTTGAGTCACGTTCAGTAGACAGACTCTCTTTAGAATGTAATAAAAACATGAAAACAACATCAAGCATAACTTCTAAAAGAGATTTTTATGCCAACTATTACATAGGAATATGCCAACTATTACATATTCTCTCCCCTGCTGCAATATATATATATATGTATGTATGTATATATATTTAGACGAGATCTAACCAAGATTTACTAATGAAGATCAGACCACAATATAATTCTTACATAAGAAAAGAGGCCCTCCCTGGTGGCGCAGCGGGTTAAAGCACAGCACGAGAATCTAAAGCCACCTCCGCATGAGTTCGATTCCCGCCTGCCCCGGAGGAGACCACATGGCATGGCAGACCTCTCCTGACCCGCCCGCTGCTCCCCTCAGCAGTGTACTTCGTTGATCTGCCTGTTCTGTTCCCCACTCTGTCTCTGGTGAAGCCTCTCACCGCCCCTGAGCCTCTGGCCTGTACTCCAGTTCTGTATGCACAAATAAATAAATCTTTAAAAAAAAAGAAAAAAAAAAAAAGAAAAGAAAAGAAACCATCATGAAAAAGTGTTAAGAGAACGTCCAGCTATAAAAGCAAATTTGGCCAATGCTATCACCTTGCTCAGGCAAGCAGAAGATGGATTTTAAGAGGTCTCATAAGATGGGATAAGGACTTTGAAATTTATTCTATAATAATTGCATAGCCATTGAAGAATTCAATATAAAGTGATGTGGTAAGATTTGTATTTTAGAAAGAACACACAGAAGCAATCTACAAAATGGACCACAAAGGGAAAGAGGGAAACCACACTAAATATGGAAGTAAGCAAGGCCTTGTCTAGCAACATGAAGGAATGGAGAAAAGTGCTGAGATTTGAGAGGCAGTGTAAGGCATTGCAAAAAAAGAATAAAGAGTTAAAGGTGGTGCTCAGGATTCTGATTTGGATCTAGGTGTGTGATACTACCCTATACTCAAGGAGGGAAGAGAACTAATTAACACACAGAGTTAGAAAGAGGAATTTAGTTTAGAGCATGTTGAGTACAAGCTATGTGGGGCATCCCTAGCTTGTCCAGTGAGCAATGGGCTATATGAGTAGGACAGCTAGGAGACCTACCTGAACTACAGTCAAATGTGGGAAACAGCAAAAGAGAAAATAATTAAAGCCATGGGAATTGACGAGATCATTCAGGGAGAATGAGGAAAGTTGGACTGAGTCAAGGATAATATGAATGTGAAAACTATGGAGGGTTGGATTGATATATAGGCATTTAACTAAGAAAACAAGGTGTGCAGGGGAGTTAATAGTGACAAAAAGTTAAGGTAGCAAAGTCTTGTACCTAGGGAAAATTTGCACTTGTTCTCTTGGGAAAATTAACACAACTGTGATACGAAGTATGTACCCAATCTGCTCTTGGATCTAGATTCTAGGTTCTGCCCACCACCTTCACAAGGACTACAGTCATTCAAAATAAACAAAAAATAAATAAAATCAAACTGGCAAAATCAGTATTGCTCTAACTTTCCTTTTCTTGGTGAAATAAAACTGATACAGTCTGTGCAGTAAAGTGATAGATATTATATAAAAGAAGTCGTCTGTGCTTTTAATGCAATCTCAGTGTCACAGCAGGAGAGCACATGCAGTACTATCAGATGCAGTTTTACTGCTATAAAATATAATGATTCTACAGTTTGGTTCCAAGCTTTTAAAATACTATGGTATATGTGGTTTTAAGTTGATGCTAAGTTGTAGTCATGATTTTAAACTAGTTTTTTTCTATTCAAGTGCTGATAGAATATAAATGTAGCTTCAGTCTGATTTCACACACACACACACAATTTGCCCTTCAAACTTCATTTGAATTTTACGGAGATCCTTAAAAAAGACAAATAGGTATAGAACATAGGTCAATTACTAACTAGTTTCTAACAGCTACTGAATTTTTACCCTAAACATCAAGACTCCTATTAATTTTTAGTAATATTTAGAACTTGAAATTTTTCAGTTTCAATTAATGTCTTCAAAAATAAAAAAAAAATACTATTTTTAAGAAACTACTCAGCTCATCTGATAACCACTTAAATGCTTCAGTAACAATTACCCACAGTCAGACCACATTTTAGCAAAAAGTTATCCAATTCAGTTCTGAAACTATTATCTATATTTAATTGCCTTCTGGGAACAAAACCTTGTTTTCTGAGCCCCACAACAGGTTCTATACCTTAACAATACTTAAGCTTTCTTCATATAAAAGCTACTAATTGTTTAGTCATTTTTACCACTAATGTAAAATACTTCTCGATTTTCAAAACATCTCTTGAATTTCCACTTTTATCTGATCTCACCATTTCTGTCATGATGGCTTGCCTTTGCTGGCATATTTTTCTTACACCCTCTACATAGGCTAGTCCCTTCTATAATGTATCAGGAAATCCTGAGAAGTGAGGGATTACCAGCCATCTCTTCAAAAAGCTTTACATCCAAAAGTCACTTGATATTAGTATACAACTGATTCACAAATAGTAGGAATCAAATAAGAATTAAGTTAATATAGAACTTGCTTACTATATTTATATGAATTTGAATATTAAGCTATCTTCTTCACTTTATCCATCGATCCACATCTAGTGCAAAATTAGACCATAGCCAGTAGAAAAAGGAAAGTCAGACAACGTAAGGCTGGTTAAAAAACAGGAATATGTCTAAGGAGTTAGAAATACAGAGAAAAAAAAAGATCAAAGGAAAATGTAAGCCCAACATAATAAAAGAATATATAATAATAGGACATTGTCAGATGATGACCCAGAAAAAAGAAACCTGTAGGAAATAAATTCAATCTCGTGCTAAAATTGATCCCTAAACCACATCTCATAAGACAACTTACAATTTTGAAATCCCAATCCAGGGACATGTGGTTATCCCACTCTGGTACTTGTTATGCCAAGTATTATTGCTGACTTGGGGTACTTCTGAGTCAGTTGCAAGGACCACCATCATATCCATTCCCTGCCAAGAGACCCACAGGCAAGGGAGAGCCTGTGGCAAAGATATCATAACAGCAGGCCAAAGTCTACACAAAATAAGTCTAGTAGTCAGGATAAAATTAAAAGAAATGGAAGAGAAATACAGACAAGGGAGGATCAGAAGAACAAACACATCATCCAAGTGGGTTCTTTCTATATATGGGGAAAAGCAAACATCTGGAATTACTTGGTGCTGAGCAACACCAAATTTAAGACTTTGTTCCTCACTTGCAATTATTTCTTAGTAATACCACACAAAGGAAAAACAGACCTAGAGGCTAAATGGAGAGTGGTTAGAGTGGGTGTGATAATAACCATTAAAAAATAACATACATTTTTAGAGTAATAGCACAGCTAATTGCACAAAGAATATTCCTTGTGACAGACAGAGAGAGGTATTTACCCTAAATTCTTTACTAAATGAAAAACTACAGATAAATGTGTGTATTTCTGCAAAAATACGTCTGTATAAGCAAAGGATAAAAATCTTTAAATTATTCCAAAATTACTGCTGGTCTTATACGTGATTTTTACTTTTCTTTCCTTAATATTTTAATTTAAATAAAGCTTTAAAAAATTCTTAATATAATAACTATCTTCTTCTACATTACACAGTGTGTACCCTGAATTAAATGTGTATGAGATTTCAAGAAACCCCTTTGACATACAACACAGTTTTGGGAGAGGTGCTCCCACCCAGCAAAGAACTACTGGCCAAGTCCAACTGCATTATGCATGAGTTTAAGGACCATAAGAGGTGTGTGTATCCAGCATCTCTATGCATTAGTTCAGTGACCTAGGCCAATTCTATGAAATTGCTAAGTACTACCTTCATATGACATCAGTAGTGAAGTTATATTAATACTTCCTCATAGGGTGGTTTTAAGAAATTTTGTATATCCTTCCCACATAGGATGAAGTGGATTGGTGAAGCAGGTGTCACAGGGACTAATGACCACCTCTGGACTTTTATTATCTTATGAAACAATCTGTGCTGAATAACGCCAGAAGGTTTGCCTCCTTCACTGAGCTCCCATTAGTCTGGGATTCATCAGTACTTAGCGTAGCAGAAGGGTTACCAACGCAGTCTTCTATCACATGTGTACCTACCACCTCCAGGAGAGCAATGAGAAAACATTCAGCAGGTTAAATCAGGAAATCAGGTGGGCAGAGGACAGCACATGTGTATCCAAGTTCTTTGCCTAAATATATAAATAAACCCACAGGCACAGAAAACATTTCTTTCAAGGACACATACACAACAATAACCCAAATGAAGAGCAGGATAATCACAGACATTTTACTCAGTATGACTGATTACATTTTAGCAATGTTTTCCCTGTAACCGTTGTTCATTTTTTAGTATTATTGTTTAAAAAATGTTAAGAATGCCCACCCAAATACAAGTATTCCTAAGTATGTTTTGAACCTGGAAAAGTTCTGAAATATTAAGACAGAAAATAAAACAGGAGACATTGAGGCAACTATCAAGAAAAGTAGTTATCAGCAAAAATTTCTACAATGGCGGCAAAGTTCTATCTGTATCTATGTCATGTTACGTTACCATAGCTACTTGCCATGTGTGGCCAGTGAGCACATGAAATGTGGCTACTACAACTGAAGGATAATTTTTATTGTATTTTAATTAATTTAAATTTAAATCATCATATGTTGCTGTTGACTACAGAACTAGATGGCAGAAAAACTAAATCTTGGTTAAAGACTTATGCTAACTCACACATCTGGATGTGGATGAGTAAAATAAGTTTAAAAAGCAAATGGTCAGCCATAAGTAAAAGAAGAAAACTAGACCACTGTCTCACACCAGGCACAAAAATCAACCCAAAATGGATAAATGAACATAAGACCTGAAACCATAAAATATACAGGAGAAAATATAGGTAAAACACTGTATGACATACACCTCAGGAACATCTTTAAAGACTCATTCCCCAAAATAAAGAAACTAAAGGAAAAAATTAATATCGATATAACAACAAACTAAAAAGCTCCTATATGGCAAAAGAGAAGGTAACTAAAACAAAGAGACACCCTACTGACTAGGAGAAAATTGTGCATACAACTTGTAAGGGACTGACCACAAAGATATACAAAGAACTCAAATGACTCAATAAAAACAAAGTAAACAATCTAGTCAAAAAATGGGCAGAACTTAAAAGGCCCTTCTCCAAACAGAAAATGTGAATGGCTAACAGGTATATGAAAAAATGCTCAACATCCCTCATAGTCAGGGAAATGCAAATCAGAACCACCATGAAACATCATCTTATGCCAGTAAGAAGGGCACATATTAAAAAGCTATCAACAACAAATGTTGGTGAGGATGTGAGGGGGAAGGAGCTCTCCGCACTGCTGGTGGGAATGCAAAATGGCCCTCTATGAAAAGCTATGTGGAGGTTACTCAACCTACTAAAAATGGAGCAACCATATGACCCAGAAATTCCATTCCTAGGGATCTACCCAAAGCACAGAAAACTATTAATTCAAAAGTATACCTGTACTCCTATGTTTACTGCAGCACTATTTATAATAGGTACAGTTTGGAATCAACTCAAATGCTCAAAAATAGATGACTGAGCCAAGAAGATTGTGTGTGGGTGGTTGGGTGGGTGGGTGGGTGGTGGAGTACTATTCGGCAATCAAAAAGACAAACTCATGCCATTTGCAGCAACATGGATGGAGCTAGAAGGGATTATCCTCAGTGAAATAAGTCAGAAGGAAAAAGAAAAATATCAGATGGTTTCACTTATAGGAGAAATCTAGGGGACCTATACAAGGAATTACAGAAAATAATAATAACAATAAAAACACAACAAATGAATCAAAAATAAACAGATTACTATAAATCAGAGACATTCTGCTGGGGAGAGGGAGGGAGAGAGATCAAAATGAGGGCAGAAGGAGCACAAGGGACTATGGTGATGGTGATAAAGACTGTACAGGAACTACACTTGAGAAAAGAAAGCAAACATTGTTAAAAGATACATGTAAATAAATTAGTTTTTAAAAACAATCAAAACAGGAAACAAAAGACACACACAACAACAACAAAAGCTTACCACCATGTTAATATTCTCTTGTTCTATATAGAGTTTATGGTGAATAAGCAGAGGTCTGATCTCAACTTACCTTAGTGTGCTTAGGCTCCCAGGACAAAAAAATAACTGGGCAGCTTAAGCAACACATTTATTTTCTCATGATGTTTCAGAAGCTAAAATGTCCAAGTCTTTTGGAAGCTGGATGACTTTGTTCCTGGGGAGTATCTTTCTCCTAGTGTATCGCTCACTGCCAACAATCTGTGCTCATATGACCTCTTCTTTCTGTGAGTGCTCATGGAAAGAAAAAGATCCCTCTTCCTTTTCTTATTAGGTCACCATTCCTACTGGCTTAGGAACCCACCCTTATTGCCTCATTTAACCTAATTTGCCTCTCTAAAGTCTTTTCTTCTAAATATAATTACACTGGGTTAGGACATTAACATACAAACTTGAAGGGGACAAAATTTTGTTCACAGCTCAACTCAACACTTTCATAACTAGCTTTCTTATCACAAGCTGCAATATTTCATGCACTATACTTCTTGTCAATAATTCATAATCTTTCAGAGGCTTAGTTTTCTACCTACTCTCATTCTGCCTACTCTCTTTGTTTATACCTAAGCAAAGCTTTAAACTTGATATCAGACACCTCTGAAATGTACCAAGATTAAAGCTTAACTTGGGATCTCAAAAATGATTTTCTACTTCATAAACTAAATATGCAGAAAACCATAAACATAGCAGGTCATAGCAACTGTTTGCCTTAGATAGGACTAGTTAAGATTGGCCCTTGGAATCTGGGAACTCAAGATACTAGTCAAGATCCCACCTATCTAGCAGCTAAGATGGCTCATCATTCCTTAAAAGTTTGTACAAATAATGTAATTTATACTAAACATATGCTTTCCTTTTGAGGATCTGAAATTTTGGTACCTTCTAGACAGAGTATGATCACGGACCAGCCCCCAACAAAAACTTAAATAATAAGTTTCCCTGATAGACATTTTATACCTGTTATTGCAATTCTGTTGGAGGAAATAAGTACTTCCTATGTGACTCTATGGAGAGAGGACTCTTGGAAGCTTATGCCTGGTTTCCTCCAGATTTTATGCACCTTTTCCCTTTGCTGATTTTTTTTTTTTTGTATAAGCCAAAACCATTTGGACAACTATATACGAAATCCTGTGAGTCTTCCTAGTGAAGCATCCAAACTGGGGATCTTGATGACCCTCAACATTATCAATCAATCTACTCTCAACTCATACCTCAAAAAAAACCCATATTCCTATATTTTAATCTTTATAAGGTCTCCAACCCATAATTCTGGCAGGTTTGCCCTTATCTAGTCTATATTCTAATTCTATATTCTAAGTTTAAATTCCATTAATTCTAATTACTACAATCACACCAACTAAGACTGACCATGAACTCTCTCTCAGTATAATGCAACACATCTATATATGGAGAAAATAATCTCTCATTAAGAGACAGAAAACTCTCTTTAATATAAAAATGTTTGTTTTATAAATATAATGTTCCCAAGTGTCTCTCTGAGTTTAGCTTCAATTTTCTTGATATACAACTTTCTTTCAATATGCCTAGAATATTCTTCTGTCAAACACCAGGGGTTCTATCTTCTGCCCTATTACAACTCACTTTCCATGGACCATTCCATTTATTGCCATAATTTTAGAGTCTACCTGTGACCCCCAAATCTTTAACTTCAAGCCAAACATGTTTTCCAAGGCCAAGAATCTTACTCCAAACACCTACAGGACAAGTACATCTGTCAATCGTTAGGCTGATGTTCTCCTTGACACTACTGTTCAAAAAGATAATCCAATCTGTTTGCTTTGGAATTCAAATTGATCTGGTCACAATTACAATATCACAGCAATCCAAAGCTATAGAAGCCTATTAAATCTTCCATTAACATGCCTTTTCAGTAGTCTAGTCTATCCTGTTGTTATTTAGTAGTTCCACTATTCTAGCAGAGCTTGGTGCAGTGCCATGCACAAAGCAGCTTTTTTAACAAGTGTGCATTCAATAAAGTAATATCATTATCTGGATTATAGTATCAGATCTGGATTATAGTAACAGAACATCTGTGCTAGTAGCAAATGCACTTAGCAATACTAGTAACTTCATTTTACTATTTACAGATGAATCAGAATTTTCAAAACAATAGCTTGGAATAACCAGATGGTCATTTTAGAAAGAAAATATAGATGGAAGAAAATTTTAATTTCAAATTAAAATCATTAAACCATTGTAAGAAAAATACAAGGTGTGTTTCTTGTAAGTTATTTTCAGGAAATGTGACAGATCAAATAAATACATGTTCCATTCCTTCCTAAAATCCTACTAAAATGACAATACCGATTTAATTTTATTTTTAATGCACAAACTTATAAAGATGAGGATAGAAAGAGAAATCAACAATAGAATTTCACAAGTTAGACAAGTAGTAACTGATGTAATAAACTGGAGAAAAGTGAATGTGAGAGGGAAAACAGGAAAATTAAAACAATGCCTAAAAAGAACTTTTAAAAAGCATCAAAAGACAATACAAAAACCAGTGCACAAAACAGTGCCAAAGACAAGTACTGAGGGAAAGTACCAGGATAAGGGAGACAGATCACTGTCTTCATGTTCTCATCCAATCGTTCAATTACAAGACACCACTTTGGGTCAGACTCCCAGCAATAACAGATAACAGGTTTATTTAATAAGAGATTGCGGGGTGGGGGGGTGGGGGGAGGAGTTCCTAAGGCCACAGTGGCTGGCTGTCTCACCTCAGATAGTATCTGTAGTGTCCAGTAAGTTCTCAACAAAGCTGCTTAGGCAAGATGGTACAGGCCCATTAACAAGGGCCTGGAGGTAATGGTACACTGGTCAGTAATGTACCACAGTTCAACTCATAGTGGTAGCTGAACGTGTTAACAGTTGGGACCACTGAGGTGACACTGCAGCAGCCCACAGCAACAGGCTGAAAGCCAGGCTGTACAACATTAGATGCTGGACCAGGACATAATGGACTCAACAGCGCCAGGAGGCACTGCTGAACACAGAAGCAGTAGATAGCTCTCAGAGGTGACCAGAGTGCCACTCACCATAAGCAGTGCTAGTTAGCACTGGTAATCAGGGGGCAGTGTCAGAGACACCAGTCCACCAGTGCTACAGCTCTTTGTGAATTATTAGTATGAACTAATAGCCAATAACTCTTTGACACAATGGGCTGAGGCTGACGGTTCTCCATACAGGCAATGTCAGTGGCAGAGACAGAAGCAGGTACAGCAGCTGTATCTCTATGAAGATCTAAGTGGGGGGCATCTGCTGAATGCTTCTTCAGAGACAGCTGAGTGCTTCACTCTTCAGAGGCTGGCTGAGTACTTCCTTCTTCAAAGGCTAACGACTCAAGTTTCTCTTTGGCTTACTTTATTCCATCTTCAATAGCCCCCACCCTACAAGCTTGATTGGATCATTTTCAATCCTAAGTATCTGATTAGTTCAATTAGCACCAATCAGCTAGCTGCCATTTTCTATCTACATAATTAGCTCTAGGTCTTGACTGATAGCAATAGAGCCTGATTGGTCCACTTAATACAAACCTGATTGGTCTATTTATGATCTTGGCTCCACATATAAAAGGGAGAAGTCCACCCCATTCCCACACAGACATGCACTGAAGTCAGGGCAGGCTGATGAGCCAAAGGGTCCCAGTTTCAAACTGATTTTACATATCATTTTATATCACTAAATATATACAGGATCAGGAAATGAGAACATCTGGGACATCAGAAAATACGGATGAAAAGGAACTAAGATAAAGTCAACTGACTTCAAAGTGTATCTAAGAGGCATTTACACCAACAAATTTCCCTTCCAGCTTCTGGAAGCTCCCAAACTGAAACTGGTTCATTTTCTGGAGATGACAAAACAGTGTCTCTGGACCAAAGTCAAGAGACACATTGAAAAGAGGCCAACAGGCCCTCCCTGGTGGCGCAGCGGGTTAAAGCACAGCACTAAGAAGCTTAAGCCACTTCCGCATGAGTTCGATCCCCACCTGCCCCGGAGGTGACCACATGGCGTGGCAGACCCCTCCTGACCCACCTGCTGCTCCCCTCAGCAGTGTACTTCGTCGATCTGCCTGTTCTGCTCCCCACTCGGTCTCTGGTGAATCCTCTCACCCTCCACATCTCTGGCCTGTACCCCAGTTCTGTATGAATAAATAAATCTTTAAAAAAAAAAAAAAGAAAGAAAAGAAAGAGGCCAACAGTTCCACAAATGGGGGGGGGGGCAGGGAGCAGGAGAGGGAACAGTGTTAGGGGTTAAATAAAAAAAAAAATTGCAAATGGGAAGAGTGAATTCTAAAACATCATCTCCTACCCATCAACTATGAATTATCTTCCCTACTCAAGTCCTAAAATAATGATAGTCTTACATATGAAAAACAACTCTGACATAAGACCTGAAACCATAAAATATATAGAAGAAAATATTGGTGAAACACAACATGACATACACTTCAGTAGCATCTTTAAAGATACATCATCCTAAGCAAGGACAGTGAAAGAAAGGATAAACAGCTGGAACTACATCAAATTGATGAGCTTCTGTACTGCAAAAGAGACACTACATAAAACAAACACCCCATTGACAGGGAGAAAATTTTCACACATAATATGAATGATAAAGGACTGATCACAAAGATATACAAAGAGCTGACAAAACTCAACAAATATAAAGCGAACAACCCCATCAAAGATGGGCAGAAGAGCTAAAAAGACACTTCTCCAAAGAGAAAATACAGATGGACAACAGGCATATGAAAAAAATGTTCAGCATCACTTGTAATAACAGAAATGAAAATCAAAATACAATGAGATACCACCTCACATCAGTGAGAGTGGCACATATTAAAAAAACAAACAACAATAAATGTCGGTGATGGTACGGAGAAAATGGAACTCTCCTACACTGCTGGTGGGAATGCAAACTGGTACAACCACTATGGAAAGCTGTGTGGAGGTTATGAAACTGCTTCTATATGATCCAACAATTCCATTCCTAGATATCTTCCCAAAGGACACAAAAACAGTAATTCAAAAGGACACTTCACATTGATGTTTATTGCTGCTCTATTTATAATAGGGAAGATGTAGAATAAATCCAAATGCCCAAACATAGATGACTGGTCAAGAAAATGTGGTATATATACATAATGGAATACTACTCAGCAATCAAAAAGATAAGCTCATGCCATTTGCAGCAACATATATGGAAGTGGAAAAGATCATGCTTAGTGAAATACGCCAGAAAGAATAAGAAAAATACCAGATGGCTTCACTTACAGCAGGAGTACAAGGGAAAGAAAGAAAAAAAATGTATATACATATATATATACACACATATATACGTATATATAGTATGTGTGTGTATTTAATAATTGTAATAAAGTAAAAAAGAATATTAAAACTATAAACCAGAGACAGTCTACAGAGGAGGAGAAGGGAACAAGATTAAAACAGGAGTGGGAAGAGCACAAGGGACTATGGTGATGGTATGTGGGTGAAGTGGTGGTGGGAAGTCCAAAAGGATTACAACTGTGATGAAAAAAATGTACAAAATGAAGAATAATGTAAATATATATATATATATATATATATATATATATAAAATTAGAAAAAAAGAAAAGCAACTCTGGTAATTCTTAGTAAAAATCAAGAGATATACACATGAGAAGTCTCCCAAAACAGTCCAATTAAGTCATCTTAATGGGAATGTAAAATTTAGCTAAGTGTCTCCATGTACTCAGATTTGCAATCAACTTTTTAGCTCAGGTTCTAAATATAAGCAGACAACCACAGAATGATTACCAGACATCTGAAGAAACCTCTCATGTGAAAGATGGAAGCCAAAATATACAAATAAAAAGCAACATGGAAGAGTGGGGGCAAGGGAGAACCTTAAAAACTTTATTTAAAAAAATCTGACACTAGTATTTTACAGAAGACAGGAGATAAAAACTATACCCACACAAGATGAGACCATTAATAAAAAGAATATTCAATGGATAGTCTTAAGAAATTAAAAACAGTAGAAGTGAAAAACAGAGAGGAAAGAATTTAAACTTGAAAAATAAAAGTAGACCAAAAAGACACTGTGATAAAAAGTAGGAGCAAGTTAAGAAAATCAGAGGATCAGCCTGAGATCAAACTCCAAATAAAGGAGCTAAAAAGAAATGGAGGAAAAGACAGAATAAACAAAACTTTTCTGAAAATTAAAAGACAAGAAATTCCAGATTGGAAATGCTAACCAAATGCCAGACAATGGTTGAAAAAAGATCCTCACCATAGCACAGCATCATGAAACTGTAAAAACACTAGAAACTAGAAGGAAATTGAAACAATTCCTTCACAATTTTGAAGGAAAATAATTTCCAACCTGTAGCTATGTATCCAGACAAATTATCAATCAAGTGTGCCTATAATAATGACAATCAACAGATAGTGATCAGAAATAATTCACTGACCATGCATCATTTTAAGGATATGTTAGAAGAAGTTCTCACCAAAAGCAGAGAGTGAACTAAGAAAAAGACATAGTAATCAGAACAAAAGAATGAAAAATAATGAAGGAAATTCCTAGGAGGACTTCAAAGTTTTTAAACAGAAAAAACAGGGCTATTTGGATATGCACAGATTTCCTTCTCAAAATAACAATTTTAAAGTGACTGTTAAAATTGAGTTAAAAGAAACCCCCACACATGAGAATGGCACATCTTAAAAACAACTAGCAACAACAAATGCTGGCAAGGATGTGGAGAAAAAGGGAACTCTCCTACACTGCTAGTGGGAATGCAAACTAGTACAACCACTATGGAAGACTGGAGATTCCTCAAACTGCTAAACATGGAGCTTCCATATGACCTAGCAATCCCATTCTTAGGTATCTACCCAAAAGACACAAAATGCTGAATCAAAAATATATGTGCACTCCCATGTTTATTGCTGCTTTATTTACAATTGGAAAGACATGGAAACAACTCAAATGCTCAAAAGTGGATGACAGGATTAAAAAATATATAGTACATATACACAATGGAGTATTACTCAGCAACCAAAAAAATAAAAATAAACACATGCCTTTTGCAGCAACATGGATGGAGCTGGAAAAGATCATGCTTAGTGAAATAAGCCAGAAAGAAAAGGAAAAATACCGGATGGTTTCACTCATAGCAGGAATATAGTGGACCAGGTGCGAAAATAATAATAATAATGAACAGCTATATACCAAAGACATTTTATGGGAGGTGGAGTGGGGACTGAGGTCGAAAACAGTGCGGGGAGGGAAATGCACTGGACTATGGTGATGGCACATGGGTGATATGGTGATGGGAAGCCCAAGGGGATTACAACTGAGATGAAAAAATGCACAAAATGATGTAAAAATAAACTACCATATAAAAAAGAAAAAAAGAAACCCCCACAAACTCCCAACAGTTTTTTTGGGTAAGCACTTACATTCCCCAGGACTATATTTGTACAGAGCCAAGATGGGCAGGTCCTTACATCTAAAAAGGTACTAGGCCTCTTGGTGGTGAAACATGATTTGTGCTGGCAAGGCAGACCTGGTGATAGACCAGATCCTCCAGTGGTTGAACTGCCTGACTATTGGGTGGTAGAAGCTTGTAAGTATTTCTTCCACCATGATCTGGATGGAGTTGATCTGGGTGTGATGCCTGGCACAATAAGTTGGTAGCACTGCCTGACAGCCCTCACGGTGGTCAGATCCTATCCCATACATACTATGAGTGTTGCTACAGGAGTCATAGCGAAGCCATATAACAAAGTTCTTTACCTGCAAAGGAGATTTCTCAAAACACCTGCCCAGAGTAGAAAATTTTCCCTGAAGACATCAACTTCAACTGAGACACAAAGTACCAAAAGCAGGACTCAGTGACACTGTCATTAGGCCCAAAGACACATGTGGTAGAGAGGTGATTCATGGCATTTGGAGATAGGCAGGCAGAGTCCTATCACTCTGTACTCTCAAAGTATTTCCTTGGAATTCTTGCTGTGTTGGGCACCATGCACAAAAGAAAAAGGGAGTGCCAAAATAAACAGCAGTAGTCATTGTGATAGCCATATCTGTAAATTGACAGATACACCCAAAGTTCTTCTGAATAAGAAATTATTGTCTCAGCTACATGCTTACACGATTAGCAACTCTTGACAATAGTTGGCTTCAATTCCCCTGATCAAAAAAAAACTTTACTGGAAATTAAAGTTTAAATATAAATGAGAGAGATTCAACATCTTCTTTTGATAAACGATGCCTTTTTGTAATCAGACTATACAAAGTTTGTCACTAGTCATTAAACTGCACTTTTATCCAATTCAAGACAACACCAGAGACATTCTCCACCAAAAGCAGGGAGTAAACCAACCAAGGGGTACAGAAACTTCTCCCAAAGTTAAGAAATTCAGTAAAGGCAAATGGAATTTTGAAGTGTAGTAACCAGTAAACTAATCAAGCAGAAACAACCAACCACTTGGACCCACCTTCAGAACCATGCCTCCCCATTCTAGTGCATTCAAAAGGCTTCTAATGCATCCTTCTATCCTCTGATTTTGACAAAATCATAGACTATTTCATAAGCAATCAGAGCAAAGAATGTAACTCTAGGAAATAATATACTGCCAAAATTGTACCAGGGCAGTTACCCCAGTAAGTAAATGAAAAATATGTAGAAAAACATAGATGATTTTGAATGCTTACCCCATCCTGGTCTAACTTAAAGATTACAAGTAATGTATTCATAATCATTTAGAATAAAATTATTCTCTTAAATACAGCATTCTACAGTGTTATATTAACAGCAACTTACAGTGTCAACTATTTTTAGTGCCTTTTATGTTTTTTAATTGAGCAATGCAATTGGATTCATCAACAGCTAATTTTTACCAAATTTAATTCAAGCAAACTCATTTAAAAACCATAAAGAATGTATAAAATATGTAAACTATATTTATGCATTCCTGCAATTCAAAAGCAACAGGATAAAATGTTTTCAGGCTGTGAATAAAGATGCCATACTTCAGAGTAAAAGCATATCTATTCCAAAATGAGGGGTGAAAATAAAACTCAAAAAGAAATGACTTCCCGACCTTAAATTCAGTGGCATTAATATTAATGACAACTCCACTCATTTCAAAGATATGTCTCAGAGTGTTTATATTATGAAAAATGGGTTTGGAATGTCATCTTCAGTAAATTTTAAATTGTTTAATCTGAGGTTTTGCTAGATTTACAACAGCTGCACTCGTGTTTACAACTATATTAAGATCTTTACAGCATGGCACTCCTTTACACATTTTTTAGATCTGGTTGGTATAAACATGTTGTACCAATCAATGAAAATGAGTTTGGTATCTCTCTATAGCTACAAGCTTGGTCAGAATAAAGTTTTGTTTTGGATTAACATAGTACAACAAATGCATAAGGATCTTCAGAAGTTTTATGGTATTGGTTACAGAAGGATAGGACAAAAAACTTCCACTCATAAACATTTGAAAATGATAATTTGTGTTTGGAATTCAAATTTTGTTTGGGGAAAAGATATGCATATCAAATATACACTGTGGATCTAATTTGTTTGCTGGCATTCACTGAGGGTCCCAGAGCAAGTTAACAAACAAAAACTGGTTAGGCATATTCAAAAATTACATTTCTTCTAATGCCTCTATTTATATAGTAAAGGCAACAACAAAAAGTCTTCCAATGATTTATGTAAGAGAGCTTCAGTAAGGAGTGTCAGCAACCAGCGCCAGCAAGTAAAGGATGTGAAGCTGATGGTACAATGAAGAGAGCACCATGAGTTTGTTTCCTGGGCAAACAGTCAAAATTTTTGCCACCATCCTCAGTTTCCTTTGCCATAAACATTTCAGAGATAGCTATTATTGAAAATCAATGTTCTCTGGTAAAAGTAGTTACTGAAGTCTTTAGTAACTGAAAAGGTTATAAGCCAAAATAATTAAGACACATTAAAAAGCTGCACAAACAAAAGTAACCCCAGAAGTTCTTGAGCAGTTATGATCTTAGGCAATCTCTTCAAATCTCCACCCTAACCCCAATCTAATTTTTTTTAACTCTCTGGTCCTTTTTTCTTTTTTTAAATGTTTGTTTTTCCCTGCCAGGCTGATTTAAGAGCCAGAGCAGCTAGGGGCTCCAGAACCTGGCCCCAAAATCTGCTTTCAGGCACTGAAAGAAGCAGTGGGTAGAAGGCATTTTTACTGCTCACCTCTAGTGGTCCCACCAGGTCTCAGGGTGAGACTAGAAGTGACAGTGGGTGGCAGTAGATCCCTTGCCATGCCTCCCCAGGCCATGCAGCCCCACTGGGGTTGCTGTGGTATGGTTGCCCTGTGCTGGAGAACACTCTGGCATAGAAGGCAGAAAACCCCTCAGCCCCTCGTTGAGGGCTGCAGGGAGAAGAAGCCTGGGGTCCCACTGGTTCAATTCCAGCACTGCAGGTCCCTGGAGCCATAAGCAAAAAGCCCATGGAGTCCCAGGCAAAAATGGCAGGCTCTTTTGGAGCACATCCTTGAGCAGTTGGACCCATGTCCTAGTGCTACTTAAGGAGCCCCCTTTTACATTATTATACCTGGTTCCAGTAAGGGGTTAGTTAGGCTCTAGCCTGACTGAGGCCAGCTCTTCCTGCAGGGCTGCCAGTCTAGAAGGCTACCCTCAGGTCATGGTAGATATGGTATGTGAAAGCACCAAGTTTTCCCTTTTATATTTGGCGACTTGATCATAGAATGAATGGACATATAAGGTTTGAGCAGAATGAACCAACTGTGTTTAATGATATCACTAGTTAAATATTTGGATGAAACATCAAGAATAAACTGATTGGTGTTAAATGGCCCCATCAATCACTTTGGATTGAAAATGGTCCAATCAGGTTTGTAGGGTAGGGAACCCTGAAAGTGGATATAAGGCATGGTAGGAGCCAGCTAAAAATATACTATTCCTGGACTCTGAAAAAAAAAGAGTGAAGAAGCATTACCAGCTGACCTCAGAAAAAAGATGAGACACTGAAGACTGTCTCACACCTGGCTTCTGCAAATGCCTCTGGCCCTGTCTGACATCATCTGAAAGGAGCACCACAAGCCTTGACCTTATGGTTGTTTGTTCTTGGTGTAGGCTAACAACTGAGAAAGAGCTATCAACAGGTCCTCTGACATCACCTTTTGGTGACCAGTACTACTGGCCAGTGCTGTCCAGCACTGTTGACAGGTGACTAGAATGCTCAATATGAGACACCTTTGAGAGCTGTTGACTGCTTCTGATTGGCTGGCAATGCTTCCCAGAATTGTGTCCTCTGTTGTTGTCAGGCTCAGTGTCCCATGCTGTCCAGCCTGGCCTTCAGACTATTGCTACGTGCTGCTGTAGTATCATTTCAGCAACCCCACCTGTGAGCACCTCTAGCTGCCACTATGAGTTGGATTCTGATCCAATACTTACTGTTGTGCCACAAGATCTAGGCTCTTGTTGAAAAGACGGCACCATCTTGAATGAGTGGCCTTTTGTTTGGGACTTCTGGACACCGGGGTGAGATAGCTGGCCTCCTGTGGCCTTAGATACTTTTTATTTCCTGTTTGTTAAACAAACCCCACTGTTCTCTGCATCTGCATACATAATCTTGCAATTGTGCATGTAGGTGAGAACCCAAAGAGATACTTATCCTCTACCATGGCACTATCTTTTGACCTGTTTCACAATCAGTGACATACACTATTACTATGTGATTCCGAAAACATCCTGTGTAGTCACCCACCTTATCCCTCAGTTCTGAAGGCTAGAAGTGAAAGACTCTGACTTATTGCAACTGAAACATGGAAAGAGCCAGATCCCTGAGACATCCAGGAATCTGCAGGCATTCTGTACAAACAAACAAGAAACCACAAAAGAGACAACAGACCTCCAGAAAACTGTGAAACCAGCAAAAATTAGCACTTTTATTACTTTAAGCTGCTGAGATCTCAGACCTTATTATCACAATTAGCATTTACTTTGACTAACAGTGTTCAATATTTATTAAATGAATGCCTAAGTAAATAGATGCCTCAGTCAAACTAGTAATTTAGACACCAAAATTTTTTAAATTCCTGTACCTCAGAGTTGGTTAACAAATGCTAAAGTAATGACATTGAGCCCCATTATGGCTTAGATTCCAAACTAAATGACAATTATGGAGAATAACCCCCAAATTATGATGAAAATAGTCAAAGCAGCTATATGAAGATAGAATCTCTAAGGACCTATGTATACCTCAATAGAAGAGTGATGGGAGCCACGGGCATGCACCCTTGAAGCGACAGTCCTGAGCTACACCACCGCTGCCAAGTGACCTGAGACAGAAACCATCCCTCTGTCAGGAAGCATTAGAAAGAAGTTGACTCCCCACTATGACCTTCAAAGCTAGAACACTGAACTCAGCACAGGCATGGAGCTTCCTCCTGTTATTGCAAATGCTGGCACTTCCTGATATCCCCAAGTTGTTAACTGTTAGACTACATCAACCTTACCCTACCCTTCCCCTGTGCTTGAGATTGTTTAAATAAACAAGCTGCATCAGGAATGGGATCTCTATCTGCACTGTGACAGCCCAACTGGTCCCAGTTTTCACTTTCCTTAATCTCCTACCACCCTCCCTCAGATGCTGCATCACTCCGCTGATCTGCAGCAGAAGAAAAAGCATGTGACAAAAAGTAGTTTGTAACTATGAATGGTAAAAACTCTCATCAAACCAGGTATAGGCAAGGTATCTGCAAAAAAACCACAGCTGACATTACACTCAATGAGGAGATACTAGGAAAACTCAATATAGTTTTCATTTCTCCTAATATGCTTGACAGATTCAATCAAAATCTTTGGAGATATGAACAAGTTAATTCTAAAATGTGTATGTAAATAACCTAGCCAAAGAACACAATTGGAGGACTAACAGTACATTTCAAGTTTTAATAAAAGGTCAAAGTAAGCAAGGTATACAGAAATGTATATGGATCTTTACCAGTGTACCTGCTATATGGCTGCATTTCTAGGGAGTACTGCCAGTGAGCAGACCTTCCTCTGGCCCCAGTGTACTCTAAAAGCAGTGGCAGGCATTTCCCCACCCACGGCCCACAGTGCTGGTCACCCTGCTTCAAGATCTGGCAGTGGAGGAAATCCTCAAGCCCTGCAGCTCCTGTTTGGGAGCCACTGAGAGGAGCATAGGAGTCCCATGAGTGCAGCTCCAGTACTTTGACTCCCTGAAGTCACAAAATGAGAGGTACATGAAGCACTGGGTCAAGATGGTGGGATCCAGTAGCAGCCTGTAGTACCCTGCTGGGACCCATGACCCCTGCTGCTGCAAGGCTCCTGGCATTGCTACAACCAGCCTAGCTGAGGGGCACTGGGTACAGCCTCTGGCCCCACTGAGGCAGGTACCTACCATGATTCCCCAGAACCTACCAGCCCATGAGCCTGCCCTGACCTCAGTGGAGGATGACTTTGCATAGACACCAGGGTTTTCCCTTTTGAATATGGCACCAGGATCATGAATGGGCCAATCAGGTTCAAGCTTTTCAGCTACATTTAATCCTGTGAGTCCATTATACAAATCAAAAATGTAGCAATATGATTAGTGCTTAGTTGACACCAATCAGTTAGGTTGACAAACAGTTCAATGAGGCTTGTGTAGTGGGGTTCTTTTACTTAGTAAGAGAACATAACAAACATAGAGTAGGAGTTAGCTTGACAGACTCAGAGGAAGATTCAGACAGACTTCAAAAATTCTAAGACCTGTACAGACTTCCAGACCTCCACAGAACTTGCAGAAACCCAGCTGTTTTACCTGCTTCTAGCTCTGACATTGTCTGCAAGGCACACTACTGACATAAGAGTGGTATCACTTAAACAGAGATATTTGCTATAGGCTTACACGAATAGCTCACAAAGACAGTAACACTGCTCCTAGTTACTGGTGCTCATCAGCACTACTGACCAGTACAGACCAGCACTGCTGACTAGTGACTGGTACTCTGTACAGCCATCTTTGAGAGCATTCACCACACCTGGTTCTCTGGCACCTCCAACCAGTGTTGTGGCATCCTGAATAGCCCAGCGTCCAGTGTGGTCCAGCCAGGCCTTCAGACTGTTGCTGTGGACTGCTATATTTTTACCTCAGAAGCCCCACCTGTGAGCATCTCTAGCTACCACTACAATTTGGATCCTGATCCACTGCGTAGCAGTGTGCAAGCAGTCCCAGGCCCTCATTGATGGGACAGCACTTCTTACATGAGCAGCCTTTGAAACTACTGGCCACATGAACACTATTTGGAATGAGACGGTGATCCACTTATGGCCTTAGAAACCCTTTCCTTCTTTCCCAATCTCTTGTTTGTTAGTAAGACCCATTGTTGTTGCACCCTGACCCCAAGTGTTGTGAATTGTCAATGCACACATGAAAACCCATAGACAGTAATCTGCCCCCGACATTGGCATTAATTTAACATTGTCTGCAGAGTAAGAAACCATGCTGGACATAATATATATAAAATTCCTTCTTTTTTCTCTAGGATCATAACACAATATGTTCCCTTCACCTCTGTGTTTTTTTTTTTTTTCTGTGCAGTAGTCCACCTGCACAAACTGTATATAACTGAGATCAATACATCTGAAGGTCAGAACCAGCACACAGAGAACTATCATGTTGCTTCCTTTGGTTTAAATCCAAGGAAAATTCTTAGATTTGTTCTGAATGCTCTCTTAAATAAATGTTTTTTCAAAAACTACTTCACAACAATGATTATTTTAGTTGACAAAGTAAATTTAAAAAGCTGAACTTCAAAATTAAAATGTCTTACTCTTCAAAAGACACCATTAATGAAAATGAGACACTATAGACTGGGAAGAAAACACAAATCATGTAACTGACAAAAGACTTGTATTAAATATAATTTTAAATGACTTGGATTGGCCTCCCTGGTGGCACAAGGGTGCTAATGCCCACCACTATGAAGCTATCTGCAGCCACTACAGCACAAGTTCAATCCCTGGTCAGAGAGGTGACCCACATGGCACAGCAGATCTCTCCTGTCCAACCTGCTGCTCCCCCCTGCAATGTATTTCAGGGATCTGCCTCTTCTGTTCCCCATTCTGTCTCTGGTGAAACCTTTCAACCCCTCCCCCCACCTCTGGCTTGTACCCAAGTTTTTGTATGCATAAATGAATAAATCTTAAGGATAAAAAAATTACAGCTCTGAGATACCAACACAATGGCTAAAACTAAAAGAACGACCATTCCAAATGTTGGTGAGGATGTAGAACTGTCATCCCCTCATACTCTGTTGATGGGAATAAAAACTGGCACAACCACTTTCTGAAATAGTTTACCAATTCCTTGTTAAATTAAATTTTCACCTATCCTCCAGTCTTAACCTTCCACAACTAAGTTTTACCCAAGAAAAAAGAAAGCATATATCTATACAAAACCTTTCATAAATATCCATAGCACTTTCATCTATGTAGAAAAAAACTGGAAAGTACCCAATGTCCTTTAAAAGGTGGAAGATAAAATGTACAATGCAACACTTAGCAGTGAAAAGGAATAAACCACAAATATGATGCAACATGTAGGGTACTTTAAAAAAAAAAAAAAGGACAGGGTCCTCCTTGGTGGCACAACCAGTTAGGACAGAGCACTGCAGGCTAGCAATGGTCACTTCAGTGTCAGTTCAATCCCCCACCCAGAAGTGACCCACAAGGCACAGCAGACTTCTGTCTCACCTGCTGCTCCCCTCAGCAGTGTACTTCATCCATTTGCCTGTTCTGCTCCCCACTCTGTCTCTGGTGAATCCTCTCACTGCCCCTACACCTCTGGCCTGTACCCCAGTTCTATATGCATAAATAAATAAATCTTTAAAAACAAACAGATTTTAAAAAAAGGACAAAGCAAATACACACTGTTTCACTTGTATAAAATTATTTTGAAACTGATTAGTGATCACAGGAGAGAGGTGGATAGTATGGAGTGTGATAGGAGGGAAAATAATAAAGGGGCACTAGTAAATGTGAGTGTATGATACATTTTTTCATTTTCTTAATTGTAGTGGTCTTAAGTGTGTATTCATATTAATATCTGATGTGTTTTGACCTACATGCAGCTCACCATATATACCAATAACACCTCAATTAAAATGTTTTTAAAAGTAATTGATGGGCCCTCCCTGGTGGCGCAGCGGGTTAAAGCACAGCACTGAGAAGCTAAAGCCACTTCCACATGAGTTCGATTCCCGCCAGCCCCGGAGGTGACCACATGGCGTGGCAGACCTCTCCTGACCCGCCCGCTGCTCCCCTCAGCGGTGTACTTCAACGATCTGCCTGTTCTGCTCTCCACTGTCTCTGGTGAATCCTAACACCCTCCGCATCTCTGGCCTGTACCCCAGTTCGGTGTGAATAAATAAATAAATCTTAAAAAAAAAAAAGTAATTGATGGATCGTCATCTAGTCATAGTGTTGAGTCCACAAAACAATGTAACCAATAGCATTCTGTTAAAGTAAAAGAATATTTTCAAAGACTTGTCCCATTTTAATCATTTTTGTCTTCAAGAATAAATAATACTTCAAAAACTTCAAAGTTTACACAAAAGGATTTAATAACGTTAGGAATAGATAAGATACATGCAGCACCTATGGAGAGTGATATCCTTTAGTAGCTGATGTTCTATTGCCCAAAAGCAGCCTGTTCATTTGCTAAGTCACCCACATCATTTAAATGAACTGTTAGTATGAAACTGAACCAGGAATCCTGGAGCTTTCCAGCCATTTCAGACTATGTATATATACAGGCCCTTGTTGCAAAAAAATGTTATTCTTCTCTTTCCTTAAAATTCTGGTACTAAATTTTTCGTGTTTCAAAACCTCCAAACACCAACACACACAACCCAACCCCGGCTCTGCAGCCCTAAAGTGCAGACAAAAAGTCCTGAAGGTTCAGGATTGTGACGTAACAAGTGAAAAATACCACCCCCCCCCCCAAAAGGGAAGCCAACAACCATCCACCAAACATATCCCCCAAAGGCTTTAGATGCAATTTAGCCCAACGTCCGGGTGAGGAGCCAAGCGGATAAAGTCACCCATCAGAACTCTACTCCTTAAGGGAATGAGAAGCAGTGGGGCCCGGGCACCTCTAAGGGAGCCGCCACCCCTTCACCGCTATGGCAGAGAGCACGCTTTTCAGGCCACGGTGAGAGGGTGAGCATTTTACAGTTCCTACGGACCCAAGGCAAAGGCATTCATTTCTGCGTAAGTCCTTTCAAGACGTCAGCGCATTTAGACCACAAGGCACAAAAAGAAAGCGCGCGTGCAAACAACCCCCCCCCAATCCCCGCCTCCATTGCTCTCGGGGTTCCCTCCAGCAAAACCCCTCCGCCGGCTCCACCCACAGAGCCGGCGAACCATGACCACGCCCCTGCAGCCACGCCCCTGCAGCCACGCCCCTGCAGCCACGCCCCTGCAGCCACGCCCCTGCAGCCACGCGCCACGCCCACCACCGCTAACCCCAACCCTCCGCCGGCTGGTGCCACCTCGCGCTGCCCACCTCGCCCAGTCAGCCCCTTCACTGGGTCGGCCTGGCTCACCCACTTAGTCGCTACGTTCTCGCGAGCCTTCCTGCCTCTGCCCCAGCCCCACCTCGGCTGCCCCCAACCCCAATTCCGCGACCCCCCACCACTACCACCGAGGCGAACGTGTGGGCCAGGCCCCTGAGGGAAGCTGCGGCCTTGCTGTTTCTACGGCTCCTTGCTTACCGGGTGGTCCGCTTCTGAGCCTCAGCAGTTTGGGTAGTAGCGGGAGGGGCGCCGTAGCTGGGTTCTGTGGCTTTAAAGCTGAGCTTTGCCTCGTTCTGGACTTTTTGGAATTTTCCCGCGGTCGCTCGGCGGTGGAGACGCGCGCGCGCGCACACGTGCCCGCAGTGCACTCTGGGACTGGCGGAGGGGCCCGCGCGCCCCGGCGTCACCGCGGGAAACTTCCTATGAACCTCTGGCTGGGTTGGGCGGGGCGCAGGCCAGGCTCCGTGAGTGAGGCTGCAAGTAGCCCGGGCCAGTACCGCTCAGGTTGGTGTAGCAGCGACTGCCTGTGCTGTTGCCCAGACCCCCTGCTGTGTCACGGGTGATTCTAGATTGTAAGAAGGACCCGCTGGGAAAGAAACCAGGATTTACTGGGGCTGTTGCTCAATTATTTCAAAATTCTGTTCAAAGTGCAGGGGAAGTAAAAGAATTTTTTTTTTCTTTTAATAAAATGAGTTGCTATGAAGTTGCTAAGCAAGGTCCAGAATGTGATTTTCCTAGCAGTGGTCACACATACAGAACTAATCTTCACTCGGTGAATGACTGTCTTCCCTCACAAGCATTTACATACAGAATGTAAGGGTTCAAATCAGTTCAAGGCAATAGTTAAAACCACTTTAATAAATGGAAAGTAGAATTGTCTAAACTTCCATTCTTAATCAGCAGTATTAGCTTGTCTTGGAGATTTTTTTTTAAAGATTGATTTAATACAGAACTGGGGTACAGGCCAGAGGTGCAGGGGTGGTGAGAGGCTTCACCAGAGTGGGGAACAGAACAGGCCGACTGATGAAGTACACTGCTGAGGGGAGCAGCGGGCCAGTCAGGGGAGGTCTGCTGTGCCATATGGGTCACTTCTGGGGCTGGAGATGGAATTCCTGCTGAAGTGGCTTTAGCTTCTTAGTGCTGTGCTTTAACCCGCTGTGCCACCAGAGAGGGCCCGATTTTTTTTAAATCTTGAATTACACTCTTACGTTTATAAATCCGTAGCTCATAATTGTAAGCCTTCATAGGTGTTTTCAAAAAGACACATGGGAGTGTATGTATGCAGTGAAACTTCAAACTCTGAAATGTCTATGATTTCAAAATAATTTTTCCCTAGAATAAATTGAATTCAGAGATTAGATAACTTACCTAAGTTGTACAGTTTATAACAAATGAAACACAGTGGTAGTAACAATTTATTTAAAATTAAAGGGTCATACAAAGGGAGTTTATTCCAAATAGGAGGCAAAACTGTCAGGATTTGCAGCTGTTATTAAGGAATCACTTATTAAATGTTAAAATATTCCTTGTCAAAAATAATGAACAACCATAGACCAGAGACATTCTGTGGGGGTGGAGTGGGGAATGGGATCAAAA